>NC_083817.1:9644074-10133091 GCF_015708825.2 Lethenteron reissneri
CGCCACACTGAAGCAGCAATTACGACGCTGCGTCCACATCTCGGGCCAATTACTTTGCACGCGCCTGAGGATTTGATTTGCTTCCAAATTAGAAACAAGTATGTCACTTTATTTTTTCACCAACTTCTTTCCAGATATTTTTTGTTGTTGGCAAAATTCACAAATTAGATTTCGGTCAAGACATTTTAAAAGTTTTGAGCCAAATTTTTTTTTTATTCAAAGAAATTCAGAATGACTTTTTTTTATTTGACAATATCTCAAAGCTGTGAACGCCCCGTTGGTGCAAGACATCGTCAACACGAGAAGGTACGAATCCATCGGGGGAGAGCGTCTTGTCATCACGATATGCGCGAGTCTCATTTAGACATCCGTTTTGATGGCTGGACGAAAAATTTAAATGAAAGAAAATCAATGGACCTCTCCAGGGCATGTGCTGTGCATGTTATTAGACCAAGTGCACATATGGCTTACTTGGAGGCTGCCAGAAATGATACATTAATAAATAAATGCCTAACAGCCGGGCAGTGGTGGCCCCATGCACGCCAGTAATCGAGCACTGATGGGAGTGGTGGGGGTCGTGGGTTGGTGAATCACCGCACAAATGCGGGTGTCGAGAAGATGTCATTCCCTGAATGTGGGCTTCGCCTGACGCCCTCTGTAATGTGGACTTCGCCTGATGCCCTCTGTAATGTGAACTTCACCTGATGCCCTCTGTAATGTGAACTTCACCTGATGCCCTCTGTAATGTGACTTCGCCTGACGCCCTCTGTAATGTGGACTTCGCTGTTGCCCTCTGTAATGTGACTTTGCCTGTTGCCCTGTGTAATGGGGACAGGGCGTTGCTCCCTCGTACCCGTGGGCTTACATTCGGGGCGCTCTGGTTTCCTACCCACAAGTACGGACACTCGTACAATTGGCTGAAAACATCTCGATTTGAAGCTTTCTTGACTGCAGGAATTATTTGAGTCTTTCGGTAAAGTCACGTAGAAAGAAAGATTATTTAATTTATTTCCTTTCTACGTGACTTTACCGAAATAAGCAAAGAGTGAAAACATCTTAATGCATAGAGTACGTCGGAGCTTGGACAACTGTTGGAAATTACAGCGCACCGCGTGACTGACCTTTGAACTTGGCTACTCGAAACCTCTGGGTCACTGTCTTCTCTCCGAGAGTGAGTGAATACTGTGCACGTTAGCGAGTTGATATTATTATACAACATCTAATATATGGAGGACTGCAGAGATTGGATAAATGTTGGCATCAGCTCACCGCCTAGCTTGCCTCAGCTTGTTGGTGCTTCCTCAGCGATATGGGGGATGCAATTCGCATATGCGATGCTTGTATATATAACGAGGACATTCACTGTTGTTATTCTTAACAAACTGCTACAAAGTTAGTCAGATTGGCACCGTGCAATTTCCTCGATGTCACAATTGTGATTTGCTCCAGCGACGGGGTATTGTTGAATTCCCTACGCTGACGTTGCTCGTGACTTGCAGAATGAAAACACGAATGAGTGAGCGGTGTTTGTGCCATATGTTTATATACATATATAGTACAGAGCAGGGATATTCATACATATTTAATTTGCGGCCAAAATGACCAAAACGCTAGCAGAGTTGAACTGGCATAACAAATATAACCCTAGATTATATTATACACCCCCCGGTATAACCCCATTGCATATGATGTACATGTGTTACATTTAAGCACGTGAAATATCACAAGGAACGAAGAAGACGTGGTGAAATGAGTGAAGAGCAATTTCAGATGACAGAGAGAGCGAGAGAGCGAGATGAGGATGAGATATAGACACACAGAGATGAGAGATGTGTTTAGCGATTTCGGAGGGAGATGTTGTTTGTATTAATGAGATGCATGTAAGAGGGAGATCGCAGAGGGATATATTCAGGACAGAGATATAGGAGTACGATATACCTGTATTCAAAATATGCAGACAATATAGAGATAGGAAAGATTAATTTAAAATAGAGATATTTGAAATAGAGATGTATAAAAGTGAGAGATGAGATAAAGGATAGAGATGCATTCAGGGGAGCGCTATTGGCTGATGTAGATGCAGAGCAACCAACTGCAATGTCACATTCAGGTGGCCAGGCCCAGATAACGGTGTCAGGAGCAGCGGAGTGTATCATCGCCGTGATGTCTCCGTATTTGTGAATAGGGGGTCATTGCGTCGTTGTACGTTGAACTGCGGTTCTGTTCTGGGCAGTCGCACACTGCCGGAGAGTTTTTAATTTTCCACGTGTGCATCATCAGCCATCCACATCTACTGCCACGGTTTGTGCAGTGGATGCGGTTTAGGGCGGACCATGGAGCTACAGCACGTGGAAGATCAAACCCCAGGGCATCCATTTTCTGCGTGGGGTCTTTCGCAAGGTGCTTGTTTGTGAGTTCTTTTGAACTCCGTTGAGTTCCCCAGGCTTCATCGGGGTTGAACTCTCATTGTTTAAGGTTGAGCACGTGGGTCCACGAGGGTTTGAGTGACTTCGAGCGATAACGAGGCGCGTTATTGAGGTCCCGATGAATGAGAGGACAACTGTTTTCCTCGATTCGCAGGATTTGCCTGGATTGGCAGGGCCCCTCCTTGTGCCCAGCGACTGTCTGAACAGAAAGACCGTCGGAAACCCACGTGCCGACCACCGCAGTCAATTGCACCGTGTCGTACGACGGCGAGAATGGAATTCACTTCGTTCCATTTAACTCCAATGCTGCAGAGGGCCCTTTTGTAACGGCGAGGTTTGGGTGACACCCCAGGGCCGGATTAAACGAGGCCACGGGCAGTGGTGGGTGGCCCTATTGTCACGCGACACTTGCCAGAGTGGCCGGAGAGTCCAAAGTAAAAAAAAAGTCTTGGTCGGGAGACGTTTTCGTGCTGCTGCAACAAACTCATCACAAACACAGACCTTTTATCAAGCCCACTGATGGATGTACGCATGTATGTACAGTATGTTGAACTTCTTTCCCGCCGTACGTAGCCAACCGTGCTAATCGGAGGTGCGGGGTTGAGGGCCAAAGCCCACGCGGCGTGGTCTACACGGCCATACTTCACCACGCCGGTCAACGCACGTTGGTGAAGGGCGGGGAGGAAAGACGTGGGAGCCACAGTACAGGACAACGATGGATACTGCCACGCTGCCCACAACGTATCCCCGCAGCCCATGACACCTGTTGTCGCACGGCGGTCGCCCATTCAGGCTCAACGTCTGCTTAGCTTCTGAGATCCGACGGGTCGGGCGCATTTCGTTTGATTTAGTCGTGAGGCTTCCTTCACCATCGGCAGCGCCTGGAACGCTTTGCGAGGTTATGACAGTCATAATAATAATAAAGCAAAGGCCGATGCATGGTGGCGGCAAGTCCCCGGATTTCCCGGAAGGGCGACCTGCTGCTCTCCTCGTACAAAAAAGAGAAGAGAAGACATTCGTTGAAAGCCGCACACTAATTCTGGACCAGTTTGTTTTGAGGATGAAGTGGAAAGTGCCTCTGGAGGGGATTTAATACGGCCAGGGTTGCGAGCGCAGGAGAAAGGGCGGACTTTATCCGGCCAAATCGATACTCAAAAACGGCTACATCAAAGCCCCCCGCCACGTGGCCTTTCCAAAAAACTCCACTGCTCTTGTCCCAAGAGAATTTAAAGGGCATAAAAGCACATGGGACCGGAGTCACAATCTGTACCTAAGCCCTCTCTGATCTCGTGTGAAAGCATAATGGTTCTGGCAGCCCGCGCGCTCACCAACGCACTTATCAGCTTCAACTTCAAACCAGCGCTTCCCTGAGCCGTGCCCATACTAAGAGACAAAATTGATTGTTTTTTCTAATTTATTTTTGGTTCTCTCTCCTCCACCTCCTCCTCCTCCCTTCTGCGCCTGCTCTTCCCCCTCCTCTTCATCCTTCCCCCTCCACTTTGTCTTTTGAGGAAACAGCTGGTGACAATTTTGTGCCGTGTGCTTTAAGTGCACGATGATTCTGATTTTTCCTTCAGCCAGCGCTGCCAATTTCCGTTCAATTTCCTTGCGCTGAAATTCGGGTCCAATACAATATCTCGGTTGCACCAGAAAAAAAAAAAACACGGATAATTTACTCGGGAACGGTCATTTCAAAATTGTACAATATTTTCCGTGTGTTCTGTTGCTTAAAGAAAAGGTGCATTTAGGCACTGTGGGAGGGCACTGACTGGAAATCTATTGTGAGTTTAATTATCAGTCGAGGGTTCGATTCCGACCATCATCATTCACCTGTGGGCAATTAAAATTGGTACCACGTTAGAGGGATGCTGCCTTGATGTGATGGCTATTGGGCGCCACGGTGGCGAGATGTTAACTCCCTCGCCTGTGTGCAGGAGGTCGTGGATTTCATCCCGAGCCTGACGCCTGCTGTATATTTGGAGTTTGCGTGTCTCTCTCCTCGTGGTGACGTGGATTTTTCTCTGGGTCCTCCGGTTTTTCCCTCTACATTTAGAAACATGCGTTTAGAGTATTTGGCTGCTATAAATTTCGACACAATAGGCCACTTCGTTGAGCTATCATTTGTGGCCAGGTCGCTTCTGAAAAAGAGCTACATATCTCAGTGGGCCTTACCTGGTAAAATAAAAAAGTAGGTCATAGAGCACTGGGCCTGGACCACAGAGGTCACAGTCCTGGTACAGCCTTTTGAAACAATGAGGCCGGTTTCCTCAAACTCCTCCCGCTTCTGTTCCTCCACCCAGCGGTAAAAATGGGTTCCATCCCGGTTAGCCGACCGGCAGTCCGCGTGTGGCGGTGGGGCAAAGTGTGGGTACTTCTACCTCTTCAAAAGTTGTCGGGCCACCAGGGATTAGAGCGGCTCTTTGAGAGCTGCCTCTATTGAAGGCCTTGCCGCTGGTATCGGCCGAGCTGCACCTTTATATTCTTAGGTTTTTCGGTAAAGTCACGTAGGAAATTTTTTAAAATTAAAATTAATGAAAGTAAATAAAAAGTTAAATAAAAATGACGACGTTTCGGAGGCAACACAAGCTTCCGTCTTTAGGTGGAACCGTCACAGCACGCTTTTTCTTTTACTTGATACAGCAAGCGTGCTGTGACGGTTCCACCTGAAGACGGAAGCTTGTGTTGCCTCCGAAACGTCGTGATTTTTTATTTTCTTTTTCTTTTTCTTGTATTAATTTTTTACCTATGTGACTTTACCGAAAACACCTAAGAATATGAATCCTTGCAGTCACGAAAACTTCAAATCTAGAACTGCACCTTTATCTTCACCTTAACCTACCGATTTATGAGGTGAGCGGAGGTTGCCTTACATCCGACGTTCCGCTCCACGGCCTAGGAGGTTCGGCACGGTTGGCTACGTACGGTGCGAAAGAAGTTCAATGTACGCACGCACATCGCGCCGAACACCACGCCGCAACAACCCGAGAACACGTCCGTCAGCGAGCAACGCAGCGCGATCGAGAAAAAAAAACCACCCCGTGCTCCAATTCATAATTAATAACGTACAAACTCGTTGCTGCGAGCGTTTGTAACTTTGGATTGAGCTGTTTTCTCTGCAACCTGACAATATGTTTGCAACCACTGTAACCGTGCAACCGTGTTTAACAGACAATTAATTATCAGGCTCCTGCAATTAGCGTTTTAAACCCGCTTGAGTGCGGGGGGGGGGGGGGGGTTAGACTGTGGGGGTAAATTTGCGAAATGAAAAGCAATTTTTTTTAAATGTCTCTCTTTCAAGCGCAGCGGCCACACTAACGGGTGAACGTAGCAATTTAGAGAGTCAAGGAGACACATTTCAGCAGATGGCACGGTGGCAAATTATTTCACGCTCGCGACAAATGTAAAATGTCATTAAGGCTGATTTAATCACAATAATACCTCTCCGTTCGACCGTAAAAGAAGAACCCGACGCCAGACGAGAGTAATGCGAATTTTTTCACGCTCAGAAAACAACGGGCCGCTACGAGAGCGCAAATGTTTGGGGCTTTCGTGCACATTTGAAAAAGCAAAATCAATCGGGGTGCGCCGCCGCGCACATGTAAAGTGCGGGAGCGTTTGTTTTGCAGCGGCGTGGAGCTTCTACGCTGCCAGCGAGCACGAGCGAGTGCGTGAGCGTCATCGCGCACGATTTCATGCGGCGACTGTGGATGCTCTCCGAGTCACTAAGGTGGGGGGACGGTGATTGAAATAGTAATTGTGTAAAGTAAAGCCATGAATGCGTACACGTGCAGAATGTAAATAACTACTACGATAACAAAAACAACTATGTGATGAAATATATATATACATAACCATGATTGTGTTGCTCAAAGAGGTCGTTGTTGTGAAGCCCGCTGTCTCACCATGGCGGCGGGATGTTAACTACCTCGCCTGGAATCCAGGAGGTCGTGGGTTCCTGATGCCTGCTGCTGTATATTTGGAGTTTGCGTGTCTCTCTCCCCGTGGTCGCGCGGACTTTTCTCCGTCCTCCAGCTTTTCCCTCCACAATTAGAATCAACGTCACGCGTTTCGAGTATTCGGCTACAATGCATTTACCCGTCATGATACGCCACTTCGCTGAGCTATGAGTTGTGACTGCCAGGTTGCTTTTGAAAAATGAGCTATATAGCTCAGTGGCCTTTACCTGGTAAAATAATAAAAAAATTTATACTTTTCGTGTTAACAATTTATCCCTACCCCCCTGCTGTCCCCACCACTACCCATGCCAATTTCTGGATGCAACGCCCACCCCACCACTGCACAAACCAGCCCAACCCTGCGTGTCTTGCGGCGGGGGGGAGGGGCATACACAGGAAGAGGCGGGGACTATGAAGAAGGGGCGGTCCTTAAAAGGAAAGGCGCGAGCCAAAAGAGAGAAAGAGGCAATTGAGAGTCCTAATTTTGGAATGGGAGCGCCTTAAGGAGTTAGAGGGTGGGGCATATAGAGGGACAGGCGGGGGCATACAGAGGTGTGGCACTTCTCTCTTGATTTAAAGTAATACAAAGATCGAATCCAAACAGGTTCAGCAGGAAGCATATATTCGCAGTCCATGGCCACCATCAGTGGGGCGTTTTATATGAACCATTCTTGGGGCCTCCTCTCCCTCATCAACCCGCGCTGACCAGCATGGTGAAGTATGGTCAAACAACCACCACAACTGACACGATCAGCGTAGGCAGCAGTGGATTGACAAAGGGCTGGGCATCATTAAACATTGATTCGTTTCATTTCACTTATGGACGAAAAAATGGGTACAGTTGTTTAATTGTGGAATTGCTAATACTGGCTTATGCTCTCCAACAGTCATTGCATAAGGCCACTTATCCACACTCGGCAATGCATGCCATTACTATATGCATGATCGACAGCTGGAGTAAAAAACTAATTATTCTTGCGTGCGCAAACGTATGTATGTTGAACTTCGTTCGCACCGTACGTAGCCAACCGTGCTAATCGCATGTGCGGGGTGGAAAAGACAACATACTAAATCGTCGGTGAATGGTCAGCTGAGGCCAACAACTCACTCCGCTTGAGAATCCGGCCGGACCACACGTGGCTGATCCTCCCAGATACGAACAGACTTCAGCGATTCCATCTCAGTGCTCTGACACGGCAGTGAAAACAGGGAGTCACGTGACCCGGGGGGGAGGGGGGGGCGGTGTTTCAGACTGTGGGGGCAGCAGAATAGAATAAGCGATCTCCTAACGAGCACACATTCGCACCTCCGAGTAGCACGGTTGGCTACGTACGGTGTGAAAGAAGTTGAACATGCATACGTACACATCAATACGTGGTCACGGGCTGGGGAAGGGAGGGGTGGAGGATGGGGGGGGGGGTCGAAAGGGGGGGGTATTGATGGCTCTTGGCTCTTTAGTTGCTGGTAAGGGAAATGTTACAGTCAAGCTATCAGCCATCAATCTGGGCAGCGAAATGCCACACAACTCGCAGCCCCGGTAGAAACCGATGGCCGAGCATCTGCATAATGACGTGCAGGCGGAAAAGGTTGAGAGGCAAAAGGCGCATAATAATAATCGTAATAAATAAATAATAGGGAACGCATTAAAGTCGGTCGCGCTTTGTAAGGGCGGCAGAAATTAAACGCGTCGGCATTCGTGCTGCCCCCCCCCTGCCCAACTCCCACCCTGCACCAGCCCCCCCGCTCTCCCCGTGCCACCCACCGTGTCACACACCGGGCCACCCACTGTGCCACACGCACCGTGCCATACACCGTGTCACACGCACCGTGCCACACACACCGTGTCACACACACCGTGCCACACACACCATGCCACACACCGTGCCACACACAACGTGTCACACACACCGTGCCACACACCGTGCCACACACTGTGTCACACACCGTGTCACACACACCGTGTCACACACCGTGTCACACACCGTGCCACACACCGTGTCACACACACCGTGCCATACACCGTGTCACACACCGTGTCACACACCGTGTCCCACACACCGTGCCACACACACCGTGCCATACACCGTGTCACACACCGTGTCACACACACTGTGCCACACACACCGTGCCACACACACCATGGCCACACACCGTGCCACACACAACCGTGCCCACACACCGTGCCACACACACCGTGCCATACCACCGTGTCACACACCGTGTAACACACACCGTGCCACACACACCGTGCCATACACCGTGTCACACGCACGTGCACACACACCGTGCCACACACCGTGTCACACACACCGTGCCATACACCGTGTCACACACCGTGTCACACACCGTGTCCCACACACCGTGCCACACCACACCGTGCCATACACCGTGTCACACACCGTGTAACACACACCGTGTCACACACACCGTGTCACACACCGTGTCCCACACACCGTGCCACACACACCGTGCCATACACCGTGTCACACGCACCGTGCCACACACACCGTGCCACACACACCGTGTCACACACACCGTGCGCACACACCGTGTTACGCACACACCGTGTCAAGCACACACCGTGCCACACACACCGTGCCACACACACCGTGTCCCACACACCGTGCCACACACCCGTGCCACACACCGTGTCACAACACACCGTGCCACACACCCGTGCCACACACCGTGTCACACACCGTGTCACACACCGTGCCACACACACCGTGTCACACACACCATACCACCCACCGTGCCACCCACCGTGCCACACACACCGTGACACACACACCGTGCCACCCACCGTGTCACACACACCGTGTCACACACACCGAGTCACACACACCGTGCCACACACCGTGCCACACACACCGCGCGACACACACCATACCACCCACCGTGCCACCCACCGTGTCACACCCACCGTGCCACACACCGTGTCACACACACCGTGCCACACACACCGTGTCACACACCGTGTCACACACACCATACCACCCACCATACCACCCACCGTATCACACCCACCGTGCCACCCACCGTGCCACACACACCGTGACACCCACTGAACGCCGCCGGACTCCCGCGGCGATGCCGATGGGAGTTGCTGCCACTCTGACATCGAGGGTAGAGTTATTTATTCCGGTGATGTACGGTGCCCCGATCCCGCGCGTGTTGCATTTGCAGAGAGAAAACCTCGGGAAATTGTTCGACTAATTTACGAACATTGAAAGTATGTTGTTGTTGTTGTTGTTCGGAAAAATGGAAGGGAACCGACGACAAATGACGACATGTGTAGTGGATACCCACGGGCTATCTGCTCATGAATCATGTTGATGAATTTACAATGCAACGTGAGTTTACATTTGAAATAAAAAAGACAACATTATTTGTCTACGGTCGCACTGATTGATCTGATCGATGTATTAGTTAATTATATATGCATGTACGTTGAACTTCTTTTACATCATACCTTGCCAACTGTGCTCATCGGAGGTGCGGGGGAAGGACAACACAACTGAACACGAAAAGCAGTTCTACAGAAATGCGTTTCGATTTAGATTTAAAAGTGCATAGCTCCAGTAGCTTCCTGATAAATTAGAGTATTTCACACCGGATAATCCCTTGAGATGGAATGTCTCGTTCGCAAGACTGTCCAAAGCTGTCAGTTGACTCACATGTAGCAAAACACGTACTAATGAATTTGACAAAGAACTGTGAATAACTATTATTATTATTTTCATCATCATAGATTTGAAATGTAAAAAAAAGGTGTAGCACATAACACAACAGCGCTTCCCTTCCGCCGTTCTACGGCGTTTTTTGCAGCCATCGCACGGTGCAATTTGACGAATTTTCCGACTGGAAGTTGCCGCGTAACTAAATCTGACGGCTTGAGTACGTTGAGGGTTTGGTGGAGAGCGTGGATGGTGTGAAACTCCCCGGTGCTGCGGGATGCCAAGGAAGCGCCGTACCCTGGCTTGCCGAGGGGCAGGGCAGCAACTAACGTCATCTGTCCCTTCTGTACGGGGATCGAGCGTTGCCCCCTCGCACGCGCTCCGTTTTTCTACGGGCGCTCCGGTTTACTCCCCCACATGTACAAGCGCTTGGATGAAAACTTATTAATATATACAGAGGACTGCAGAGCTTGGGTCACTGTTGGTGCCGACTCACTGCCTGCTTGGATGCCCTCCAGCTGGTCTGTTGATCCTCAGCCCATCACGAGATCCGATTTGCATGAACGACGCTCTATGAAACTAAACAATTATTTTTCTACGTGACTTTACCGAAAGAACCGAAGAGTATGGATTCCTGCAGTCACGAAAGCTTCAAATCGAGATTAGACAATGATTCTCGTGGTTGGTGCATCCTCCATAGGGGCCGTCCATAAATGACGTCACGCGATTTTGGACGATTTATGACCCCCCCCCCCCCCCCATCGTCACACGGCGTCACAAAAAGTCAGACCCCCCCTTCAAATATGACGTCACAAAGCTCTGCCCCCCCCCCAAAAAAAATAAAACATGCTTCAAATCTCTTTAAACTATTGTCATTGTTACGCGTATTTAATGTGCCGTTGCACTCTGATGTTGTAGGAGAAAATATTTATAAAAAAAGTCAATTTAATTAAGTAGAACGTGCTATCTATTTATTGAAAGTTGCGCATTTCGATGCGACGTCAAATTTCTCAACCCCATCCCCCCACTCGTCCCCTCATAGGTACGTGACGTCATTTATGGACGGCCCCGTAGCGAATCATAGGCCAGGGTCTAGAGTACTCACATGCCCCATTCTTTGAGCCACATTGATTCACATGCCACTAGCGTACGGGCCCCTACTCACGACTGACCACAGCTCACTGTGCTCGCTGACCAGACGACAGGGCTGTAGTGAACGTGAACCGTTCTTCCACATGGGGGGTAAAGAACACATTACAATAATGGCATCATAACGCGGTTCGTGAATAACGTGTCAATCCACTTTGCCACACCGCGTCCGATACGGGGGTTGTTTGGACATATTTCACCAGGATTGGTCAGCGCGGTTTGGTGAAGAGGATGGATATCACTCACCACGTATGTTAACCGTGGCCAGGAATGGAACTCAGGTGGCCAGATTCATCGGCCATCGTGCTAACCACTGCCCCATCGCTGCCCCCTGATCTCTAGTAGAGAAGGCCGTGGGATGCCACTGGGTGGTGGTGGTAGTGGTGGCTCACATCGGTTATCTAGCATTTAGTACCGTCAAACTCCCTGGCTGCTGGCTGGGCCTGTAAGAGGGAGGAGAGTGAGTAAGCTGCTGACCGATCTGTGTAGTGGAATGTTGGGCACCCCCCCCCACCACCAATACGTGTAAGTTTTCTCCAGGCCACTCCGATTTCAAACCACTACAACGGTGCTACTGCTAACTTGGGTCACCACTCAATTTTGGCACCACGATGGCTAGGAGATGCTAACTACCTCGCGTGGTATACAGGAGGTCGGTGGGTTCGATCTCGACCCTGACGCCTGCTGTATATTTGGAGTTTGCGGTGTCTCTTTCTTCGTGATCGCGTGAATTTTTCTCCGGTTGTTGAGGTTTTTGCCTCCACATTTAGAATTAACATCACGCATTTAGAGTATTTTGCTGCTGTAGATTTCAACACGCTGAGCCACTTCGTTGAGCTGTCATTTGTGGCCAGGTCGCTTCTGCAAAAGAGCTACATCGCTCAGTGGGACTTACCTGGTAAAATAACAATAATAGTTTAGTTTTAAATTAGTTTAGTTTAATAGAGGAAAGTGGAAACAAATGACGAAATGTGCAGTGGGCAACCTATCTGCCCAAGCATCGTGATGATGATGATGACGAGCAGATGAAGGCTGACGATGAAGCCGCCGATGAAGCTGACGACGATGTTCCCCCCGCTTCTAATAATAATAAAACAAATGTGTAATGCGCATTCGATCCCAGGATCCCGATGCACAATGCATGAAAAGCAGAAAAAACTAAAACAGACCCGGGGCAACCGACCAATCCAAAGAGGGAAGGTCACTTTAAAGAGATGGGGTTTCCAAAGCAGACACGAATCTATCAACCGATTCTCACCACGCTGAGGCCGAGCAGCTCCCGGTGGACGTAGTCGAGGCCCCGGGCCTGCAGAGCGTCGAGGTAGCGCTGCAGCTGCGAGTAGGTGTACGGGAAGCAGTAGGCGAACTGATAGTCGTCCTCCTCGCGGTCGAAGCAGAAGGCGAACGACACGACGTAGCGCCCGCGGTGCTCGGGGCTGCGGTAGTAGAACACGTGCTTGCCGGGCAGCCTCGTCCTGTGACGCACGCACACAAAGACAAAGATCCCCCGTATAGTCTAGACAGAGTGTTCAGGGAAAGTGTTGTTAGCGAGCGCCTATGAAGGCCGGCACGGCGCACGAGGCGGTGGTTGGCCAACACCACGCCCGGCCGCCTTTGTCTCCCCCGGTGGCGATGTTTGCACACCGCATCGGGTACTCATTTGAGGCGGAGTCAACCTAGGGGAGGCCCAGGACCGGTTCAAATAATAATCGTCACTGATGATGGCCGTGAACGGGAATCAAACTCGGGTCACTGGCTTTATAGCCCCGCGCTTTAACCACTACATTGCAACTCGATTAGCACGGTTGGCTTACGCACGGTGCGAAAAAAGTTCAACACATATACATACTACCGTTGAATACACACACAAGGCGAACATCCATTCGCATGCACACACCACAAGCAGGGCGGGGTGAAGACGTTGTAGGCCCCTGGGCGACAGGTACTGTGAGCCCCCCAGTAATATTTTCAAAAGGAAAACAAATCTCGATTTGAAGTTTTCGTGACTGCAGGGATCCATAATACTCTTTGTTTCTTTCGGTAAAGTCACGTAGGTATAATTTTTATTATATTTTATACCTACGTGACTTTACCGAAAGAACCAAAGAGTAAGGAAAACAAAGTTAGGTAAAAATAAAATTGTATTTTAACAAGGCTAACAACAAATACAATTCGGCATTCACGAACGAAATAACGTTTCACTTCTTCTTGGTTCTTTCGGTAAATTCACGTAGAATGGAAATAATAAAATAATAAAAATAAAACATAATAAAATAATTCTCACGACGTTTCGGCCACAACGCAAGCAGCCGTCCTCATGTGAAGAACAGGTCTGTCGAGAAGACAGAGTCTGAATGACACACTCCAGGCTTGGAGCGACTATTTAAGCTGGGATGGAGGGGGGAAGGGCGCCTTGACAAAATAATTTGCAGACCTGTTCTTCACCTGAGGACGGCTGCTTGCGTTGTGGCCGAAACGTCGTGAAAATTATTTTATTATGTTTTATTTTTATTATTTTATTATTTTCATTCTATGTGACTTTACCGTAAGAACCAAGAAGATGAATCCCTGCAGTCACGAAAGCTTTAAAACGTTTCACTTCATCTCTGGAGGCTCTCCAGCTGGCGGAGGCCCCTGGGCTGCAGCCCCTAAAGCGCCGTGCCTTGATCCGGCCCTGACCACAATAGCAAACACCTCCAAGCCTTCTAAGTCGTCGAGGTCATTTCCGTCGGCGAGCATCTAGTAAGAGCCCAGGGGAAGGCCCAGGACCGGTTCAAATAAACATCGTCATTGGTGTTGGCCGTGAGCGGGAATCGAACTGGGGTGGCCGGGGTTCGTGGCGCAGCGCGCTAACCGCTGCACACGCGCGCGAGAGAGGGAGGAGTGGGGGGGGGATGGAACGAACGATGATGGAGTCGATCACGCCGAGGTTGGAGTCTTCTTGTACCTACGTCCCCCTGTCTGCGCCGCCCCATGGAACCAAGGCACCCAAAAGATCGGGGGGGAGGGGCGGGGGGGGCAATCACGGACGCGCGGGCCATCGTGCGAAAGATAAAGGCGCGGCCCTGCAATCGCCTTCTCGCGCCCACTGCTCGCGGAAGGGAACTAAACCGGAGGGGGGGGGGGTGGATTTAGAGGGCCCCTTCTGCAGAGGGATTTGGCCTCTTCTTCCAATGTTGGCTCGACGTCTTAGAAGGGATGTGAATAACCCACACTTTACAACTAACGGGGCAGGGTGAAGGAGGGCAGGTGGCCGAGACGGGCACTGGGGTGACACCCAAGGGTTGCGCATCCAAGGGGAAGACCTCAGGACAGACTGCGGCATTCACGGAAACTGTCACGGCGGGTCCAGAAGGATATCGTGACTTGAACAAAGGGGAAGAGCTGAAGACAGAATGGTGGTGAGGAAAGGGCTGCAAGGACAGAGCTTGGCGGTCAGGAGTCGATCGTGTTCAAGTCGTGGGCTGGGATCCGGCAGAAGGAAGGAAGCGACGGCGAGCCGTGGTGGCGTCAACGGCTTTAACTGCGAAAACCTCTTGGCCTGCTTGTTCTGGCTTCATCGTTCATCCCTTAGAGCAGGGGTCCCCAACCCCCGGGCCATGGACCGGTACCGGCCCGTGGCCTGTTAGGAACCGGGTCGCACAGCAGCAGGAGGTGAGAGCGTTGAGTCCGCGCGTGGCCCGCCCCCATTGTTTTATTATTCACCACTTCCATCCGCGCCTCTTTCCCGCACTGCGCACTGGTCTGTCACAGTGTTGGTAAGCCCACAAGCTCAAACCCCTAGTAGCCAAAATGAGTAAAAATACTAACGTCGCTGGAGAGTTTCTTTGAAAAGGGGGCGAGACCCAATGATGAACCCCCGCCCCCACCACCGGTCCGTGCAAAAATTGTCTTCCACGAAACCGTTGCCTGGCGCCAAAAAAGTTGGGGACCGCTGCACTTAGAGCCCTGTGTCATCAACCCACCGCTGGTTCACACACAGGGGTTGCCTGCCCGTACTTCAACCGCGCTGATCATCGCAGGTTGGCGAGGTGGAGCTGGACGCAGCACTGACGCAGACGCAACTCGCCACTGTTGTCAGCCGTGGCTTGGATTCAAACTCGGGTGGCCGTGTGCGTATCGCGGTGTGCTTAATCGCTGCACCACTGCTCCTGAGACTTGCTTGGAAACCCACGAAGTTAAGCGACTCACAGACCTACACATCGGTATGTTTACAGAAGCTCGAGTCTCCTGTATGCCACGCGACTTGTGTGTGATGCCACCCCCACTCTGAATCCTTCCCTCTCCCCGCCCCCTTTGAAAACAGACGCTGCTCCAAGCAACTCCCGCTCGCTCCGTCTTTCTCTCTTCTCCCTGTCTTCCCTCCCCACTCATCATCACCCTTTCATCCACGACATCTTGACCGGATCACTCCCTCTACTGCTCCCATCCCCGCTCGGCACTCCGTCTTCCTTCCCGCTTGCCCGTCTTGAGCAGCGTGCCCTCTCAGTCTGTCTTGTCTCCCCTTCCCGGGGCTTTGTGTGCCACGGGTGAAAGGCTTTTAATAGGAACCTACATACTCACATATAGACCCACAGACCTGCATAGGGACCCATATGCTTACCCAGAGACCCACATACTTAGCCAGAGACCCACATACTTACCCAGAGACCCACACACTTACCCAAAGACCCACATACCCAGAGACCCACATACTTACCCAGAGACCCACATACCCAGAGACCCACATACCCAGAGACCCACATACTTACCCAGAGACCCACATACTTAGCCAGAGACCCACATGCTTACCCAGAGACCCACATACCCAGATACCCATATTCTTACCCAGAGACCCACATACCCAGAGACCCACATACCCAGAGACCCACACACTCACCCAGAGACCCAAATACTTACCCAGAGACACACTTACCCAGATACCCACATATCCAGAGACCCACACGCTTATCCAGAGACCCACATACCCACATACTTAGCTAGAGACCCACATGCTTACCCAAAGACCCACATTCTTACCCAGAGACCCACATACTTACCCAGAGACCCACACACTTACCTAGAGACCCACATACCCAGACACCCATATACTTACCCAGAGACCCAGATACCCAGAGACCCACACACTTACCCAGAGACCCACATACTTACCCAGAGACCCACATACTTACCCAGAGACCCACATACTTACCCAGAGACCCAGATACCCAGAAACCCACACACTTACCCAAAGACCCACACACTTACCCAGAGACCCACATACTTAGCCAGAGACCCACATGCTTACCCATTGACCCACATACCCAGAGACCCACATACTTACCCAGAGACCCACACACTCACCCAGAGACCCACATACTCACCCAGAGACCCACATACTCACCCAGAGACCCACATACTCACCCAGAGACCCACATACCCATAGACCCACATACCCAGAGAACCACATACCCAGAGACCTATATACCCAGAGACCCACATAGCCAGAGACCCACATACTTATTCAGAGACCCATACACATACCCAGAGACCCACTTACCCAGAGACCCACACACTTACCCAGAGATCCACTTACCCAGAGACCCACATACCCAGAGACCCACACACTTACCCAGAGACCCACATACTTACCCAGAGACCCACTTACCCAGAGACCCACACACTTACCCAGAGACCCACTTACCCAGAGACCCACATACCCAGAGACCCACACACTTACCCAGAGACCCATATACTTAACCAGAGACCCACTTACCCAGAGACCCACACACTTACCCAGAGACCCACTTACCCAGAGACCCACACGCTTACCCAGAGACCCATAGTATTTACATAGCGCGTGCACGCGGGGGTAACTCGTCATCCCCTGCCGTGCCCTTCTGACGTCGGGCCCTTGCCGCGACTGCGCAGAATAACACAACCAAATAATGAACCCAATTATATTGCGTCGTGTTGTACTTTATTAGGTGCCAGGGAGCAGGCGGTAATTAAGTTCCTCTGCAGCAATGAGCGTGCGGGTCGTGTGAATCGCTTGTCTTTTCAAACCGAAAAGAAAGAAAAAAGATGCGAGTTGCATATTTAACGCGAGTCTCCCGTCCGTGCCTTGTCACGGAGGTGGGGACGAGCGCGCAGGATTAATTTCGCGTGCGGCTAGCGGAGGAGGGAAAAGGAAACCCTCTGGCAGCCAACAACAACAACAAGAACCCCAACAATCCCAGAAACCCTGGAAGGAAATCAAAGAGTGGCCCGCTCGTGCCTTGGCGCAGGACGTTCGCGAGCTCGATGCTACCGTCGAGGTCTGCCAGGCACGGCGAGGCGGCTTCCAGAGAGGAGGAGAGTTCACGTTGCTTTGCTGTCCCATCAAGTCGCTTTCTCGTGACACAAAGACGCATCGCGTGCGCGCCGAGACGCTTGGATACCACTTGCCCCGCCGTGTGTGGGTGTGTGCGTGTGTGTGTGTCTGTGTGTGTGTGTGTCTGTGTGTGCGTGTGTGCGTGTGTGTCTGTGTGCGCGTGTGTGCGTATGTGTGTGTGTGTGTGCGTGTGTGTGTCTGTGTGTGTGCGTGTGTGCGTCTGTGTGTGAGTGTGTGTGTGCGTTTGTGTGCGTGTGTGCGCGTGAGTACGTGTGTGTGCGTGTGTGTGCGTGTGTGTGCGCGTGTGTGTGTGTGCGCGTGAGGGTGTGTGCGTGTGTGCGTGTGTGTGTGCGTGTGTGTGTGTGCGTGTGGGTGCATCGGTCAGCAGTCGTCTCAGTCAGTCGACCCGTGCTGAGTGTGCACGTGCGTGTGTGTGTGCGTGTGTGTGTGTGCGTGTGTGTGTGTCTGTGTGTGTGCGTGTGTGCGTCTGTGTGTGCGTGTGTGTGTGCGTTTGTGTGCGTGCGTGTGTGTGCGCGTGAGTGCGTGTGTGTGCGTGTGTGCGTGTGGGTGCATCGGTCAGGAGTCGTCTCAGTCAGTCGACCCGTGCTGGGTCTGCCCCGTGACCTCCTGCCCAGCGTGCGTTCGACACTTGGCGGTTGTTGTTGTGGTTGTTGTTGTGGTTGTTGTTGTGGTTGTTGTTGTGGTTGTTGACGACGAAGTAAAATGCGCAAAAGGTAAGTGCGACCAAAACATTGTTCGTCGATCAATTGTCCTCATTCCGTTTGTGAGCGAGTTCATCGCCTACCGTCAATATTGTGTCGTTACCAGAACCATGCCAATTCGGTTAACACGTTGATGCCGCACCGCGCGTTTGCAAGATGCACCTGTGAAGGCAACAACGACGACGATTCGCCCGTCCGTAGGACCGTCGGCGCAGGCGCCGCGAGTTAGCGAGCGCCTATTGATGCCGGGATTCCGCGTGACGGGGGGGGGGGGGTGCGGGGTTTCTGAAGTCGCAATCCTCGCGACTCCCGACCGCGTCAACGTGGAGGGAGGGGGGGGGCAGCCTTCGCTGTTATGTGGGAGGGGGGGGTTGCGGATTCGCAAAATAATTTAAAAAAGGGCAGCTTTTCTTATTTAATTATTTTGCGTATCCGGACCCCCCCCTCCTGCCCCCCCGCGCCCCCCATAACAGCGACGGCTGTTATGGGGGATTATTCACGTTACATTATGTTCACACGCAATTAGCACCCAACACGTTTAATTAGCATGCGGTAGGTTAATAATTAAATACGCGCAATTTAATATTTACAGTTTAATAACGCTATTACAAAAACGCACTGTGTTCAAGTTAACCCGAGTCGCACTATCACTGCGAAGTGGGGGGGGGGGGGAAGGATTTCTACCGGCTTGAAGAGTTTGTTCTGTTATTTTGGTACAATTGTTATAGCCACGAGTATAAGAGCGTGTATATATACGTACGGAGAACATCTTTCGCACCGTACATAGCCAACCGTGTCAAACGCGAGCAAAGGACAATAAACTAAACACAAAACGCAGCTCTAAAGAAATGAGTTTTCAATCTAGATGATGATTTGAAAGTGCATAGCTCCAGCGGCTTCCTAACATCGGAAGGAAGAGCGTTCCAGACGGCCGCAGAAGCGCATCTGAAAGCACCGCGCGGTGCGGTGACCTCCGTCTTTGCTCGACGGCCAGAAGCCAGAAGCCACCGCTGCGAGGATGCACGGAGTTCGCGTGATGGTAGTTCATGCTCCTTGACGAGATCAGCGAGGGATTGAGGTTCATTTGTGGCGAGCACTTCGTGTGTAACGAGTGTGAAAGGCAGCGAAGAGTGTGAGAGAGAGAGAGGGAGAACACGGTAGAGAGTTCAAGAGAGATTTGACTTTTAAACAACTTTTATTGCCGCCAGCAGCAACAGCACTGGAGGCGATTCCGATATGAAATACACAAAGTCACCGGCAAACAAATGAAAACAAACGCTATAGAGAGAGCGTGAGAAACACGAGAGAGGGAGAGAGTTCAAGGGACCCGGCAGAACACGTGGATGAGCGCGGGGCACACGAGGTCACCGGATTCCACACACCACGTGGGTATCATCGCCCGTGCGCACTTGCTTCGATCGCATTGTCCGTGTGACAATAGCGTCGGGGGTAGCATAGCACACGACGTCCTCGTCTTAATTAGCACGTGTAGAATTCCCGATACTGTAATCCTGTGGATTAATTGACAAGCCTTCCAGCCGGAGGGGATTTTTCTGGGGTTTGTTATTTTTTTTATATATATTCATTTGTTGATATGTTTAAGTCGCCTTTTTGGCTTCGTGAGGTTTTTCTGTAATTTTGCTACGCGTGCTCTCACGGAATAATCTATATATATAATTTTCACCCTTGTAGGATACTGCAGGTAAAAGCCGCAATTATCCCGTTGTTGCTGGATAACAAAGGTGGATTAACTTGTCCTCCCCTCCCCCCACACATCTGATTTGCACGGTTGATTACGTACGGTGCCAAAGAAGTTCAATATATGTAATAAACTATTAAACTATTTTTTTTTTTACCAGGTAAGATCCACTGAGCAATACAGATTTATTTCAGAAGCGACCTGGCCACAATTTAAAGCTCAACTAAGTAGCTTATAACGTGGACATTTATAGCAGACATCCTCTAAATTAATGTTTATAAATGTGGAGGGAAAAACCGGAGGCCGCGGAGAAAAGTCCACGCGACCACGGGTAGAGAGACACGCAAATATACAGCAGGCGTCAGGGTCGGGATCGAACCCACGACTTCCTGTATACCAGGCGAGGTTGTTAACGTCTCCTAGCCACCGTGATGATGAGAGAGAGACACGCAAACTCAAAATAAACAGCAGGCGTCAGGGTTGGGATCGAACCCACGACCTCCTGTATACCAGGCGAGGTAGTTAACATCTCCTAGCACCGTGATGATGAGAGAGAGACACGCAAACTCGAAATAAACAGCAGGCGTCAGGGTCGGGATCGAATCCACGACCTCCTGTATACCAGGCGAGGTAGTTAACATTTCCCAGCCACGGTGCAACCCGTCATCAATCAACTTGTGGAACTAGTGCAATCTATTAACTTGTAGAGCCCATGTAATCAATTAACTTTGTAGAACTACTGTAATAAATCAACTTTTCGAGCCGGTGTAATAAATTAACCTGTTCAAATTGTAATAATTATAATCGATTTTGTTTTTGCGGTTGTCGGGAGATTTTGTAACTTTAAATCCGCAAGGTTTTTTTTTCCTCTTACATCTTTTGGAAGAAAAATGCCCAAGTCGGCAGTAAAATCGGCGCATGCTGCATTGTGATTTACGCCTTACGAGCCCGGGGGGGGAATTTAAACCACTTCATAGTCTGGGGTAACACCTTTCTGCACAGCGTATCATTTACATGGTCTGCGCATATATACTATTTTACGATTTAAAAAATGAAAAAACCTCACAATACAGTACTGCGGTAGAACGTAATTATACTTATTTGTAATGGAATTGTTATCGTTGACCCGGCAGTGAGAAGTTAATGTCCCACGTGTGATCGTGCAGCTTCGAGCATTGACATCTTACGTTTCTGCCGCGGTGATGATATCTTAAACGAAAGCTTGAAAATGAAAGTTTTTAACACCTTAACCGGCAATAGCTGAATTTGGTTTCATTTGTCTTCGTCTGTTATTAAAACTCACAAGTTATGGGTCACACAAGCGAAGTTCTTTACCCATTGGTGTAATTTACAGCTCTCTTTGTCGCTCCACTGCTAGATGACGGCCTCCCCTCTACCATGTCACCCATTGGGCGGGGTCCGTTTAACCATACTTCACCACGCTGATTCGTGTGGGTTGCTGAATATGCGGGGGAACCCTAGGACCGGTTCAGAAATCGCCTGCCGCTGATGTTAGCCGTGGCCAAGAATCGGACTCAGGTCGCTGGTTTGATCCTGCAGTGTGCTAACCGCTGCACCACAGCTCCCGCCCTCCAGCTTTGGCAACACTTTGGTCGCAGATTGTGTCTCCACGAACCGGCATGCCGCCTGTCCCCGCTTGTTTGCAGCGTCGTCTGATGTGATAAGCAAATCGGCGATACCCCGCTGCGTGAATTCATTCAAGGAAGCTTCGAGGGGTGGAGCGGTGGCGCAGCGGTTAGCGCACCGCTCTGCGGACATGACCACCAGACTCTTTGGTTTCGGGCGCAACACGAGCGTGTGTTGCGCCCGAACCGTCGTGATTTGTTTTATTTTCTACCTACGTGACTTTACCGAAAGAACCAAAGAGCATGGATTCCTGCAGTCACGAAAGCTTCAAATCAAGATTATGACCACCAAAGTTCGATTCCCGACCATGACTAACTAACTAACTAACGCGAGCGGCGAATTCAAGCACTGATCAATCAATGCCAAGAAGCAAGACGACTCGGGCAGATGCCCCTTCACCCATCGCCCCGAACGTGGGGCGATGACTTGGGCACGCAAGCGCGCCGCTGGTATTTAGACGGCCTGTTGCATTGTACGCGTTGTCAGAGGTGGTCTCGTGGGCTCGGGGGGAGGGAGGGGAAACGTTTCACACAGCAGTGGAGAGATCATGACGACGACGATGATGATGGTGACAACGAGCGAGATGTATTCATAATAGAGGTTTTTTGGGGTTATTTCGCGTAAATGTATAAATGTGTCGTTAAAACCCGCCACCACCCGACAGCCAAAATCTGGCTGTCGCCTGATGAAGCAAGTTGTAATTACTGGCGAAACGTCGTACTCACATTTTAAATGTTGTGGCTTGGCTCTCCAACACACCGATTAGTGCTGTACTAGTGACGAATTGGCCACATTCTGTTGACGTGACGACCATTACTAGTTGGCCGTGTCGGGTGGTGGCGGGTTTTAACGACACAATTATATATTTACGCGATCCAACCCCCAAAAAAACCTCTATCATGGATGATATTGTTCGCGAAAGCCTTCCACGTGTTAGAGTGAGAAGTAAGGTGAACTTCGTTCGTGGCCAACCCGCCTTGCTTCAAAGCCGTCGAATCATTCAACGGCACGGCGCGCAATGTCCGACCGCAGCGCGCGGGCACACGCGCGCGGCACGGGGCGAAGTGTCGCTCTGGAAGCGGCCTCGAGCTTGCCCTCCTGCCACACTCCTCCGCGTGTCGCCGCAGCGCAGTCACAGCGCAGTCGCAACGCAGCGGCGGTGGCGGCGGTGACGGCCGCGATGAGCTTGCACCGCGGCTGTGCGCGAGGCCCAGGCGGCTGAGTGCACCAGAGAGGCGATGGGCGGGCTTTGCATTGGCGACGGTTTTAACGCTAGAATTACAATTTTGAACAACCGACACCGTTGATCGTCGTGATCTGTGTGAGCAGCTTGCGCGCGCACGCGTCTGTGTCTGTGTGTGGCAAAGGCCCCCCGTGTAGCCTGAGCAGACTGTTGGGGCAAGGGCTGTTAGCGAGCGCCTATGAAGGAGGGCACGGCACACGAGGCGGTCGGTGGCCAGCACCACGCGCGGGCCGCCTCTGTCTCCCTCGCTGTGTACACACTGCACCAGGTATCCATGTTGAGCTGCTTTCAACACCGTACGTAGCCAACCGTATTAATCGGAGGTGCGGAGTACCTCCTAACCAGGTACTCATTTGAGGCTGAGTCGACCTAGGCGATTGGCCCAAATCCGGTTCGGATAATCGTCACCGGTGTTAGCATAACGCGCACGTATACACACGCGCGCGCAGTGTGCGTGCACGCGCGCGCGCATTCGCCGAGGTCCGCGCGGCGCTTCATCTTATAATCTGTCTGCCACCAAGAGCTGTCGGTGGCCGCAGACTCGTCCCCATCGGTCACGGCTGACGTGCAGTCGGGGGTGGGTGGGGTGGGGCCAGATGCCCCGACAGGGTGAGGGATTGCTGCGCTCTTCCAGAATGTGCATCACGTTCATCCCATCAGTCCCCACCTCTCCCCTTCCCTCTCTCTCGCTCTCTCCTCGTCTCTCTCTCTCCTCTCTCTGTCTCTCTCCTGTCTCCCACCCCCATCCCAACCTCCCACAGCCCCCCGCACGCCCCCCTCCCCCGACAGTTTCCCTGCAGAGACACACCCTCTAATCCACAAATTAAAATCAATAGCCCCCGAGGTGCCCCCGTGTACTCTGTCATTGACATCCGAGGGCTTAAATGGTGTCCACGATCCCACTCCGCCACATTCTCTCCCTCCGCTTGGCCACCCTCCCTGCGGCCCCAGTCTCACTCGCGTCCGTCCGTCCGTCCGTGTGTCCGTGCGAGTGGGGAGCGGCGGTGCAGCGGTCGGCACGCTGCGCCAACACCGGGTGACGATTATCTGAACAGGTGCTGGGCCTCCTCCTCTAGGTTGGCTCGGCCTCAAATGTGTATCTGGTGCGGTGTGTGGTAAACATCGCAGCTGGGGATACAAAGGCGGCCGGGCGTGGTGCTGGCCACCCACCCCCTCGTGTACCGTGCCGGCCTGCATAGGTGCTACTCGCTAACAGCACTTGCCCCAACAGTCTGTTAGTGGCTACACGGCGGATCATTGTCTTTGTGGGGAGCGGCGGCGCAGCGGTTGGCGCGCTCGCGCTACAAACCTGGCGCCTCTCCAGTTCGATTCCCACTCACGGCCGACGGATTTTAATGTTGGCCGGAAACAGAGTCGGCGATCCTTCTTGCACGTGTCATTTACAACTTCCCCTTTCGCCCAGAAACCGGCGCTCGCCATTTATTTCCCTCCGTACGATTCTCTTGCCCAC
This sequence comes from Lethenteron reissneri, assembly GCF_015708825.2. Classification (NCBI taxonomy): domain Eukaryota; kingdom Metazoa; phylum Chordata; class Hyperoartia; order Petromyzontiformes; family Petromyzontidae; genus Lethenteron; species Lethenteron reissneri. The sequence goes on from NC_083817.1 coordinate 9,668,417, forward strand.
ATTCATGCGCTGAATTATTTTGTACTGCACATTTTTTTTCTGATGCACCTCGGTTTTGCCTGCAGTGGGCTCACTCCTTTTCATAAATCACGGTTTCAAGCACACACGCGTTCGTGTCTTTGCTGTAGTGGGGAGCGGTGGCGCAGTTGCTATCGTTCTCCGCTTCGAACCCGAGTTCGATGATTCCCGCACACGCCCAACATCTCAATCGATCCTGGCCCTCCGCTAGGTCGACTCAGCCTTGCAATAGTACCCGGTGCTAATATTTAAATATATAGTCATAAAACATTAAATACATGTTTTTTTTATATTTAAATATCAGCACTGGGGAGACAGTGTCGGCCGGGCGCGGTGTTGACCTTCATGGGTGCCATTCGCTCACAGCACTTGCCCCAACAGCCACATGCATTCCTCCGCCTCTAGCTGCCCATGTGTTTTTTGTTTGTATCCTCTCATTCGCTCGACGTTCTTCCCGTGTCCACGTCCTCGTCCTTTCCCTCCTTGTGGCTTGGCATCGGCCCTGGTGCAGGGCAATGACGTGGGACCCCACGTCCAGCCGAGCCCAGCAGCGACGCGGCGCTGTTGCTACCCCATCAGCTCCTTCCAGTATCGCATCCCTCGTGATGAATCTGCCGTTCCCTACTTCTCGCTTTCCATAGTGGCCAGTAGATGGCAGTAAAGCAAGTGGGTTGCTGCCCTGTTTGGGTGTTATTCGCCTGGTGTCTGTGGGGTTTGTATACACCCACTCTAATTTGCAAAGACAAAGATGTCCCGCATAGTCTTAACAGACTGTTGGGGCAAGTGCTGTTAGCGAGTAGCACCTATGAAGGCCGGCACGGCGACACGAGGGGGTGGGTGGCCAGCACCACGCCCGGCCGCCTCTCGTCTCCCAAGTGGCGATGTTTACACACCGCACCAGGTTACTCATTTGAGGCTGAGACGACCTAGGGGAGGCCCAGGACCGGTTCAGATAATCGTCACGGATGTTGGTCGTGAGGGGGAATCGAATCCGGGTTGCTAGGTTCGTAGTGCAGCGCGCGAACCGCTACACCACCGCTTTCCACCACGCCATCACACACATACACCACCTCATAACAAAAATTGGCCAAACATCTCACAGCATGATGCTCATAAAGAGGAGCCTTGAGACTCAATTACGAGTGTGGAGTCGTGGTGAAAAATTTGTTATTCGCTGAATTTTTAAATGCTATTGCATTGTGGGACATGGAGAGACGATGAAAGTTTGGGAAGGCTTTCATCCGGCAGTGAAGGATTCAGTGTGGAGGTGATCATGGCTGGGTATTGCTGTGGTTAAACACTCCGAGTTAAAACTAAACATCGATTTTTTTAGTTTTTTACCAGGAAAGGCCCACTAAGCTGTATAGCGCTTTTTCAGAAGCGGCCTGGCCACAAATGATAGCTCAACGAAGTGGCTTGTCATATGGAAATGTATAGCAGCCAAATACTCTGAGCACATATTTGTAAATGTGGAGCACCCGGAGAAAAATCCAGGAGACCAAATGGAGAACATGCAAACTCCAAATATACAGCAGGCGTCGGGGTCAGGATCGAACACACGACCTCCTGCATACCAGGCGAGGTAGTTAACATCTCGCCACCGTGGCGATATGCTCGGGTGTGAATGTCGCCGATCTTCCCTCCCGAGCAGATAGAACGAGGGAGTGCCACTTCGTGTGAGCGGTGTTTCCCAAAGGGAGAGGCTGGCGTTCGCCACAGGGGTGTGGCATTTCCACCACTGCCTCAGGGGGCTTAAATTGGGATGATTAACGGCACCGCCCCGGTGCTCGTTCGAGCAGAAAGACTTGACGTTTACTCGCTCTTTAGAATAATTCATGTTCTGATCCAAATTTGGCTTTGTTCATTTAATTAATGCTTTGTTGAATTTCATCTAAAAAATATGAATATCAGTTTGCAACAGACATTATTCTGTAGTGGGGTTGGAGGATATAAGCTTCCCACCCAGCGTGAAGTCGATGGAAGAGATCTCAGAAGCAGTTCTGTGGCGTCTACTTCCACGGACCGTTCGGTAACACAGGGCGCTTACACTGCTGTGCGAGGGTTCCGAATGGATTCCTCGTCTAATGACGCGACCAATCAGCCACCCAGCCAACCACCCAGCCAATCACCCACCCACACACAAAACCACCCATCCACCCACCCAGCCACCCAACCAATCACCCACCCACACACAAAACCACTCATCCACCCACCCAACCACCCATCCAAGCACCCAACCACCCACACACAAAACCACCCATCCACCCAGCCAACCACCCAGCTAAGCACCCACCCACACACCAAACTACCCATCCATCCACCCACCCAGCCAAGCACCCAACCACCCACACACAAAACCACCCATCCACCAACCCAGCCACCCAGCTAATCACCCACCCACACACAAAACCACCCATCCACCCACCCAACCAGCCCACGCTCTCTATCCCCAGTGGTTTGGATCCGACTAATTTTCTAAATGTGTACGAGCCAATAAACAAATGACAACTCTTGCATCGAGAAGTAATTATATCTCATGTGACAGAGGTTTTTTTTTTTACACTGCACAGGTTTTGTTGCGGTAATGCGCCTTGCAAACTTTACATTTCCGAACAAAGCCCATTCCAGATTGATTTTTGCTCTCTGAATTATTTATAAGAACATTATTATATCATCTATGTATGAGTGGTGTATGTATATAGCCATGTATTATGCATGCTGGATCGCATAACGCAGGTATGTTGTGGGCACATACATAATGTTTATAGACATAACTCAGTATTGCAATCCATCACTCGAGATGTTGGGTTAGTGGATCACACACAGATGGAGCCACGATGTCATCTTGCAGTCGGCAAGTAGGGTTGCAAGTATGAGTTTGCAACGAACTAGCAGTGTATGCGTACCCTTCCTGCCAGTGTCTCCAGCTCCCCTCCCACGCGTACAAATAGCGCAATCAAGATTCGAAATGGCCAAGCATCCCAGGCAGGGAACTCTTTGAGAAAAGCGTTTTGAGGCTCTCAGCGAGGCCTTGCTGATTAAGCCAGAAAACGATTGTTCTCTCAGGCCCAGACGGCGCTGCGGCTACGCAGTGCTAAACTCGTCGTTAGAAATTGATGAGTTCAAATTCTGGTCCGTTGTTGACTCGGCGCATCACCATCATCATCATTCCTCCAGGGTAGACAAACTTCCTAGCGGTTTAGTCAACAGCAGTGGTTTACCCAGTTGAATTCCCATCAATGGACCGGCTACACTGGTGGTGATGAGCACTACCCAATTCCCATTGGAGATCCAGGACACATCTTTAGATTGAACCGGTAACACAGGATATGACCACCACTCAATTCCCATTGGAGTTCCAGGACATGTCTTCACGCTGCACCGGTAACACAGGAGGCCTCCTCCTACTGCACCAACCTGCACTGTGAACCAGCGTGGTCAGGGTACGGCCAAACAACCCCCAACACCCACAACGGCTGTTACATGAACCATACGCGCCGCGCGTGCAGGCACGACGCGGGGGCCTCCATCCAGCAGTGTATTGGTAAAGGGCTACGAATTGGCTGCCATGGTGGCCAGATGTTAACTACCATGCCTGGTATGCAGGAGATCGTGGGTTCGATCCCGACTGTGATGCCTGTATATTTGGAGTTTGCGTGTCTCTCTCTCTACTCCCCGTGGTCGTGTGACATTTTCTCTGGTCTTCCGGTTTTTCCCTCCACGTTAAGAAACATGCGTTTAGAGCATTTGGCTGCCATACATTCACACGTGATAAGCCACTTCGTTGAGCTGTCACTTGTGATAGCCAGGTCGCTTCTGAAAAAAAACATCTATAGAGCTCAGTGGGCCTTACCTGGTGAAATAAAAATAATTGCTTCAATTAATTGGTGTTATAATTCACAATTTGATCACGTTCATCATCACCGTGGCCTGCGCGGTGGATGATGCCAGATCTTCATCTGCCCGAGTCCTGTTTCTGTTTCGCTTTGTTGACCTTTGCAAGTAGCATACATTACGTAGCACCTTGTTTGTGTCACTCGTGTTAAATTCATGCGTACGCGGGAGGCACCCGACATCACCCTCGCAGCAGCAGCAGCGGCTTCTGACGAACCGTCGGAAGAAGTAGTTGGTCACTGCATCGCGGGCCTTCAGATGTGCGTCTGCGGCCGTCTGGAACGCTCTTCCTTCCGATATTAGGAAGACACTGGAGCTGTGCGCTTTGAAATCATCATAATATAGATTGACGAACTCGTTTCTTTAGAACTGCTTTTTGTGTTTCGTTTGTTGTTCTTCCACCGCACCTCCGATTAGCACGGTTGGCCATGTATGGTGTGAAAGAAGTTCAAATACAAAGACAAACATCTCTAGACGCCTTAATTGTGAATACAATGTAAAGTTAATTTATTTTATTCATCGATCGATCTGTGCCAGTGACTACCATGCCAATGATAAAGGGCATAGTTTTCAAATTCACAGATAAATATTAACATTGAAATACACTGTGTGTATTCTGTGCACAAAGACAACGACCCCCCGTATAGCCTTTACCAGACGGTCAAGGCGAGTGCTGTTAGCAAGCACTTATGAACGCCTGCACGGCACGCAAGGTAGGTGGGTGGCCAAGACAACACCCGGCTGCCTTTGTCTCCCCCGTGCTGATGTTCACACACCGCAGCAGGTACTCATTTCAGGGAGGCCCAGGACCGGTTCGAATATTTTCGCCACTACTATTATTGCCCGCGAGCTGGAATCCGAACTCGGGTCACCGGCGATAAATCACAGCACAACAAACCGCTACACTCCCGCTCTGCCCAATGCTGTGTGTATGTATGTGCGCACACGATCACACACGTATGCGCGTATATATATGCACAATAGCTCACTCTCAATCCTGTTAAACAGCTGACGCAGACGTGGGGGGGCGTAGGGGGGCTGAGAAAATGTTCTCGTAGCAGCATTATCTTGAATTACTGCAGAGCATGACACTCACGCATTAAATTATTTATTTACACTCTCGTCCTCTGCCCTTGTTTGTTTGTTGTTGTTGTTGTTGCTGCTGCGTCTGATGTGAGCGGTGACTGAGAGCTTATCAGTCAGCGGGACACAGAGAGCCAGAGACAGAGAGACGACGCCAGCGCGTGAACTCTGTGCGTTCCTGTGGGGGCCGACGTCCACCCCACCGCCCTCGCCGGGCAGGTGGGGCGCACCGTCCACCCCTTCCGCTCCCTCCTCCACCGCGTCAGTCGGCTCCAGTCGGGCCCCAGCCGACCACGTGATGGGGCCCCCCGCGCTAGCGCCCTCTCCGAGGGACATCCCTGCTGGCTCACAGCCGCACGGAGTTAACCCGCACACGCGCGCGTACACCGCAGCTAACGCGGCGGCGCGAACGCGCTCGCGCCTGCGGGCGGTTATGTCCTAACGCGCGCGCACACACCACGGCCAACGCCAACGCAGTCCGCAGCGCCACACCTGCGAGCGGTTACCTCGATGCGCGCTCGTGCTGTGGCTGGGCCCTCGCTCTCGCCGCGCGTCCGCCCACGTAGCGGCTCCACACGTAAATCACAGACACCACACCGATGCTCTGTGCTAACTTGTATTCACGGCGCAAACCCCGCACTGCATGGAAGGAATATTCTGCGAGCAGAGCCTGGCCTACTGCTGTCCAAGTCCCCAAATACTCACACGCCCTATCACGTACCTCGGCTGTACCCACGGCGTCGTGCGGACGCTGTGAGTGTCGGAGGGACGACGACGAAAGAGAACTTTACCTACCGCTGCCTCGTAGCGGCACTCGCTGGCGTCGCACGGAGGCTGCGAGCGGCTCGAGAAGGCAGGACGGCAGGGAGTCCGTCTTGGCGGCCAAGAAGTTGAAGACGAGATGTCAACTGAACGGTTTCAGGCTCCCCTCTTTATGCCCCCTGACTTAAGAAATCCAGGGTTACGTTGTCCCGCGTGGCCAATCGTGCACCTACCTGTGATACTCGCTCGTTTCCCTTCCCTTACACGGAGCTTTGCGACGGTTACTTCGGCGGCCTATTGTCTAACCACACGTACTCATTAATGTCAGACTCATCCCGTTTAATCTGGAAAGACGTCCGGCTGGCGAATACGCGCCCTGCTAGTGTGTACTCGGTCTGGGGCCAGGGGAGGTCGTAGCGCTGCGGTCCCCTGACCTCATAGTCTGCTCTGCTCACTTAATATTTCACCCCAGACCCCCTCCCCGATGTCGTGCGTGACTCATTGGGGCTGGCCCGGTGAACCTTTGTGCGCCCAGACAATTCTAAGCCAATTTTAGGGGCACCGCAATGTGACCTGTCCTGCGAGGGTCGGCCAATCTCCTGGCACCGGGAAACCGCGGGACTTTCCTCCTAGGGACCCTTTGGATGAAAACCCGTTGTGCCAGGCGATCCCCCGCCAGGACACTACGTGTATGCGCTGCGTGTGTGTGCGCTGCGTGTGTGTGCGTTGCGTGTGTGTGCGCTGCTGCGTGTGTGTGCGCTGTGTGTGTGTGCGCTCCGTGTGTGTGCGCTGCGTGTGTGTATGCTGCGTGTGTGTGCGCTGCGTGTGTGTGCGCTGCGTGTGTGTGCGCTGCGTGTGTGTGCACTGCGTGTGTGTGCGCTGTGTGTGTCCGCTGCTGCGTGTGCGCTGCGTGTGTGTGCGCTGTGTGTGTGCGCTGCGTGTGTGTGCGCTGCGTGTGTGTGTGCTGCGTGTGTTTGCACTGTGTGTGTGTGCGCTGCGTGTGTGTGCACTGTGTGTGTGTGCGCTGCGTGTGTGTGCGCTGCGTGTGTGTGCGCTGCGTGTGTGTGTGCTGCGTGTGTGTCCGCTGCGCGTGTGCGCTGCGTGTGTGTGCGCTGTGTGTGTGCGCTGCGTTTGTGTGTGCTTCGTGTGTGTGTGCTGCGTGCGTGTGCGCTGCGTTTGTGTGTGCTTCGTGTGTGTGTGTGTGCTGCGTGCGTGTGCGCTGCGTGCGTGTGCGCTGTGTGTGTGCGCTGCGTGTGTGTGCGCTGCGTGTGTGTGCGCTGCGTTTGTGTGTGCTTAGTGTGTGTGTGTGCTGCGTGCGTGTGCGGGAGACTGGCTGCCGCATCATCCACATGGGGTGTATAAAGTAGGTACTATTTTGCGAGAGGTGAGCAGTTTGGCTCGCGCGGTGACTGGGCCCCACGTCCTGAATATCATCCATCCATCACGAGCTCAGGGGCAACAGTTTCTGTCCTGTGCTCGGGGCGGGGGGGGGGGGTCCCAGTGGTGGCTTCTCTAGGATACACTGTCTCGCCACAGGAATGTGGAGTTTCCATCTCAGCAGGTACGAACCGACGCGTGTTTCGCGACGTCCCGCTCTCGGCAGTAAATAAAACGCAGCCGTGCGCGGGACCTTTCAAGATTGTCTCTTTCGTTTTTTATATTTTCTCTCTTGTCTCTCTCTTCCTGTGCCATCGTAGGAACATGAAGCTCACTGCTCAGTCTGAACCACGAGGGGGGGGGGGTGTATGGCGGGGTGGTGGGTGGTGGTGGTGGGGTGGTGGTGGGGGGTAGTGGTGGTGGGTCGTGGTGGTGAGGTAGTGGTGGTGGGTGGTGGAGGGTAGTGGTGGTTAGTGGTCGTGGGGGGTAGTAGTGGTGGGTGGTCGTGGGGGGGTAGTGGTGGTGGGTCGTGGTGGTGAGGTAGTGGTGGTGGGTGGTGGGGGGTAGTGGTGGTTAGTGGTCGTGGGGGGGTAGTGGTGGTGGGTGGTGGTGGGGGGGGTAGTGGTGGTGGGTGGTGGTGGGGTAGTGGTGGGTGGGGATGGGGTAGTAGTGGTGGGTGGTGGGGGGGTAGTGGTGGTGGGTGGTGGTGGGAGGGTAGTAGTGGTGGGTGGTGGTGGGGGGGTAGTGGTGGTGGGTGGTGGTGGTGGGGTAGTGGTGGTGGGTGGTGGTGGGGGGGTCGTAGAGGTGGGTGGTGGTGGGGGGTAGTGGTGGTGGGTGGTGGTGGGGGGGGTAGTGGTGGTGGGTGGTGGTGGTGGGGTAGTGATGGTGGGTGGTGGTGGGAGGTCGTGGTGGTAGGTGGTGGTGGGGGGTAGTGGTGGGTAGTGGTGGGGGGGTAGTGTTGGTGGGTGGTGGTGGGGGGGTAGTTTTGATGGGTGGTGGTGGGTAGTGGTGGGTGGTGGTGGTAGGGGGTGGTGGGTGGTGGTGGGGGGGTAGTGGTGGTGGGTGGTGGTGGTGGGCGGTGGTGGTAGTGGTGGGGGGTAGTGGTGGTGGGCGGTGGTGGTAGTGGTGGTGGGTGGTGGTGGGTGGTGGTGGTGGGCGGTGGTGGTAGTGGTGGGGGGTAGTGGTGGTGGTGGGTGGTGGGAGGCAGGAACCTGGCTCCGCTCGCTGCTGCCAATTCCGGTTTCGCCCCGCCAGCTCTGCCTAATGAAACGTCAGCCGGTAATGGTAGGAGCGAGATTGATGTCCGCGACTTCTCTCCCCTCGTTTATTCCGAGGCCTCCCCCGTCTCCGCCGGCACGAGGCTCGCGACTCTTCACAGCCCTGCCCACTCCCAAACCACTCACCCAGCACCCCCCCACCCGCTCTCCTCTCCCTCCACTCTCACCCCCCCACCCCCCCACGAGCCACATCCCAAATGCTGCCGCACGCTCGCGCAGCCTCCGTGAAGCATCGAGAGTCCGTTCATCTCCCCTCCCCACCCGCACCGCCCACCAGCCCTGCGGATCACGCACTCTGGGCCATGCACGCGACTCTGGCTGTGGGCGCGTCGCGTGTGTTGGGGGCAGCGGGGTTGGGAGTCGTGGGTAGCGCGCCACGCTGTGAAGCTGCTGAGCCGAGTTCGATTGCCTCAAATGAGTACCTGTTGCGGTGTGTAAACATCGCCACCGGGGGAGACAAAGGCGGCCGGGCGTGGTGCTGATCACCCGAGCCCTTCCTGTGTCGTGCCGGCCTTCATAGGTGCTCGCTAACAGCACTTGCCCCTACAGTCTGTTAAGGCTAAACGGGGGATCTTTGTCTTATCTTTGTACAGGGATGTGGCCTTCATAGATTCTCAGTTGCAGCGCTTACTCTCCACCACCCGACAGAGCCGATGGAATCGGTCTGTCACGTCATGGCCAAATATGCCAATGGATTTGGTGTATCGGTAAAATCGGATCAGGGAGGAGGTACAATGTTGAAGAGCGAGCATCTCCGAAAATGATTAGCACGGCTGGCTACGAACGGTTGCTAAAGAAGTTCAACACACGTACGTATCGCTGGAGATTACAACCACCACCATCACAATCATCATCATCCAGTGTGAAGAGAAGCTCTGGGCTCACGACAGCAGGGCTCTGGAACGTCCAACATGTGTGACATCCCGGTCGCTTTAAAACGTTCCGGTTTTGGCTGAAGAAGAGGAAAACGAGCACACAAATCAATTGTCGAATTTTCCTCAACGATGTGACAACTTAATTCGATCGGCTCGGTCAGGTGGTGTGAAGGGTGACAGCGAAGAATAAAATACAAGAATAAATAATCCACGTTGCGCCCGTGCGATCTAACCCAACACACACACACACAAAAACCCAAACGAATTGTGAGTCGCATTAATGGCCCTGAAAGCCTTCGTTATACAATTAAGTCTGGGAGAGGCCGCGCGGGGGGGGGGGGGGGCTGGAAGGGGGTTTCGGGTTTGTTTTTTGAGTGAGAGAAGCTGCCGCAGAGCAGCGGTTTGCGCACTGCGCTACAACCCTGCCCATCTGGGGTCCCCAACCCGTGCCTACTACAAAGACAAAAATCCCCCGTATAGCCTTCAACAGACTGCTGGGGCAAGTGCTGTTAAGCAGCACCCATGAAGGCGGCACGCCAACGCGAGGGGGTGGGTGGCCAGCCTACCACGCCCGGCCGCCTTTGTCTCCCGAGTGACGATGTTTACTACGCATCGCACCAGGTACTCAATTGAGGCTGAGTCGACCTAGGGGAGGCCGACGACCAGTTCAGATAATCGTCACTGGTGTTGGTGGCCGTGAGCGGGAATCGAACTCGGGTCGCTGGGTTCGTAGCGCAGTGCGCTAACCGTTGCACTACCGCTCCCCACTCTGTGCCTACGACGCACATGGGACCACCCCCAGAATATATCCTGCAGCCTCTTGCGAGTTAATCTTTACTTTATCGACCCCCGCGGACAGATGGCGATTGTGATGGCAGTGATGATTACGCTTCTGCTGATGGTGCTGGTGCTACTGCTGATGATGATGCTGATGATGATAACGTTGCTGCTGCTGCTGCTGACCCGCCCATATGGGATCGCTGACCCACCCACACTGGAGACATCTGTGAAAAAAAAGAGCTTCATAGCTCATCGGATTCCTCATCCTGTTGTCTAAGTAAAGACTGTGCTTCTGATCATTACAATGGGCTGGATTAAGCCAACCCCTTTAGCCGGGTGTTGAACTCGTATCCTCAACCCTACGGTGCCCTCCAGACAGAAGTAGATCCCAGCTGTATAATTGATAAATAATGCAAACTCCCCCCGTCCCCCCACCCGGAGACACCCCTCCCCCCCACCCCCCAGCAAAAACAAATCTGTCTCTCGTGAACCCATTAGGCGTGGGTGGGTGTTGCGAGCCAGCGGTGGAGCGGGGAGTCAGCTTGGCCGAGCGCTGATCTGTGCCCAGAATCACGACCCTGCCACACAAAGCCTTTGTCCAACGAGATCAATCGGAGATCGTTTCTGGTGCTGATCTTTCCTGAGACGCTGGGAAAAAGCTTATTGATTTTGGCGTGCCGTGATGGATATCCCACACGCTGCCCACTCTGTAGGTCTTTGCGAAACACAACACCAGGGATTATGAGAAAAATATGATGCGTCTGCCGGAATTCGCCCACCCCCCCCACCACCATCACCACCATCTCTCTCTCTCATCGCATCGCTCCCGCGGTTCGCTGAGGACACGCTGCACGCAGGCCCACGCTAGGGAGTGAGGACTCGCCGTTTGGAAACAATTAAACATTTATCACGCTCGCTTACAGCCGTGCCCACTCGCTTGTCTCTCTTATCTCTCTCCCTCCGGCCCTCTCCCTCCTCCTCCTCCACCACCACCTAACGCCACCGTCACTGCCCGTCTACGCCAACCGCCCATCAGCACCGCCGTTGCGCCGCCCTTCCGGCTGCTGCATGGAATAAAATCATCTGCCCACGCAGGCCCCCCCACCCCATCACCACCACCACCTCGTTCTGTAGAGGGGATGGAGAGAAGGAAAGAGCGTGGGATGATCGCTGTTGTGGTGCGTGCGGTGGTGCTGGCCATTGGCCATTCGGGCCCGCAGCAGAAATAAATGTGGGCCCCAACTCCACCACATTCCCCACACCCCCCTCCCACACTCCCCTCCCCCCATGAGAGATATAGAACGGATATATATTTTTTGCGAGATGAGAGAAGCAAAACAGACGGGACGGAGCGTGTGGTGAAATTAACTTGCGGAGATGGAGTTGCATGAGAGATGAGGGACCGCCGGACAAGCTCGAAATTAAGTCACACTTGTTAATTGTCGTTTTATGTTGACGAGGGGTTTCGTGTTCGATCTCTTTGGCTCACCAACAATGTGGTGTTGTTGTTGTTCAGAACCCCCCCCCCATCCCCCACCTTGAGCTGCTGAGTTTGCTTATGGCGAGTACGACCCCCTGGATGGGTGTGCTGAGGGGCATCCGTGACGGTCGTGTGGGACAACAGCGGGCTGGCACCCCTGTGAGTCTGGGTTCAGCCCCGGCGGTTTCAGCTGCCAGCTTCTCAAGAGTTGACGGGGGGGGGGGGGGGGTCTCAGGCCACCCAGTCAGAGATAATAATTTAATAATAAAACTACGTGCAATGGATTGTATTATTTAAACTCAATGTTGCCTAGCACCACTCTCAGAGCTAGGCTGTACACGTCTATGTTGCATCGTGGACACGCGAAGGACTGCCAATGCTGGCGGAGGGGGTTTCACTCGAGAGCTCTTTCGCAGTGTCCAGATATCTTGCCTTGCAAGCTCACTGTGGCGAACCCGTCTACACCACTGGGTGGACACAGGCGTGAGGGGAGCGGGGGGGAGCCGGGGGGTGTTGAACAAACTTGACCCATTGTTCCACTGCCGTGCCGGGAGATCAAACCGGTGACCTCCGCAATCAGTGTTTGTGCTGGAGTTATCCGACGAGCTATGAAGCGCTTTGTTCACAGACGTCGCATGTCCTGACCGCTGCGCCCCGTCTACTGAGCGGTGTTGAGTAACAAAGGTGGCCAACCAAAGTGATTTTAAAAGTCGCTCTGTGCTCCGCAGAGCCCATTTACAAGAAATGAACACCTCCGCTGGCAAGTAGCGGCAGCCTGTATTTCAATACGGACAGCTGCCCATGATTAAAATAGGCTTCCTAAGTGCGCCAAGTTGATGGACTCGGCCCGGTCACCGAATTGTCTGCACTAAAAACCCATTAGAGTGTATTACGCTTCGTCTTTGCACGCAAACGTGGCTCGTTCCATTTTCAAGAACTCCATTTCCCGCTGATTGATATGACATTTCTCACGGGGCACCAAGGCGCTTCTTCAGCACTGAAGCTAAGACCCGAGGCCCCTCTGTCGGTCACCTGCAGGACTAAGGCCTCCCCACGCCGTGTGTCGGTTGCAAGGGGGTTGTTTGACCATACTTCACCGCGCTGGTCAGTGCGGCCCGGCGAAAGCGGTCGAGAGCAGCGACCGGTTCGGATGTCAGTCACCCTCCAATGTGATGTCAGCCGTGGTCACGGGTCAAACTCAGGTGGCTAGGTTCGCAGCGCCGCTTGCGAACTGTTTCCACTAATTAAGTAAGCGCACGGTCCAGTACACGTACAGGGCACGGTGCACGTACAGCGCTTCCTTTCTAGATCCACTGCTGGATGAGAGCCTCTGTTGTAGGCGATGCGGGTTTGTGAAGACGGGTGGGGGGGGGGGGACATAGACGAGCGAGCACAGTGCAGTACAACAACAGATGTTGTTGCACTCTCCTGCATGCCCGCCACATAGTCCCAGTGACAGCCACCTGTGATAACGTGTGTGCGTGGACGATGGTAATATCCAGGCTCAGCACTCGCTTGGCTTTCGAGGCCCGGTGAGATTTGGGCACGTTCTGTGCGTGTGTGGATTCTGTGGCGGGCAATGGACGCCGCATTTCACCTTGAGTGTCCGTGCGGTGTTAACGATCGCTGTGCCTGCCTACGCTGTTAATCACGGCGTTACTATCGAGGACGGACCTCGGCTCTTAGATGGGGGTGAACTTTACACGGGCGTCAATTTTATACGCGAGTGAATTTTACACTGGAGTAAGTTTTACAATGCAGTGAATTTTACACTGGAGTGAATTTTACGCTGGAGTGAATTTTATACTGGAGTGATTTTTACAATGCAGTGAATTTTACACTGGAGTGAATTTTACACTGGAGTGAGTTTTACAATGCAGTGAATTTTACACTTCATGTGAGTTTTACAATGCAGTGAATTTTACGCTGAAGTGAATTTTATACTGGAGTGATTTTTACAATGCAGTGAATTTTACACTGGAGTTAATTTTACACTTCATGTGAGTTTTACAATGCAGTGAATTTTACACTTCATGTGAGTTTTACAATGCCGTGAATTTTACACTGGAGTGAATTTTACGCTGGAGTGAATTTTATACTGGAGTGATTTTTACAATGCAGTGAATTTTACACTGGAGTGAATTTTACGCTGGAGTGAATTTTATACTGGAGTGATTTTTACAATGCAGTGAATTTTACACTGGAGTGAATTTTACACTGGAGTGAGTTTTACAATGCAGTGAATTTTACACTTCATGTGAGTTTTACAATGCAGTGAATTTTACGCTGGAGTGAATTTTATACTGGAGTGATTTTTACAATGCAGTGAATTTTACACTGGAGTGAATTTTACACTTCATGTGAGTTTTACAATGCAGTGAATTTTACACTGGAGTGAATTTTAGACTGGAGTGAGTTTTACAATGCAGTGAATTTTACACTGGAGTTAATTTTACACTTCATGTGAGTTTTACAATGCAGTGAATTTTACACTTCATGTGAGTTTTACAATGCAGTGAATTTTACACTGGAGCGGATTTCGCACGCGAGTGCGTTTCCCGCAGCCAGAGCGCTCGTGAATAATTCACCGCTCGCACCACCAGCGGCGCGTTGTGCGCGAGCGCGTTCCGACAAGCAAAGAGACGCGCGTCACGTCTCTCTCTTTCCTTTCTGAGAGCGTATGTTGGCGTCGGCGTGACAAATCGACGATTCCAACGATGCAGTCACCACCTCGGGTGAAATACACTCGTCCCAGAAATTCGCGAGCTTCCTAATTAATGGCAGCGGTGCGGGCGTATTTTTGGGTCGGCGCTGAAACCGCAATGAACGTTGCAGCGGGTTTTTTTTTTGTGTGTGTGTCATGTTCACGGTGTTATTATTTTTATTTTTGTTTCTGCTTGTTTACACGGAAAGCATCATTTGAGTCTAAAGAATTATTTTTTTAAGAGGGTCCTGTTAAAGTTTCGGAGTCGGTGAAAAGGGGGGTGGGTGACACAATGTCTTTGTGTTTCCCACATAAGTAATTTGCGAGTAATTTAATTAAAAACTTTCAAACGTTGACAACGACGGCGGCACACAATGGGCCTAGTCACCTCGAATGACGGCAAAGGGGTCTTTGTCGTCTACTCTGGTGACAACGTCCGCGTGCGTTTTTCTCCGATCCCTCCGGCTTTCCCCTCTCCACATTTAGAGTCGATGTGCATTCAAAGCATTTGTCTGCTGCTATACATGTCCACGTGATAAGCCACTTCGTTGAGCTATCGTTTGTGATCGCCAGGTCGCTTCTGAAAACGAGCTAGATAGCTCAGTGGGACCTTACCGGGTAAAGTAAAAAAAATGGTTAAGTTAGTATTTACCAGGGCGGTATGCCGGATTTAATCCGCAAACCTTTGCGAATGCGCTACCGCTGGTCCATGACGCGGCGAGGGTCGTGATTTTAATTTCCCGTAACTCTGTAACCGTGCTGTATTTAGTTTGCGCTATGTTCAGCGTTGTATCATTGTGTGCGTGTGTGTGCTTTGCCGTACGTCCAGTACAAATAAAGGTGATCGTACGCACCTTAACGTTCTTCAGCTGCAGTTCACTGGACGTAAACCTGCCATAAATCTGCGATGGTTATAGCGCACATGCCGTCAGTTACACGATGAATAATCCACTACGAGACCGATTATGTCGTATAACTACCGTGCGGTCAATTACTCCAAAAACAACTTTTGGACACGCGCTATTTTTTTACAGGCAAAGCACTTTTTTTTTGATCTCCTTATTTTTAATTCTTGAAATGTGTTTTTGAAATACGTGACCGGGATAGATATGCAAAATCAATCGAACGACGATGATCACATTACTACTCGTTGGTTCTTTCGGTAAAGTCACGTAGAAAGAAAATTTATTAAATAATAGAAAACGACGTTTCGATTGCAACACCAGCAATCGTCATCAGGTAGAAAACAAACCTAGTGAACTTAGAAATATAATGCAATACAACACAGAGAGTCGGCTAAAGCAACAGTCAACACCCTATCGGGTTGATTACGTTCTTGCAAAGATTGCTAAATTTGAGAGTCAGACAAAACACAGACACGGAGACACACAGACAGACACACAAGCAGAGAGAGACAACACAGAGACACACAGAGATACACACAACATAGACACACAGAAAAACAACGCCTCATGTGTCGAGGCCTTAAATAGAGAGAGAGGGGGTTGGGGCAGAAAGAGAGGGGGGGGAGTAGAGAAATTAGCATGTCAATGAGAGAGTTGTGTGGAAATCAAACCCCGTAGCGGCCGGGGGAGAGAAAGAGCAAATGGACCTATACAAGCCTGGTAAATTTTAGAGAGAGAAATAGGAAGTTTGAGAAAACAAACTTAGTAAAATTGTGTAAATGTAATGCAATGCAACACAGAGAGTCGGTTAAAACGCAGTTAACGCATGGCCTGGTCGAATACGATCTTCCAAAGATTGCAGTCACGAAAGCTTCAAATCAAAGATGATCACATTATTGATTTTTTTTTCTCCAAACGGACGATACAATTATCGTGGGTCTTCTACGGCGCGACATACAACACATCGTAGTCTCGCAGCCTCACCAGACCGTGCGCACGCCGCGTGCATCGCGATCAAGTGTCAATTTCACGTTCCTACGGTGGGTGCCACTTATAACAAAGTTACAGCCACCGCGAATCTTGCTGCCACATTGACCTCCATGTATTGCCAGTCACGACCGCCTAATTCGTTGACAAAACCCAGTTTGACACAGCGAGGTTCCTCTGTGTATCTGCATGTTGAACTTCTTTCGCACCGTACGTAGCCGATTGTGCTCTTCGTGTGCGTGTGCAGCCATCGCTATACATCCTGCCGTGTGGCTCAGCGGGAGAACGAGCGCCTCGCACTCACCACCGCTCCCCAAAGACAAAGCCACCCCGTATAGCCTTCACAGGCTGTTGGGGCAAGTGCTGTTTGCGAGCACCATATGAAGGCCGGGACTATGGCACATGAGGGGGTGGGTGGCCAGCACCACGCCCGGCGGCCTTTGTCTACCCAGTGGCGATGTTTTTACACACTGCACCAGGTACTCATTTGAGGCTGAGTCGACCTAGGGGAGACCCAGGACCGGTTCAGATACTCGTCACCGGTGTTGGTTGTCTGCCCGTGAGCGGGAATCGAACTCGGGTCGCCGGGTTAGTAGCGGCAGCGTGCTAACCGCTGCACCACCACTCCCCAAGACGAAATCAAATCGTTGCATGGAACGAGAGAGGACGCTGGATGGATGTATGGAGGGGGAAGAGGAGAAGCAGGAGGTGGAAGACTTCAGGGCCGCATGTGGCGAGTGCGCTGGCGTGAACACGTGGGGGTTAGGGGACATTGGGAGGTGTTGATGTCTCGCCGAGACGTCAATCATTCCCCTCAATCCGAAGCTACAGCGGAAAGAAGAGCCTCAGGCTCAAGGGCACGCCAATTGGCCGTGCACAGTTAAACGGTGTCGCTGCGAGGTTCTTTTTTGTATTCTTCCATAGATATTGGGCACGTGCATTTGCGTCCTCTCTCTCTCTGTCCGTATATGCACAGATATGGCAGGACGGAATTTATCCGGATTATTACGCAAACTTTTGGAACCTGTAATTGAAAGCAACAGTTGTGGGTGCGTTTTTTTTTAAATCCAGTACGCGTGTGTGTGTGAGAGACTGGTTCTGGGATTCTCCTCGGTCGACTCTGCCGTAAGTGAGTACGTGGTGCTGTGTATGTCACTGTATGTATGTTCAACTTCTTTCGCATCGAATGTAGCCAACCGTGCTAATCGCTGTTGTGTAAACATCGCCACTAGGGAGACAAAGGCGGCCGGGCGTGGTGCTGGTCACCCACCCCCTCGAGTGCCTTGCCGGCCTTCATGGATGCTCGCTAACAGCACTTGCTCCAACAGTCCGTTAAGGCCACACGGGGGAATCTTAGTTTTTTTTTGCGTGAGTGACCAAATTTTGCATAACTTTATTGACGTCGAGCACACATATGGGATGCGTCGTACTTTCAGGAGCGTCTTATAAGTCAGAGGAGATGGTGTCTGACATACGTTGTGGTAGAGTAGGGCAACGTACCCTCTCCACACTCTCAAGGGGCCTCTGTAGAGATGTCTTGAGTGGACGCCTTTCCTATAAACACCGCATCGCGCTTTCAGATGCGCAAACGAAGTTCAACATACACACGAGGATAACTCACCGCCCAGGGTTTTTACAACGGGATGCATTCACGAAATCTGAAATCAATGTAACAACATTGTGAGACCATGGATTGAGTCTGCCTGCGGATTGCATCCAGCCACGTCGAGATATCAGCGTCACCCCCTGGTCTGTCGCTCATCTTTCACCGCATCGCGCGGTTTAAGACGCGCTTCTGCGGCCGTCTGGAACGCTCTTCCTTCCGATATTAGGAAGCCACTTGGATCTATGCGCTTTTAAATCATCATCTAGATGGAAAACTAATTTCTTACCGACTGCTTTTTGTGTTTAGTTTGTTGTCCTTCCACCACACCCTTGATTAGCACAGTTGGCCATGTATGGTGTGAAAGAAGTTCAAACACAAAGAGAAACATACAAACATCTCTAGACGCCTTGTACACGGCCTCTTGATATGCTCCTGCATTCAGATGCTTTACACATTCAAATTTACGACAACTATCATAATATGTCATAACTATTATTTGTGAAACTAGATTCGAAGCTTTCGTGACTGCAGGAATTACTCTTTGGTTCTTTCGGTAATAATTTTTGATTTTATTTTCTACGTGACTTTACCGAAATAACCAAAGAGTATTAATTGTGAATAAAATGTAAAGTTAATTTGTTTTATTTATCGATCGATCTGTGCCAGTGACTACCATGACAATGCTCAAGGGCATAGTTTTAAAATTCACAGATAAATACAGCTGTTTGCGTTCAGTTTGGTGTCCTTCCCCGCACCTCCGGTTAGCGCGGTTGGCTACGTACGGAGCGAAAGAAGTTCAGCATTACATTCATAGTGGACGTTATCGAGTGGACCGAGGTCAGGATGGGGAGCATCGCGAGAGCCAGTGTCTCGCAGGCAGAATTGGCACACCACACATCGAGCCCCGAACCCAACGCTGACCCCGATCGATGGAGGGGCACAGAATGTAGGGAGAGGTAAAGGCGCAGCCATGCAATTTCCATCCTCACGCCACTGCTGGCGGAAGGCCCCCCTCCCCACGAGAGGGGAGCTCAGAGAGAGCTCCCTGCTGAACTTCTCTGGAGGAGGGGAGCTCGGCCTGCTCTTCCGCACAGTCCAAGAAGTCGTGGAGGGGGTGGGAACGCCCACGCATGACCCCACACCACCTGCTCATCAACTGACCTGTGGCGGACAGAGGGAGGAGCGATTCGAGAAAAATGCCCCTCCCCCTCATCCCCATTGTTTCAACTAAAACTAACAAAAAATGTGTTATTTTACGAGGTATGGGCCAACTGAGCTATGTAGTTATTTTTCAGAAGCGACCTGGCGATCACAGATCATAGCTCAACGAAGTGGCTTATCACGTGGAAATGTACAGCAGGCAAACACTCTAAAGGGACGTTGACTCTAAACGTGCAGGGAAAGCCGGAAGACCTGGAGAAAAGTCCGCGCGACCACGGGGAGAGAGACATTCAAACTCCAAATATACAGCAGCAGGCGTCAGGGTGGTGATCGAATCCACGACCTCCTGCATACCAGGCGAGGTAGTTAACATCTCCTGGCCACCGTGGTTCCCCTGCCGCCCCGGGAGATGGAGTCTAACCGGCGGCCTCTGCATTGCAAGTCCGGTGTCACCACGTGTGCTTGCAAAAGTGATTATTTTATAAATTAACTTCCTGAAGGCTCTTCTGACATGCCCTGTCGTTCATTCCCGATGGAGGTTGCAATGGCTATAATAAGCAGTCGGCAAAACGCGAGATGGACAACGTTTTCTAAGTTCGTGTTGATGTCCGGCAAAGGTTTGCCGCGCGATGGCGATTCGACGACGCAATATCCCCCCTTGTCGTCGGCAACCCGATGCCTGATGAAAGGCTTGCAGAGGCCTTCATCCAGCAGTGGATATATCGTGGCTGCTGCTGACGATGATGATTCATTCACTTATTCGCGGCACGCCCTCGGATGACTTTTCACGTCATTCACCCTCAGCCCCTTGTCAATCAGCGCATTGCCGGAGGAAGGCCACATCGCCATCGTCAGTCACGGGGTTTTTTCTTTGTTTGTTGTGACCATACTTCACCACGCACTGTGCTACGCTGGTGGTGTGGTCCGTGAAAACTGCCCGCTGCTGTCCTGGTTGTGTTAATCCAGGCCTGGCGGTCATTTCTACCGTCTAACTGGGGGGGGGGAGGGGTTGGAATAAAATCCCATATTTTTCGGGAGAGTGATCATCAAAGTTATTAACCCAATAGCGAGAAACATTCATAGCGACGCCAGTTATCAAGGTGGTGGAATCATGCCGAATGACCGGCACCTGCATTCGATAATCCCATTACGGCAAAGCGACGTCGATAATTCATCAGAACTGATCATCATTAGCCACGGTCAATCCACTGCTGGACGAAAACCTCGCCAGGTTGCTGCCACCTCTCGCGATCCCACAACGCCTTGCACGCGAGCGAATTCCATATTCCGTTGCTCCATCTCCTCGGCGCGCGTGCTCTGGGATGCGTCATAATTAGGCTTGAGTTGATGAGTTAATGATGACGTCACCCTGCTGCTGCTCTATATAAGAACGGGAGACAGCAGAGCCTCACCATTCTGGCGAATTGCCCGATGATGCTGGTTGCAATTACCAGCGAAACGTCGTACTCAAATTGTAAATGTTGTGGCTTCAACACAACGGTGGGCTAAAGCAGTGAACTATTTGTCTTTGTCAACGTGACACATTTTTACTGATTGGCCGTGTTGGGTGGTGGAGGGTTACGACACATTTATAAATAAACGCGATCTAAACCCAAAAACGTTGATTATGAATAATTAGGCTTGTTCTCTGTGTTTCTTTCCCTCCTCCTCCTCCTCCTCCAAAAAACGAGATTGTTTCGTCTTCCCACTCCTTACGGACCTTCCACGCAGCGCGTGCAATTAACCGCCGGGCTCGTGAAGCGAATGATCACTCCCAACCCCTTTGCGCTTCTGCGTTCCATCTGGCCTCAAAGTCGCCGTGACTTTGGAGCTTGCAGCCGAGCAGCGCACGCCCGGTCCAGCACTTCGCGTGCGATGAACAGCAACAAGCGACAAGCAACACGCCCAACGGTTTGGTCAACGCTGCAGCGTGACCTTGCTAGAAAGGGGCGTGGTGGGGAGGGGGTGGGGGCACGACGCGGTCAATGTGTGAGACAAACTTGAAGCGAGCATTAAGCGACGAGCGCGATGAGTGGTGGCTCGCTCTGCTCGTGTCTGTCCACTCACGTCTGTCCACTCGCCCCAACGCGACGGGGCTGGCTTTGGTGTTGCACCTCTGAATCTCTGAAGTAGTCCAGTGGCTTGGAAGTGGGTATGGGGCGGGAGGCGGCAAGGGGGTTGATGGATAGTGATGAGATGGAACATTTAGCTTTAACGTCACAGTCGCTACGTGGGTGAGCTACGGTCCGTGCTGCAGCGAGGCCGCTTCGGATGCGCGTCGACTCTGCTGCGCGTAGCTCCGGTCGGCGTGGGCTCCCGGTGCAATGGGTGACACCGGGAGGCCTCACGACAAAGCCGCCCTCGCCCCCTCCCTTCCCTTAGAGCCGGCGCCTGAGAAGCCGTCTCGCAGTTGCACCGCCTGCACACTCGAAGGCCGCTACCGCCGCCGCGATGGAGGACGGGGGACCCCGACTCGTCGTTGGGCGAGTCCCGATCACCCCCCACGCTGAGTGGCGATTTGAGTCGCCGCTGCGCCTTGTGATGCGACACAAAAACAAGCGACACGCGGCGAGTGTCGGCGGAGGTTTCTCACTGACGGCAGCAAACGATGGCAGCCGTGAGCGTTAGAAATAAAAAATAAAACCCATAATCCTGGAGCAGGAGATTCGTGCTGGATGCGGCAGTCACGTTTGCAAATGTGATTTGTTACTTTGATCCTCACCTGCTGTGTGTAGCGATAGTCCAATGTCAATGTGGCAGCTTATTGAGGGAGTACGTATGTGCGGTGTTATCTTGGTGTGGTCTGGGATGGCTTTTTGTTGTTGTTGATTTTGCTGCCTTGCTAACTTTTGATACATCAAAGTGAAACATTATTATATTTTTATATTTAGTGACTTGCTCACCTTTTTTTTCTCTATTTTTCACGACTATCATATTATTGTGTATTGTTTACTGCTGTAACTTACTGACCCGCCCATACCGGACATCTCATCAGATTCTTCCAGTCTAAATAAATATTCTGATTCTGATTTTGTTTCATAGGTTACGCTCTGCTGATGAGCATCAGAAAGTTGAAATCGGTCCAGGGTTTGTTGCAGAAGACCGATCCGCGAAGCATTTTGATTGATGGATTTGTGTTCTTGTAATCAATGATTCGCAATCCACCAACACAAAGCATGATGATTTTGAAATATCTCAAGGTGAAGTATTTTATGTTGTTGAATTTAGGACATGCACGAATCTCTATACAACCCATTAACATTTGTCCCCAAAGTGTTGCTATCACTGGCATGAAGCCGTGCTAACTGATGCGCACTCATACATTCATGGTTTCACAGATGTCGAAACCTTTGACACACATTTGCATATGCGTGTGCATGCGTGCATGCGTGCATGCGTGCGCATGATTTTAGTAGGGAGCGGTAGTGCAATGGTGAGCGCACTGTGCTATGAACCTGGCGACCCAAGTTTTATTCCCGTGCACGGCCAACATCAGTGAAAATTATCTGAATCGGTCCTGGGCCTCGCCTAGGTCAACTCAGCCTCAAATGAGTACCTGGTGCGGTGTGTAAAATCATCGCCACTGGGAGACAAAGGCGGCCGGGCGTGGTGCTGGCCACCCATCCCCTCGTGTGCCGTAGCGGCCTTCATAGGTGTTCACAAACAGCACTTAACCCCAACAGTCTGTTAAGGCTATACAGGGGATCTTTGTCTTTGTATTATTATGTGACTGAGCTGAGGCCATCAACCCGCCACATGCCGGCTTAAGACCTCAATATCATCACAATTGGTTGGAGACTGGAACACAAAACACGATTTCTTAGCCATGCCAGCTCAGTGAACTGACGAGGTATTAGGCACCTTCCTAACATGAAGGGCGACATCCCAACCGTGTGTGGCCCGAGATGAAAGTTGTTCACCACCAGCTGGTATAAGTGCGTAAAAATCACAGCCTTTGCCCAGGCCAATGTTACAATAAGCTGAAATCTCAGCGTGGAGAATACGAGGATAATGCACGCTCACCGTGGATCGGATACTGCCCATGTGTATTGGTCAACACACTGGACTTGTAATCCAGAGACAGCGGTTGGAGTCATCCCGGGAAAGTTGCAACAACGATGCAAGCTTCTCAAATCCCTCCACCGCTATCCTGCCCGATGTATAAATGGGTGACACCACAGTTGGTTGATCAGTGGTGGGCTAAACTGTGGGTACTGCCACCTTTTTCAAGATGTCTGACCATACTCTTTGTTTCGTTCGGTAAAGTCACGTAGGTATCAAAATAAAATAAATTAAATCACGACGCATCGCTTGCAACACACGCAATCATCATCAGGTGGGAAAACCACAGCAAGAAAATATTTGTTTTACTGAAGTGGGAGAGAGGTGCCGTGGTAAGAGGTTATTTAGGTAAAAGAGGGGGGAGGGGCAAGAAAGGGGGGTAGGGGGAGGGGAGCGTTGCGTGATCAGCATGGAAGAGAGGGGCTCTCTGAGAACTTCCTCTATTGGAGGCCTTTCCGCCAGCATTGGTACAGCCAAGAAATTGCAGGGCTGCGGCTTTATCTTTTATACTTGTCGCACAGGCAGAGCAGAATAAAGGAGAGCGTGGTTACCTGAGCGGGTAAAGAGAAGAGTGCTCACTCTGAGCATCCGACTCCAAAGGGAAGAAATCTCGCCAAGGATCATTTGGTGACGAGGATTGACGGAGGTGCAGATGAGCAAATAAATTAGGGCATGGTATTGATGTATTAGAATAATAATCATCTCCAGCGCTCTGTCAATATACAGCAGAATGGGGGATCCCCACGTCGTGTTCGTCACGCAGAGTTGTTTGTCCATACTTCACCATGCCGGTCAGCGTGGGTTGGTGGAGGTCGAGGGGTCGGGCCCGGCTTGATGTTCGCCGTGACAGGGAATCTAAGCGTGGGTCGCCGGTTCAGAGCGCAGCGCGCTATAACCACTGTGCCACCGCTCCATGATTTGATGCATTGTTCATTCCTGTAATTGTTCTCGCGTATTGTTTCCAGATTGTTTATGGGCAATCAGTAGCAATGCATAACGATTGGCATGACGTGGCAGTCAGTCAGCAGTGGATAGAGGATGATGGTTATTAAAACGGTGATGAGCAATGAGTAATTAAATACCTGATGATGATGATAACACAAGCATGGTCACGATTATGATGTCATTCTACCATCTGTTACAATAATGGCTTTTAAGATCATTCATGACGGCGATGCTGATAATGATGACGAGTTTGATACAGGCGACGAGGACAAGAAGCATCACCGCGTGATCATACCCGGTGATCTGACGCTGATGTAATAACTGAATTATGATTTCACCTTGATGATGATGATGATGGCTTGGATGATTATGACGATAAGGATATTGATTATAATGCATTTTACAATGATCATGAAGTGGAGGAGTTTATGACGACGATGATTGATGGCTTTGGTGGGGATTTGTTTAACGATGGCGGTGATGATGCTTACGCATCCATCCCCAGCAATGGGGGTCTGCGTTTAAATTCAAGAACCGATTCCTTGCGGTCCCCGTGCTTCCCGTCACATCTGCATTATCTCTCATTTTGTGTGGCTTATTCAGTGTTGTCGTCCTCTGTGGTATCATGTATGGCGAGCATCACACTCAAATCAACGCATTCTTATTACGAATATGAGCCAGGAATGTGTGTCACGCGCGTGACGTCACTCCACGTGAGGCCCACCCCACCCCCGCGTGACGTCACTCCACATGAGGCCCACCCCCCCGCGTGACGTCACTCCACATGAGGCCCACTCCCCGCGTGACGTCACTCCGCATGAGGCCCACTCCCCGTCATTAATATTCACGAGTGGGTGAGATTTTTACACCGACGCAGAGGAAGGTCGTGCAAAATTAAATAATTTATTACGCAAAGTCGCTTAAAATATGACGTCTCTTTACAGAAAGTGACGGTAAAATATAAATCTACGCTGCACAGTGATACATTCGTACGTGACGTCACTGCAAAAGAGCCCCCCCCCCCCCTTCGTTAATGTTCATGTCCGCATGGAAATTTACACTAGTGCACTCCACATGCCGCACCCCTCCCCTCATTAATAATCATGAGCGGGTGACGTCACTCCACATACCGCACCCCTTCACAATTACCATTAACGGGTGACGTCACTTCACATGGGGCAACACCCCCCCCCCCCCCTCATTAATAATCATGAGCTGAAGAATTTTTCTATTGAATATTTCAGATTTACTGCAATATCCTGCCGTCCTTGGACGGGCAAACAAGCTAGTAAGTCTATGAGTTATACTGATAGAAACCTCCTGGTTACACCAGCCCATAGGGGATTATTGTGGCCGTCGTGCAGGGAGGGGCTGGGTGGGGAGGGAGGGGCTGGGTGGGAGGGGAGGGTGAGGAGGGGCTGGGTGGGGAGGGGAGGGGCTGGGTGGAGAGGGAGGGGAGGGGCTGGGTGGGGAGGGTGGGGAGGGGCTGGGTGGGGATGGTGGGGTGGGGCTGGGTGGGGGGTGGGAGGGGTGGGGCTGGGTGGGGAGGGGCTGGTCACCCCGTGGTGCCCTTATAAAACTCAACGTTTAACATACTCACGCCGGCTTGTGCCCGCCCTCACAGTCGGGCATATTTGCGGAATACACCACGCCGCCGTTGATCCTGGCCATTGACGGAGCAACCCAACGTTCCTACCACCTCCCTCCGCAGGAATGTGTTGTGTTCTCTCTCTGCCTACTCCTGTCTTTTTCTCTCTCTGTCTCTCTCTCACTCGTGCCCGCTTGGTCTCTGCTCCCTGGGTCACAGAAGGCGATCGTCACGGTCACGTGAGCGCGCGCGACCGTCATTCGGAGGATGACGCTCCGACAGTCGTTGGCATCTTGGCGTCGTTTTGTCGAACACAAAACAAGTCTGACGATGACCATGCCGACGGTGCGTGGTAGACGCAGACGAACGCTACAACAATTCGACGCGCAGGCTTTCGCGACCCATATTATTTTCAGATTAACATGTAAGACCCCAAAACAGGAAGACTTCATCACAATTCTGGCAAATCGCCTGATGAAGCTGGTTGTAACCACGAGCGAAACGTCGCGGTTCACGAACTGTAAATGTTGCGTGTTTAAGCTCCAACACAACCCGGTGGTGCTGAACTCGCAACTAATTTGTACGTTTTGTTCACCTGACAAACCTTAGGGGCCGTCCATAAATGACGTCACGTGATTTTGGACGATTTTTGTCCCCCCCCCCCCCCTTTGTCACACGGCGTCACAAAAAGTCAGACCCCCCCCCCTCAAATATGACATCACAAAGCTCTGCCCCCCCCCCAAAAACATGCTTCAAATCGCTTTAAACTATTGTCATTGTAGTGCGTATTTAATGTGGCGCTGCACTCTGATGTTGTAGGAGAAAACATTTATTAAAAGTCTAGTTAATTAAGTAGAACGTGTTGTCTATATTTATTTAAAGTTGCGCATTTTGATGTGACGTCACATTTATCACCCCCCCCCCCCCCCCCTAGTCACACATCGTCACAAATGTCTGCCCCCCCCCCCCCCCCGGACGGCTCCTTACTAAATGGCTGCGCCGTGTGATGGTGGGTTAACGACACATCTTTTTTTTTTACATCGACGCGATCTAACCCAACCGTAATGCCGTGACAATCGACGCACCAAATCCTCTCCCAGCAACAATTCCCCCTTGTGCCGAGCTCGGCTCCACCCTGGCAAGCGGCGTCGCGGCAAGGAACGTCCGGGCTGAGACGGACCAACCACCGAATGTGTGGCGAGCATCAGACTCAGGCCAAATGGACCTTTCCCAAATGGGGAATATGCGGGCGGGGGGGGGGGGCGAGCCAAACGCCAGCTGCACTTGGCTTTCTTTGTTGTTGTTAACGGGATCGCTCCGTACGAGAGTATTCATTAAAACGTCCGAGGAGTCGGTGCAAATGAGCCTGCGTGTGGATTAGCATAAGGGAAGGGTTTATGTTGCTGTGTGTGCGTGCACGAGCAAACTGCGGAGCAGTGGTGCGATGGTTCGTGTGCTGCTGCTGTTGCTATGAAGCTGCTCATCCAGGTACAATTCCTGGAAGCGTTGTTCACTGCAGGGGTTTGCTCTTTAATCTTCCAATGACTTCCAACGCATGAGCTCTTTCCATCTGTCCGTACATAACGTGGATCACTTTAATTCTCGCGAAGCTAATCTCGTATGAACGAAACTTTGGAAAACTGGCCACATTTATCAAAGAGTTTTGCTCAAACTTTGCAAACTTAACCCACCAATGAAAAGAACAACAGTATTGGCTGCTCTGCGTTTCCACGCGACGATTAACCACTTACATTTCGATTTAAAGCTTTCGTGACTGCAGGGATTCATCTTCTTGGTTATTTCGGTAAAGTCACGTAACTTTACCGAAATAACCAAAAAGATTAACCACTTTGTTGAGCTACCATTCGCGGCCAGGTCGCTTCTGAAAAACAGCTGTATGGCTCAGTGGGCCTCACCTGGCAAACTAAAATAGTGAATCGTAGTAGTTAAGTGACTGTGTGTGTGTCTGAGAGATTGCTGGGAATTATCATCCGCTACTCTCCTTAGTTGAACTGCGTGAAGGCCCATCGTGAGTCATTGTTTATGGCCCTTATAACATGTAACCGTGTGGGAGAGCTCATTGAAAGGCATTTATTGATGTATTTAGCCATGTGGGAGCTTGTAGAGTGATTAACCACCAAATTGTTAGTTTTTTTTTTCTTCATTTCAAGCTTGTAAGACAATTGGTAACGTGACTGGAAGGTGTTACCTACACCTCTGGGCCTCCCCTAGGTCAGCTCAGCCTTAACGTTAACACCTCGTGCAATGTGTTACTGCTCGCGGTGGAGAGAGAAAGGTGGCCATGCCTGGCGCTGGCAACAGCTCCGCTTTCATGTTCATAGTTTATAGTTTAGTTCAGGGGTTCTTAACCTGGGGTGCACGCTGCATCCGCTGGGGGTGCGAGATGCCCTTTCTGGGGGTGCGAGACGTGGCCAGGTTTCTTTAGAAGGTGAATCATCGACAACACAAACTAAGCACGGACACGTAAGTACAACTACTTTGTTTCATCAAACCTGTGCATTTATTATCATTGTCAACATTTTTTTTTACGATTGAGAACCAAAGGGTTGCATGCTGCAGTAAAGGTTTAGAACCACTGGTTTAGTTTCATGTGCCGTGCCAGCCTAACAGAGCTCGCAGATGCAATACAATCTGTGCGACTGAATTGGGGTACGTTGATCTGTTTGGGCTCCCAAAATCTCCTTTGCCATGAGAATGAATAATACCATTTTTGCGACATCGACAAACCGGGGTAAATTAAACAGACACGGGAGTGAACTGGTGTGGTGGTGGGAGTCGTCGCAGCAGTTAGTTCGCACTCACCATTGCGGGCGACTGGTGGACTTGACAACCGGCGTCATCCCGTCTCTGTACAGGCTCCTGGTCTTGCTGAAGTTCACGAGGTTGAAAATCGCGCGCTGCGCTCACAACAGCATTCAAGTGTGTGGGGGGGGGGGGCACGAAACGTCAGTAAAGTACCGCCATCAAGTTCCATTCGCAAAATAAACTTTCTTCGGTGAACATGTCGGTCGCAATGAAAAGTGTTCTCCATGACCAAACGAGCGTTGGCATTGACCCACATCAGCATCAATCATCACCACCATCCACCACTACCAGCAGCACCAAGGACCTGCACGTTGACAGCCCTTGGACCAGTGGTGTAAATTACACGTTTCCATGGCTTTGACAGTTGATGTTCACCGCACTGTTTCGTCCGTTGTATGTATGTTGAACCTCTTTCGCACCGTACGTAGCTAACCCTCGCTAATCAGAGATGCGGGGTAAGGACGATAAAACTAAACGCAAACAATAGTTCTACAGAATGAGTTGTCAATATAGACGATTTAATAGTGGACAGCTCCAGTGGCTTCCCAATATCGGAAGAGCGTTCCAGACGGCCAAAGAAGCGCATCTGAAAGCGCCACGCGTGACCACGTGTGGAGCACGTGGCACTCCTGCACATGGTAAGATAAAAAAATATATAATTGTTTTATTTGTATATTTTAAAGTTCTTTGATTACCTTTCCTATACTTTGCACTCATATCGTGTTGTTGTGTATTTGTTGTTGTTGACACGTTCTGACCCCATGCCCCTAGTGGACATCTGTGCAAAAAGAGCTTCATAGCTCATCGGATTTCTCCAGCCTAAAGAAATATTCTGAATCTGAACTGCACACACGTGACACTGCCAGTCACTCTGCGGCATCGTCTACGCACGAACTTGTTCGCCCAGTCGCCTTTGTCTCACCGGCGCTGATGGTGACAATCGGGACTGAGGCCCAGAGGAGGCCCAGAACCGATGTAGATGTCGCCCGCCACGGGTGTTAGTCGTGGTCAGAAATTGGAACTCAGAAGGTCGGGAGCACAGGGTAGTGTGCCTACCACGACATCACCACTTGCAACAGCGCACACAACACAAACAAAACACACACACACAACACACACAAAACACACACACAACACACATAACACACAACACACTAACAACACACATACCACACACAACACACACACAACACACGCAATACACACACAACACATACAAACACATACACAACACACACAAACACACAAATAACACACACACAACACACACACAACACACAGACACACACAACACACACACCACAGAAACACACACAACACACACATACAAACCACATGCACAACACACACACAACACACACAACACACAGCACACACAACACACACATAGGCCGTTGAGGCGTGCATTGTTAGCAAGCCCGACCGTGGCCAGCACCAGTGGAAAGTGAAACCTGAACAGGTCCCAATCTCGACTCAGCGTCACATCGACACAGCGCGTGGGGTGTGAACCACTGCGCTTGGGAGACAAAGGCAGCCGGGTGGAGTCCAGCTCACGCAACACCACACACACACACACATATACAGACAAATATCCCAGTATAGCCTGAGCAGACTGTTGGGGCAAGTGCTGTTAGCGAGCACCTATGAAGGCCGGCACAGCACACGAGTGGGTGAGTGGCCAGCACTACGTCCGACCGCCTTTGTCTCCCCAGGGGCGATGTTTACACACCGCACCAGGTATTCATTCAAGGCTGAGTTGACCTAGGGGAGGCCCAGGACCGGTTCACATAATCGTCACTGGTGAACTCTGATCGCCAGGTTCGTCGCGCAGGGCGCTAACCACTACACTACCGCTTCCCCACACTATCCATGCGTACAAACACACCACGTGCACCCACCACACGACATACGCGCATTAAGATTCAGCAGTGGATTCTGGGGAGCTGACCGTAACGATCGCGAGCTCATTAATACGTACGTTGTGGTATATCAAGCGAATGGTGGATAACGCATCTGCTGTTGGCGAGCGAGCGAGCGAGGGATCGAGCGGAGGGGCTCCCCCAGTTTCCCCGTCGCGACTCCACGCGCCACACCAGACACCAGCCGGGGCTTGACATCGCCAGCCATCGGTGGACACGACGGCCGTGACCCATTCCCCGCTGTTATGCGTGTTGAACTTCTTTAGCACCGTACGTAGCCAACCGTGCTAATCGGGGACGGACAATAAACTTAAAACACAAAACAACAGTTCCAAAGAAATGCGTTTTAAAGCTAGATTTAAACGTGCTTAGCTCCCAGTTGTTCCTTAATATCGGAGGGAAGAGCATTCCAGACGGCCGCAACATCGCAGCTTAAGACGGCTCGCCGATGCAGTGAAAGATGCGTGACAGGTGACGCTGACATCTCTACGTGGTTAGGTTCAATCCGCAGGCAGACTCAATCCATCGTCTTACAATGTTGTTACATTGATTTTAGATTTCGTAAATGCATCCCATTACAAAATCCTGGGCGATAAGTTATCCTTGCACGTGCGCTGAACTTCTTTCGCACCGCACGTAGCCAACCGTGCTGATCGGAGATGCGGGGGAAGGACAGCAAACTAAACACAAAAAGCAGTTTTTAAGAAATTAGTTTTGCAATCTAGATGTAAAAGTGCGTAGCTCCAGTGGCTTCCGAATATCGGAATATCGATTGCGCCGTCGGGAGCCGCTCCGGCCACCAGCTGTCAGCATCGGGACACCGCTAGCCACGTCTGGTTATCGATGCCGAGATCCGGACACCGGACATAATACATCGAGATGTCGATAACGCTGTTGAGATTCTAACGACCGCTGTACAAAGAAGGCCCCTCGTCCAGCATTGACGTGCCAAAGGGATGTGCATATGCAATAAATAATAATACTGACACCAACACTAATGTTACTCTTTGGTTTTTTCGGTAAAGTCACGTAGGTAAAAAAATAAAAATAAATAAATCACGACGTTTCGGGCGCAACACAAGCGTCCTTCTTCAGGTGGGGACAACTTAGCGAAAGCATGAAACGTCGTGATTTAATTAATTTAAGTTTTTTACCGACGTGACTTTACCGAAATAACCAAAGTGTATGAATCCTTGCAGTCACGAAAACTTCAAATCTAGAACACTAATGTTATTTATCTATTCAGTAAATGTATGTTACACTTCTTTCGCGACATAAGTAGCCAAACCGTGCTCATCAAGATCTTTCCAGACTATCGCACACGACGTGGTGACACCTCAACAATCCGCACACGCGGGGCAGGAACCTTCTTGCTGTGCTGCCATCTTCGGGTCACTTTGGAGCCCCTGCCGGATTGGGACTTTCACGAACAAAGTGCCACCACGCCTGGCCACAATATCGCCTTCCCCGTCTTAATCCAGAGGTCCCACTCCTGCATGGGTTTGGCAGCCCTACATGTTCTCTCTCCGTGTGCGCAGAGATCCGCGGACTTACTCAGAGACCCATCGGCTCACATACACTTACACGGTAGATACATAGACATCGAGATCAATAGAATTACATAGAACACCATATTCATCGATAGCACTGCCTTAAAATGAACAAATATGTATATATCAGAATAAGAATATGTATTCATACTGGAGGAACCCGATGGGCTACAAAGCTCTTTGTCACATATGTGACATTCCGGGCAATGGACCTTCCTCGTAGCACTGATGTGTTACAGACAGATGTGTTGAGGGTTTTGTTAATTGTGTTCTGCACGACTGCCAATGCAGCATCACAAAATAAGCTGCTTACTTTTGTAGAACCCACGTCCACTTTTATAGGCAACCATAAACTAACATACACTTAACTTGGTCCATGGGGATTTACATAGAACACTGTAGACTTACATAGAGAACCACAGATTTGCTTTCGCGATTCATAGACTTCCACGTTGATCCATAATGCTCTTTGATATTCTTGCACGAGGTCAGTGGCGTTGGCTTTCTGCCGCCATGTGACTTTTCTAACCCTCTGCCTCTTCTCTCGTCACATCCGCTGAACCCCGCAGAGAAAGTTGATCTCGAGAATGTCAGATGCGTGACGACGAAACTTGACGTTGGGTCTCAGGATGTTAACCACCTCGCCCGGTATGCAGGAGGTCGTGGGTTCAATCCAGACCCTGACGCCTGCTGTATATTTGGAGTTTTCGTGTCTCTCTCCCAGTGGATGTTTCTCTGGGTCCTCCGAGTTTTGTTCCTCCACATATAGAATCAATATTTCTTTAGAGTATTTGGCTGCTATACATTTCCCCGTGATGATGCACCACTTGGTCGACCTATGATTTGAGATGGCTAGGATCGCTTCTGCAAAAGAGCAATATGTAGCTCAGTGGGGCCTTACCTGGTAAAAAAAATATAATGTAAAAAAGCACGGTAAGATTTAGTTGAGAAAATGTGACAGCCACACTCTAACGTGGTTGTGATGTCTGGATCTCAACAGGGGGTCGGTGGCCCCAGCTGGCTCCACCGGAGGGCAAGCATCCAAACTCGACAAAGTCAATCGCTTTTATTGTCACACATCTGGCTGGAAGGGGTGGGGGCGAGGGGGGCGAGCGGTAGCAATGATGGCGCGAATACTGCACTGTGAACCTAGCCCACCTGAGTTCGATTCCCGTTAGAGCCGTTCCCGAGGAGTAGACGGGGAATCAGGACGACCGCCCTGGGCCCCGTGCTTTGGGGGGACGGGCGGGGCTGCGCTTCGATGTCACGGTGTTAGATGTAATGCTTCCGGTGTAATTTGAAGGCGTCGGGGGTGGAGGGGGGGGGGCACACGGTGTGGAAGTTGCCCCAGGACCCTTACCCCCGCAGTAGAGGGCCTTAATTCCAGGGCACGGCTAACATCAGTGGCTAGCTCGGTGGGGCCAGCGATATACATGCGTGCTGCCCTCGCCCCCCCCACCACCCTATGCTCGTGTGAGTCTGCAGGCACACCACTTGTGACACTGACCATATTCGCAAATGTGGTTGAAATATTTAGAACCCCACTTGATTGCTATATTAGAACCGGGAGTGAAGCGGTGACCCAGCAGTTAAGGGCACTGCCGCTACGAACCCGAGTGACGCGAGTTCGATTCTCCGGCCACGGCTATCATCAGTGGCGTGTGATATCCGAACGGCTCACGGTGGCCCCACCCCCACTTCACCCGCCACCCCGCCCTGACGAGTGCGGTGAAGTATGGTCAAATAATCCCCCACGACCGACGAGGCGTGCGAGAGGTCTCTGATCCAACAGTTGATTAGACGAAAGACTTCAAATCGTTATTAGCGTATAATGACGCAGCCGACGCATTTGGCCATTTAGCCAGGAGGAAAAACCCTACGTCCGATTTCGTGCGGCTCACTCTGTTTAATCAAACGCATCGGAAAATCAACCGTGGCGGCTTCTAGCAGCTGTAACCGCGTATGAATTCCTACAGCCACGGTGCATTCCACGGATTTGACAAAGGGCTGTCAATTATATAGATGTCAAAAAAGCACGCAAGCGATCGAATTTGGCTGCAAAGCGCCCCACGCAGCGAGCGCGCGACGCGTTGTTGGGGCGCGCATCGCACGCACCGCACGCACCGCACGCACTGCACGCACGCACCGCACGCACCACATGCCCGCACCGCACGCACCGAACGTACCGCACGCACGCACCGCACGCACCACATGCCCGCACCGCACGCACCGCACGCACGCACCGCACGCACCACATGCCCGCATCGCACGCACCGAACGTACCGCACGCACGCACCGCACGCACCACATGCCCGCACCGCACGCACCGCACGCACCGCACGCACGCACCGCACGCACCACATGCCCGCACCGCACGCACCGAACGTACCGCACGCACGCACCGCACGCACCACATGCCCGCACCGCACGCACCGCACGCACCGCACGCACGCACCGCACGCACCACATGCCCGCACCGCACGCACCGCACGCACCGCACGCACGCACCGCACGCACCACATGCCCGCACCGCACGCACCGCACGCACCGCACGCACGCACCGCACGCACAGGGGCATCGGTTTCAGGGGCCATCCCCTTAAGTGCACCATTACCGGCCGGGCAATGTCAACCGTCTTCTGGCATCATCAGAAGTCTGACCTTTCTCGCCTTGTTCCCCTTTGGTTCACACTGCTGACCTCTCTTGGTGCTCTTTTTAAATAAATACTGGTCCCTGCCGTAGGACCTACACGGAGGGACATCCCACGCCGCCGTCTGGAGCGATCCGGGTGCGCAAGCTCTGTCCTCAACCACCAGACGTCCCCGACTCGCACTTGCCCCTCTGGGGCGGTTGTGCGTCGACAAGAGATGGAGACAAAAAGCCCGCGCACCGCACGTGGCTTCGCCCACGGGAGATGCCCACGCTCAGCCTGGTGCCGCTCACGGATCGTCGTCGGTCGTCACACTCGATGATGCGGAGACCCACGCCTGTCAATCCACGGAGGTGGGGGGCGAGGTCTGGCCAGAGGCTGATGGATCGCGGCAACACTCGGAGGAACATTCGAAAGAGCGTTCACTACTGACTGCTGCTGCTGCCATAGGAATGTGGAATTTCCACCGTTGGCACAGGACTTTTCAATATCAATGAGCTACCACTCAACGCTTCCCTTGAGCTGGCAGACGTTGGTTTTGTGAAAATGTGGGTTTCGCAATCAACGTGTTCTTCCTGCACACCAGGCGAGGTGGTTAACATCTCGCCACCGCGGCGCGGTGAATTGGTCAAGGTGCATACGGGACGGTCGGATACGCGACGTTGTACCGCATTAGAATTCGCAAACCCGACGTCAGTTGATTCCGTTCGGTTGTTGTGCCCGTCACTCATTTCCCGCCACCCCCTCCCCTTCACCCTAGCCCCCCCCCCCCACCCCCCCTTTGCCCCCCACCGTTCCCTTAACGCTCTGGGGACAAAATAAACTATGGGGGTCTCAGGCACCTGATTCTTTTCGTCCCTTCAGGCGAGATCACTTTCGCAAAAGCAAAATAAATTACCCCCCGTTATTATGTAAGTGATTCCACAGATGCGGTTCACCCCGGGCTGGGTTTTCATGCCGTTTTATCTCGAGCTTTTAAGGCAAGCGAAAATAAATATATTGCCTCTGCACACCGACATACACGGACACACACACGCGCGTTCACGCGTGCACTTATATTAATAATAAAAATCTGATGGAGCCGCCGCCGCTGCAAATAAATGAGTAAATAAACGCTCGTTGCGCCCGGCGCTCAGATTTCCCCGTGTGAAAGCTCCCACAGGCGTGCGGCATCAGAGGATGTATTTTACTGGCCTACGCTTAAGTGCGTGTCATATATCCGTGCGTAATGGTCTCGTCAGGCGCGCACCACAAGGAGGGCCGTGTCTGCGTGGCTACGCCGCAACGCAGCCCAGCTGCACGTGGGCTGCCCCGAACCCAGAAGCAGCAGCAGTGACGGTTGGTGGATCACCACCACCACCAACAACAACAACCGCCATTCGTCACTAAGTGGCGGTGATGTCACCACGACGCTTGTGCCAGGCTATGTGCACCTTGAGGCCACGTGAAGTGGTAGAACGCACGCTGGCAGGGTCACGGTGCAGACCCAGGTGCCATGCGTCGATTGACTGAGATGAGTGCCCGATGCACCACCTGTGCCCCCTACTGTGCCAACCGGTTGAACAGAGAGGAGCCACAGACCTGCAGGATGGCAAACGCGCGGTGAACCAGCACCAACAATTGGCCACGTTCTGCGGTCCTCTCTATGTGAATCTGCTTTCGGCCAGTTGATGAGCGTATGTACGTATGTTTGTATGTTGAACTTTTTTCGAACCGCACGTAGCCAACCGTCACTAATCGGATGTGCGTTTACATATGGGAGGAAGCCGCAGCACCAGGAGAAAACCCCCGCGTGCGAGGGGGAAACGCTCTATCCCGCACAGATGGAACAGGCTGGAGTCTACATTGTTGTTCCTGGCGAGCCAGGGTATGTTTGGCACCTCCTCGACGCCCACGGGAAGGGAGTTTCAGAACTTCGTGCGGTGATCCGCTTGGCAGGAGGTCACAGGGCAGACCCAAATGCCACGGGTCGACTGACTGAGACGACTGGCTGATGCACCACCTGTGCCCCCTACTGTGCCAACTTGCTGTGCTTTAGCCACCCGGCGCTCCGCTCGTTGTTGTGAGCGTCGCTCCTCCGCTCTCCGTTGCTGTTGGAGGGCGACTGCCTCCAACTGCCCAGCAGCGTCCTTCACCAGCCTCCTCCACAGAGGCCGATCTTGACACCGCTGGTACCGGTCATCGGCACACACACACACACAGAGACGTTGCTGTGGAACTCCGTTCGTCTACCCGTGAGCGTCGAGGAGAGAGGGGCCGTGCTCTCGCTCTGCCAGCAGAATGCAGCACGGCAAAGCGTGGACCGATACCATCGGTGCCTTGTCGATGGCACAAGGGTGTTGCACCCGTCGCACGCGTTGCTTGTCTCCGGGCGGCTCCGGTGACCTCCAACGTGCTTGATGGATCACTCGCTGTTT
Source organism: Lethenteron reissneri (assembly GCF_015708825.2). Classification (NCBI taxonomy): domain Eukaryota; kingdom Metazoa; phylum Chordata; class Hyperoartia; order Petromyzontiformes; family Petromyzontidae; genus Lethenteron; species Lethenteron reissneri. Next base: position 9,705,283 of record NC_083817.1, read on the forward strand.
GGCTGGAAACATCTTAATATACCGAGAACTGCAGAGCAATTGTTGGCACCGGCTCAACGCCCTTCCAGTCTGTCTGTGATTCCTCAGCGAGTGTGAGATGCAATTTGCGTGAGCGGCCACGCTTTATAAAACGAATCCAGGATATATGAATATATTTTTAGAGGCACCTCAACCACTACATGTGGGCCCTGTGCATACGGAGGAAGTGGAAGAGCAGAGATGGACAGAGAGAGGACACACCGAGAGAGAGAGAGAGATACACAAAGAGACAGACGCGGAGACATACGCTGAAAACAGACACTGACAGAAATCGACACGGCTGTAGACATGAAGAGACAGACACAGAGAGACACAGACACAGACTGACGCAGGGAACGAACCAAAGTGATATAGAGACAACCACAGAGATAGAGAGACAATCACAGAGATATATAGATAGGAACAGACGCACGAGGGAGAGATGCAATTACAAACTGCAATTGTCTAAATACAGCACTCTGTATGCCATTGAGAGTAGTGAGCGGTGGCACTGTGGTTAGTGCACTGCACTGAGTGTGACTCCTAGTCACGGGTAACACGAGTTGTGAGCGATATCAGAACTCCCCCCCTACCCCCTTTTATCAACCCACACTGACCAGAATGGTGAAGTATGTTCAAACAACCCCCTATGACCGACACGGGCATGGTTCTAATCCTGGACTTACAGGAAGATGTCACATAATGTCATTCGGTGTGCGCGAACGCACTTACCCCAAAAGTTTGTTAAAGGCTATACGGGGGATCTTTGTAATATTTAAGCATGTTTTATCACCATCAGCCGTGAGCTATCCACTGCTGGATGGCAGCCTCTCCAAAACATTCCCATCTCTCACGCTGCCACCAAATTGTAAATGTTGCGTGTTCAGTTGGTTTGTCGTTCTCCCGCACCTCTGCTTAGCATGGTTGGCTGCGTACGGTGCGAAAGAAGTCCAACATACGTACGTGTCACCAACACTCACGGTGTCGCAACAACATCGTGACGACAATCCATCTGGCCGCAACAGCAACGTGAGCTTGATCTCGCCACGATCCGTGTCTGCGTGGGGGGGGGGGGGGGGTCCCCTCCAGGGAGCTCCCTCCTTCGGCTGGGCGGCTCCATCGTTAAGTCTCGAGACCGCCGGCCGTCACTGCGTCTTCCACAATCGAGCCCAAGTACGACTCCTAACGAGCCAATTTGAGACATTTCGTAACGTACGTATACATCGGTGGTTCTTAACCTTCTTAACTCGGCCGGATGTTTTATGAAGGTAAATCGTCGAAACACAAATTAAGTACGGGGCACGTAAGGTACAACCACTTTGTTTCATCGAACCTCTGTATTTATTAACATTGTACATTTTCGTTTACGATTGAGAACCAAAGGAGTGCAAGGGTGCAGTAAAGGTGAAGAACCGCTGCTCTGAATGATATACGTGGCCGTGTGAATGCATGTGCGTACATAATGGGGAGCGGTAGTGTAGCGGTTAGCGCGCTGATCTTTGAATCCGGCGACCCGAGTTCAATTGCCGCTCACGGCCAATACTAGTGACGAGTATCTGAACCGGTCCTGGGCCTTCCCTAGGTCGACTCGGCCTCAAATAAGTACCTAGTGCGGTGTGTAAACATCGCGGACGGGTGTGGTGCTGGCCACCCACCACCTCGTGTATCGTTCCGGGCTTCATAGGTGCTACTCGCTAACAGAACTTGCCCGAAAAGTCTGTTAAGGCTATACGGGGGATCTTTGTTTTGGGTATTTGCATATATATGCAAGTAGTGCCTATAAGTTTGTAATACTATTTATTATGCTTAGTGAATCATTAAAGGAGTATGTTTAATCACCGCAGCATTCTAATAATTTAAGCCATTTGCCAAAGGGCCTTTCTTGTTAATTTATGCATCCCAGCAGATTTTGATTTGTTAACGAGAGGCAAATCCCGGCTTCGAATTCAACGAGTCTCATCAGCAGGATGCCACCCAATTAATCAGCTCCCGCTTGGGCAGTCGACGTCGTTGAGCTCGTAAGGTGTTTCGTGGCAGCTTGAGACACACGTTCAGAAGCCATACGTTAATTCACGTTGTTGAATTGATTAAATTTGCAATTGTCCATTCCTTGGAATCGCTCCACAACAAAATTCGCATTGCATCTGCGAGAAAGAATGCCCAGTAGCTTCTTCTTGGTTCTTTCGGTAAAGTCACGTAGAAGGGAAGTAATAAAATAATAAAAATAAAACATAATAAAATCAAATAATTCTCACGACGTCTCGGCTACAACGCAAGCAGTCGTCCTCAGGTGAAGAATGAGACACTGCCAAGCTAGGAGCTTATATATAAGCTGAGTTGGAGGTGGAAGAAAAAGAGAGCCTTAACAAAAGAATGTGCATACCAAGAGGAATTTAGCATATGCAGTCACGAAAGCTTTAAATCGAAATTTGCCCAGTAGCTGTTCATGTGTAAGTCATGCGAAGTTTAAGTGTTCAGTAATTTTCAAGCTGAAATGATACGTTCTGTACAAATTATTTGTGCTGCAACGAATGAGGCTGCCACAGTGGCGAGATGTTAACTACCTCGTCTGGTATACAGGAGGTCCTGGGTTCGATCCCGACCCTGAAATCTGTTTATTTGGAGTTTGCGTGTCTCTCTCCCCATGGTCACGTGGATTTTTTTCGGTTTTTCTCTCCACATTTAGAGACACGCATTTAGGGCATTTGGCTGCTATAAATTTCCACACAATAAGCAACTTTATTGAGCTGTATAGCTCAGTGGGCCCTTACCTGGTAAAATTAAAATAATAGTTGAGTTTTTTTTTGCGTTTAATTATAGTTTGGCCCATACATGCGAAACATAATGGAGCTACATCGTAATCACGCGATGAGAAAAAAATGTATTTGCATTGCCCCACAGTATAAAGAAATCTTTCAAAACAGCTTATGCAGCTTTTATTCACAGCATGAAAAGCTTCCTTAATTAATGTAATATTTATCAAACTATGCTAATTAACAATAATAATTAAGTCTTTTCTTTTCGAAGGGGGGTGGGCGGTAATCCACTTTTTCGGGGCAGCGTTTTTGCCGCCAGTTAAATTCTTCATTAGAAAAACCGTGCCCCCTATGATGCGGCATTTGGGTTGTTGTAGGCATTTGTTAATTAAGCCTTTGCTCCACAATTGCTCGCCACAATGTACCACGAGGGAGACGACGACTCAAAGGTCCAGGGGAATTTGAGGAGCTAAGTAAGCACCGTTTCTTTTCATTTTTTTGCGGAATATCTGTCAAAAGCCAGCCCTGCGCAGAGTGTGTGAACGGTTGCGCGAAACGAGTCGTCGTGAAATGTCGCACCGACCTGGAGCTGTTCTTTTTTTCGTATAAATATTTCTTTGTCCCTTCACTGACGTTAACAACAACCCTTTCACGAGCAGTCGGCTTTCACGAGCACTATTTGGATTCATAATCGGTTTCACTCCGGGGTCACATTGTGTAGGTATCAAGTCAATTCGTTTCATTTGCTGCTAACGTTTCGTTTGCAGCTAACGCCGCAAGCGAAACGATCAGTGCATTATATAAAATTATTTACAAACCCCATTTTGCGACTGCAAGCTGTTCTTCACAGCTCGTGCATATCGCAACACGGCAACAAAGATACACGGGCTTGGGAAAGACGTGGATCTATATGATATCAGTATATTGATTCATACTGGAAGAATCCGATGAGCTATAAAGTTATTGAGAATAGTTTTTCCCCGTTTTTCTGGCAACAAACAGGTGTTAAGATGTTCGAACACCAAACTGAAACCTTTAACAAGGAATCACGTCTGCATTAACCACAATATTTGTGGTCAGAATGCAGACAAAAAAAACATTCTCTGATAATCAATGCATTGTCCTTGAAACAGATTGGTCCACACCAGAGACAGCTTTCTCTGGAGCCGAGTCTCAAAACGGTGTTAGACCAGAGGACGCCAAAAGGCGTACACAGCACAAAGACGACGCCACGATCAGAGTAATGCGAGCTCGTGGTGAGTAGCTACATCATGGGACCTCCTACAAAGCTCTTGTTCACAAATGTCCAGTCGGGGCGCGTCAGGACGTCACAACAAAACATATACAAAATACCACAGGAGTGCGGAACTACAGGAAAGGTTAACAACTCACTTAAAATAAAATAAGAATAAAGATAAACATTTTTTTTTATCTTACCAGATAAAGCCCACGGAGCTATTAGCTTCTCTTTCGGAAGCGACCTGGCCACAAATGATAGCTCAACAAAAGCGGCTTATCCCGATGACGATGATGGTGGTAGTGGTGGTGATGATGAGAATCCCGACGAGATGGCATCCAGAAGAGGGGACGTTGACGGAGCGCGTGTCCACGGTGGGAGACGGAGCGACGAAATCGGCTCGCGCACGGGAGCCGTCTCGTTAAACACCACGAGATGATGGCAACGATTGCACGCGGGTTGATCGGGGTGATCGTGCCTGGTCTCGTCAGATCTCGGAAGCTGAGCAGGCCTTGAGCCTGGTTCGTGCTGGGATTGAAGACCGCGTGGGGATACCGTTGTGGTGAAGGATTCGGCTCTGAGGTTGTTCAGAGACAGTCCGTAACCCCGTCAGTGTAACACGTAGTCACGGGCTGTCGCGACTAATAATACCCATAATAGAGTTGGTGTTGTTTTTTGTTGTTAGATCGCGTAAATATAAATGTGTCGTTAAACCCGCCACTAAAGCAACACAGCCAATTAGTAAATCGTGGCAATTTTTGGCTAGTTCAGTTCAGCACACCGGTTGTGTGTTGGAGAGCAAACCTACAACATCGTCTGTTGCGCTCTGTCCCCTGGGTCTCTGGTTGTTTATTTAGTTTCTTCCAAAAATGAAAGGCAAACCGCTCTTATATGTGGAATTGGCCAAACCTTGCAAAAAGTCTTAAGTTTGCATTTGCTTTCGATTTAAAGCTTTCGTGACTGCAGGGATTCATATTCTTGGTTCTTTCGGTAAAGTCACGTACAGTGTAGATAGAAAACAAAAATCAAAATTAACAGCAAAAAACCCACGACGTTTCGATCGCAACACAAGCGGTCTTCTTCAGGTGGAAAAAAAAATGATGTTGAAATACGGCCCCTGCCGTAACAATGTGGAATACTCACCAACGGTGAACGACTACCCACCAACCTAGGCGATTATCGCACCCGAAGCTCACGTGGTGTAGGTGGAAACACGTTGACTTGTCGGTGGTCCTTCCCAAATCCACCTGACACATTTTCTTGGTTCTTTCGGTAAAGTCACGTAGAAACGTCGTGAGAATTATTTTATTTTATTATGTTTTATTTTTATTGTTTTATTACTTCCCTTCTACGTGACTTTACCGAAAGAACCAAGAAGATGAATCGCTGCAGTCACGAAAGCTTTAAATCGAAATTTCACCGACACATTATTTGGCAATTAAGGATTGTGCATTTTTGCTACGGATGTGCGACTGGCGATGGGTCGCTCAGTCGGCTGTATACCGGCTAAGTGCATCATAGGCGTGCCTGGGGTGGGGTATGGGCCGGGGGAAGGGGGAGTTTGCCACGGGCCGTTAAATTATTCAAGCAGGGGTGCCGGTGAGGTCACGTCGGTTGATCGATACGACCGTGACACGCACTCGCGCGCGCACTCTGCACACGCGCGCCCGTACAACAAGCTCGCTCTCTCGCCCTTGCACCATCTGTACGAAAAAAAATCCCTTCCTGCGGCTGCGTGCCGTGCCGTCTTGCTGTAGCGAAACGACAAAAAAGCGTGAAATGACTCCCTTCTAATTCCCGAATTTAAAGGAGGATCTCTGTCACCTACGACGGCCTTAATCTCGCAGGATGAATGGAGGAACGCGCAATTTAAATCAGTGCCTGGGCGATCGTGAGCCCATGAAATACCCGGGATTTCGTTTCAGTCGGCAAGGCACGCGCCGTTTTATTTGTTTTTTTTTCTGAACGCCGTTAAAATAAGAAGCGATTCGCCGCTGTTTTTTTACGGAGGCAAGTGCTGGCGAAAGGAAAGTTCTAGACTGACCTCAAGGCTATCAATTCACGGCACGCTTTTTGTACAACTTTGGGTTGGGTATTCTTTTTTTATCCCGTCTAATATATGCATCGGTGCGATCGATTCAAATCAAGCGTAAGTGCTACTTTCTCTCTTTCTCTCTCTCCCTCCCTATTTCGAGTCTTTACTTTGGGTTCAAGATTAGGCAGGTCAACAATTACTTTCCACGCCACTGAAATCTCAATTAAGCCGTGGAAGGAAATTTGTTTTGGGGTAAGCAAATGTAATCAGAGGCAGGGGCCGGGGGCTCATACGGTGACAAATTCAATCAAGCCCCGTGTCCTTTGTTGGACCGGTTTCCATTGCGTGATTAAAGTTAAAGGTTGTGGCGGCGGTTTACGAGCTCTCCTCTCTCGCTCTCCCAGGGCTCGGCAAGGGAAACGCTTTGCTGGGGCTGACGCAGAGTCGCCCCTGCCCTAGCGAGGACGAGAGCCAGTTGACACGAGCCTCTCTCTCTCAAGAGGGGAGACTCTGGCGTCTCGAGAGAAAATAAACGGTAGTTTTTCGAACGCTTTTACGCGCGCAATGAGAAATGTTATTTTGTTGTGGAATTGTGCGACTCAATTTTGGGCCATTTTTAGAGCACTTTTTACGTAATAATAGTAACCTCATGGATATACTGGGCCCTTTACATGGGAATGTGGAATTGCCACGCTCAGACGATTGATGAGTTTGAGCACCGATCCACATTAGTTTGAGCAGAAAACCATTTTGAGTTTGTATATAATGTTCGACTCTTGTGGAAGACCAACGCAGAAGCTCCTTGGTGTTTGATCTTCCACGAAGCCCACGGTCCACCCTAAACCGCATCCACTGCGCAAACCATGGCAGTAGGAGCGGATACCTGATGAGTACATGTAAAATTATAAACTTTCCAGCAGTGTGCGACTGTGATCATCCACAACAGACCGCAGCACAACGTACAACGACGCAATGCCCCGATCCACAAATACGAAGGAGACATCACAGCGATGATGATACACTTCGCTGCTCCTGATGCGGTATCTGGGCTTCACCACCTGAATGTAGGCTGCCTATCATCCACGTGCACTGGGTTCATGAAACAATTCAGAAGCTCGACGAAGTGGCTTATCACGTGGAAATCCATAGCAGCCAAATACTCTAAACGCATGTCGATGCTAAATGTGGAGGGAAAAATCCGGAGGACGCCGGATAAAAATCCACGTGACCATGGGGAGAGATAGGCGTCAGGTTCGGGATCGAACCCACGACCTCCTTTATATCGGGCGAGGTAGTTAACGTCTCGTGATCACGTGCTCCGCTCCCGGTGATACCTCGTGCCCTCTTGCCGAGTCCGAAGGCCGTGTTCGAATGGCCAGAGCTGATGAAGGTGGCGGACTATGCACGCGGTCCTGCAATCCCGCCCTGTGGAGGGCAGCAGCGAGGGTTGTTGGATTGCACTAAGAAGTTGTGAAACCCTCTCCCCGTTGGCACCAGAGTAGGCGACATACCCTGGCTCGCCAGGAGAAGGGAGTACAGCAAACTGTGAACTCCTCCTGTTCCACCTGTACGTATGTGGAACTTTCTTTCGCATCGTGCGTAGCCAACCTGTGCTAATCGGAGGTGCGGGGGAAGGACAACAAACTAAACGCAAAACGCGGTTCTAAAGAAATGTGTTTTCAATCTAGAAATTAAATTAGTTTTCAATCGCTAAGGGGGATAGAGTGTTGGCCCCTCTCACACGTGGGGTGTCTCCAGCTGCTCCGGTTTCCTCCAACACGTGAACACTCATTCATTGGCTGATAACACCTTCATATATAGAGAATCCCAGAGCGTGGGGGGTCGGGGTATTTGGTGCCGGCTCATCGCGTGGCTGCCTTTACCGCTCGTCTGTGGTTCCTCCTCGCGCCTTTGAGTTGTTCTCTCTCTCCGAGAGCGAGCGGATACCGTTGGGTGCATTACAAGTTGACATTATGATCATTAAGTTGGCTGGCGGTTGGCTTAAGCCCCGTTAGGTCTACAGCTGCCCGCCGCCTATGTTAGCGAGCACCTGCTAAAGGTCAGCACGAGGCGAGGGTGTCACTAGGGTCGCGCCTGCTCCGGGAACCTTTCTCGCAACGTTCAGACCACGCGAGATCCTGATCCGCAGAGACTGAATTTAAAGTGATGCTGTGACTCATGGTCAGGATTTGACAATAGGTCGCTGCGGATATCGTTGCATTATGTGAACAACTGCACCGTCACTCTTCACAAGAAGGCAATGTTTAGGAATTTAGGTTGCTTGGGAAACTGGGTACCACGGTGGCTAGGAGATGTTAACTACCTCGCCTGGTATACAGGAGGACGTGGGTTAGATCCCGACCCAGACGCCTGCTGCTGTATATTTGGAGTTTGCATGTTCTCCCCCTGGTCGCGAGGATTTTTCTCCGGGTCCTCTGGTTTTTCCTCAACATTTAGAATCAATAAAAGAATAAAAATAAAACATAATATAATAAAATTCTCTCGACATTTCGGCCACAACACAAGCAGCCGTCCTCAGGTGAAGAACAGAGCTGTCGGAAAGACAGCGTCCTAATGAAACACTACTAAGCTTGGCAGCGTATTTTAAACTGGGTGGGAGGAGCTCAAAATACGCTGCCAAGCTTAGCAGTGTTTCATTAGGACGCTGTCTTTCCGACAGCTCTGTTCTTCACCTGATGACGGCTGCTTGTGTTGTGGCCGAAACGTTGTGATAATTTTTTTTTATTATATTACGTTTTATTTTTATTATTTTATCATTTACCTTCCACGTTACTTTACCGAAATAACCAAGAAGATGAATCACTGCAGTCACGAAAGCTTTAAATCGAAATTTAGAACCAACATCACCCGTTTCGAGTAGTTGGCTGCTATCCATGTCCACGTGATGACAAGTCACTTCGTTGAGCGATCAATTGTGGCCAGTTCGCTTCAGAAAAAGAGATATATAGCTCAGTCGGCCTTACCTGGTAAAATACAAGTTTTATTTTTTTTCAATTGTTTGTTTCCTTGGCAGTGAGCAACTATTTAGGCCTTCAATGGCGCACACATGGGCGGCGAGGCCAGCACCACACCTGGTTGTCTTTGTCTCCCCAGTGCTCACACTCACTCATCTCTGCACATTTATTAAATGGCTATCTGCACGACACCGCATCAGACATCCCAACCAATATTCAATAATGGCTGAGTCGACATCGGGGAGGCCCACAACAACTCCCGACAGCAATTGCCACCAACGTTAGCCACGGCCCGGGTTCGAACTCAAGTCACTCGGTTAGCTCCACAGTGCACGTCAACCGCTGCGCCACCGCTCCCAACACTCTCTCTTTCTCAACCCGCAACACATTCACAGGCCAAAAACAAACACTCATTTACGGCTGAGTCAACCTAGGGGAGTACCGCGACCAATTCTGATACAAATTGTCACCGACGCCGATACGAGAGGCACCCCGGGGCATTGAGAATCTCCGGCCGCTGGGGCTCGTATCGCAGCGGTGCTTGCGCTAACCGCTGCGCCCTCGTTCCCAAACGCCTCCCTCCCTCCCCTCTCCGTCTCTCCGCTCGCTCGCTCGTAGGCTCACAAAGCAGTCGTGAAAATAAAACAAAACGCACGCACGCAAACCAGTTAATACAAAAAAAACAACCTCTGCAGGGGCCACGGGCACCATCGCCTTTCCCTTTTCTGTTGGCCAGATTTCCCCCACCCCTCCCTCCGCCCCATAACAGCAGCAGCAGCGAGCGAGCGAGCAGGCGGCATCGTGCGCGTTTTCTTTACGAAGGAACACGGGGCGGCCGGGTCAATTTTTCATTACGGGACGGCTCCCGCGAGACGGCCCTCCGCCGGCAAACTCGTTGGGCGAACGACGTCCCTTTAATCTGCCTGATGGGAGGCGAAATTTAATCTGGAGGAACCTTCGACGTTCGGGGAGGAAAGGAAAGGGAAGAAGAAGAGGAGGAAAAAAAACCGCGGCGGCCGTTTGTTTACCTAAATACGTTCCGACCCAGGAATATACAATTAGCCGCGCCAAACTGCACGCTGGAATTCAGCGTGCAGTTTGTGAGAGGCGGGAGTCGGGGGGGGGAGGGGGGGGGCGGCTGGGATGAGAAGGGGGCCCGCGCAGGCAATTCGCTTCCCCCCACTCACTCTCTGTGGCAGCGCTGTGTTACATTAAGAGCGTCGTGATTGTATTCGGTGGTGTAGCTCTCGAGTGTGCAGGCGGTGCGACTGCTCGAGGAGGAGGAGGAGGAGCCACAAAGGGGGACGACGACGACCCAAGGGGGCAGCGCTTGCGAGGAAGAGGGAGGATGACATTGGACGGCAGTGACCCCCATTTCATGCCACAAACGAGAATCGCTGCCTTTGACGTGAAAGCCTCCTTGGGGGGGGGGGGGGGGGGGGGATAACTTCTCTTATTAAAAATTGAATGAAACAAACAACAAAGTCCTGAAGAGAACAGAAACAACACGTCTTCTTAGTTCTTTAGGTAAAGTCACGTAGAAGGGAAATAATAAAATAAAATAAATAAAACATAATAAAATACAACTCTCACGACATTTCGGCCACAACGCAAGCAGCCGTCCTCAGGCAGACGCTGTCTTTCCGACAGCCCTGTTCTTCGCGTCATTCAGACGCTGTCTTTCCGACTGCAGACCTGTTCTTCACCTGACGACGCCTGCTTGCGTTGTGGCCGAAACGTCGTGAGAATTGTATTTTATTATGTTTTATTTATTTTATTTTATTATTTCCCTTCTTCGTGACTTTACCGAAAGAACCAAGATGATGAATCCCTGCAGTCACGAAAGCTTTAAATCGAAAAATAGAAACAACACGGACAAAAGACTCGAGGCTGTAACCAATTCAGGTCAAGTTGCAGGAAGCTGCGCGATAATTCGGACACGTTGACCAGAGATGAATGGCGAGGGGCGGCGATGAAGGGTAACGCCGGAAGGTTCGAGGCGGAAGAGGAAGACCCAACACGCGGACCGGGCGCCCAAGCGTCAACCGCTGGACGGGATGGAAGCCGCCTCGGCTGAGAGACGCGGGGGCAGACGGGGAGAAGTGGAGAGGCTGAGAGATGTTTGATGAAGGAAACGGCTCACGTCACAACTCTGGCTGCCGCCTGATGAGGCTGGTCGTAATTTGATCGGTGAAACGTCGTACTCGAATTGAAAATGTCGTGGGTTTAATCGCCAACACACCGGTGTGCTGAACTAGTAACGAATTGGCATGTATTTTTGACGTGAGAAACCTTACGAATTGGCTGTGTCGGTCGGTGAAGCATTTATATTCACGTGATCTAACCCAGAAATACCTCATCACCTCACTGATGTTAGCCATCGCCAGGAATTAAACCCAGCTCGCCGGGTTAGCGCTGCTCGACTTAAATCCACTGCACCACCACTGCCACACCCTTTATTTTAAGCCATAATCAATATCTTCACAATGCACATTTCCTACACAATTCAGCAGAGGATTTCATGCGTAGTTTTTTTTGCTTCTGCTGACCGAACTGCTCACGTCAGCCAAGGGTGAAAGATTTAAGTGGTGTATCAGTATGGTAGTTTAATTAACCGTATCAGGAGCGCACACCGCCTTCGCCACTTGGGAAATTCCTGGCCGGAATCATTCCGTTGCACGAAATGTAGCATTTAAATTGAACCATTCTCTGTAAACAAAGCGGAGCTAAAAAAAAAGACAAAAGTGATTGTGCTGCTTTGCAAAACGGCCTCAGTTATTGACCACCTTAAAGACCGCCTGTGAAGGGCAAAACATTGAATTCCAATCCCACAAGCTCGGGAAATGGGAAATGCCGAGTAAAGAGGGCTGTTGGGGAGCTTACGGTGACAAAAAAAAACGCTACTGGGAAGCTTTAATTGGGGGGCACGTATTAGGCGACGTTGCATGCAGAGAAAATGTGACTCTCTGTTGATATTGCTCCAGGCCAGGGGTGACGTACCGCTGTTGGGCACGTGGTTGGAGCCGTTGGACCAACATTATCCCAATGCCCCACGTTCATTGCGTTCTTAAGGAAGCTTGCCAAAAAAAAGCCTTACTGTGCTAGGCCTAACCGAGGCCTGCGTATTTAAAGTACCGTACGCTGGTGGGGTTTTGGTGTGCAACATAAGCACGTAAACCATACTGGAATGTAAGTTAATGCTATGTTAGGAGCATCCAATGGAGAGCGGGACAACAATGCAATGCAATGAAAACTAAGAGACCACAAAACACAATGGCTGAACGAGAATGCTGCAACTGTTGGAATTTTTAACCCATCGGAGGCACAACCCGCCACTCACCTGACATTCTCCCACTCATCACTTACCAGGCACCCGTGTAAATCCTCACCAGGCACGACTCACTAGACCAGGGGTGCGGAACCTTTTTTCTGCCAAGGGACATTTGGATATTTATGACATCATTCGCGGGCCAAACAAAATTATCAACTTAAAAATGAGCCTGTTATATTTGGTCAAACATTTAATAAACTCACCCCCTAATGCGATGGCTGGAACTGCTTCTCTTTGGTGAGGCGTGTGATGTTAGCTGGTATTGATGATGTTGCTGCTACTCGCAACTGCTTTTCTAGGTTTGCTCCTAGATTTATTGAATTTCGAGTCCCGCCTGCGGTCGCCTTGGCAGGGCCACACCAAATGATTTCGCGGGCCTTACACGGCCCGCGGGCCGGACGTTCCCCACCTCTGCACTAGACACTCGTCTGACAGCTATGGGACCCATGTTGGCAGTATCTAACACTGGTGAGACAAGAGGGCCTCATAGGAGGCTGTCTCTGGTGTAGGACAATCAGTTTCAAGGTAAATGCATATACCGTATTGTCAAAGCATATTTGTTTGCATGGTTTACCAACAGTTTATGAGGTTAATGCAGACTTGATGCTTTGCAATCTGTGTCTATTTGGCGTTTGAACATCTTAACACCTTCATTATGTGCCGCAACGGGTAAAGCCTATTATTTTTTCACCAACTCACCTGCCACTGATTACTCGAGCATATTAATTCGTCACATTCACCACTCACCCGTGACTGACAAATCAACTGTCACATTCCTCAATACAGCGCCAGCACACAAGGTGCAATGGCACGCAGTGTCCAGCAGATGGAGCGCCACCAATTGAGATTATGACTTGGTCACATTTTGACCGAGGTCAAAGGTCACGGTTCGTACATCGGCCATCTTCAATAACATTGGTGCTTGGTTGAGGCCTGTTTACAGGTTAACCACACTGGGCTCTCTGTAAGATGACGATTGCTCAAGTAAATGTTGCGGCAGGCACACACACTAATGGGACAATGGCCGCGTGTGTGCAGTCTGTTCTCCCATAACGCTGCGTGTTTTCAAAACGCGAATTGAATATACCGCGTTTGAGCGAACAGACCTACATCGGAATAAGCTGCCTCGGCGTAGCGTCACAAAACGTATTGGGATGCTGCTGGATGCTTCTAGATGCTACCCACGCGCCTCAGTCTTTGTTCGGCCTGCCGCCTTCCCCTGGCGAGCCGGGCTAATGGCACTCCCGTTGCGGAGAGAGCTTCACAACGTCCGTGCAGTGATCCACCAACCTTCGCCGCCTCCAAAACAGCGCTGGTTCGAGGGCCACATGCGTGGCGACTACCGCCCGGTTATCTTCAAGAATATCAAAGAATCAAAATGTGTATTTATACTAGAGGAACCCAGTTTAACACGTTGGCTTTTACGACCAATATCATCCATAAAAGAGGTTTTTTCGGGGGGAGTTACACGATCTAACCCAAAACAACCTATATTATGGAGGAATCCAATGAGCTGTGAAGCTCTTCTTCACCTTGGCACCGGCCAGACGTCCGCGCTGCACTCGCCACCAACGAGCTGCCCGCGACGTGTCTCTCTCCGACATTCGTGTCGATCAAACATCATTGCGACATTGACGGAGAGGGCCGTAACAAAACAGAGGAGAGGCTTCTCGGCTTTTCCGCTTGAACAGAAATTCGCATGTCTCAACGAGGGCGGGGGGGCAGGGGGGGGCAGGGGGTGGGCAGGGGAGGGGGGTGTGGCGGCCCTGGGAACGAATCAAGAACTCGGCTCTAGTTTTGATGTCGATTTGCCCCTGGTGGTGCCACTCGCGCATGTTCGATTGGCGACAGTGCCACCTGTAAATCGCGGCAGTCGGTCCCCCACTCACTGTCGGTAAACAAAAAAACCCACGGTCAAACGGGTAGGCAGCCCCCCCGACTATAGCATTGAGGAGCGGAGGGGAAGGGGTGGGGGTGTTGGGGGGGGGGGCTTGAGTTCATGCTGCAGAGTTCCATGGGGGGGAGGCTGAGTGATCGACACAAAGGAACGGCCGCTTCACCAAAAATCACTTCAGTTGCAATGCGGCACGGCAACGCGACACGCACTGTGCTTACATGTGAATGCATCCTTTTTTATTGTGTGTGTACACGTGTAGGGAGGGTCGTAAGCAGGCAACAAATGAAGTTCTCAATCGTGGGATCTAACAAGTGCGGGGAATTGACGTTTGATGCGTCAACTCTGGTGTCACCAATCTCCACTGCTAATTGTTTTGTGATGATGCTGCTGCGTTGGCAGTGCTGCACAAGCATAACCAACAACGCAACAACTCAACATATTCGTCAATAACACTGTGGCATTTAAAAGGAAATACATACACATTTAAAATAGGTGACGTTTCTGGCAATGACTGCTCATGACAGTTGTAGAATCATGATGATGGTTTATTGATAATGACGACAATGTTGACGAGGTATTATTTTTTCTTCACCAGTTGTGAGCTTTGACTATATGAAGCCATAACTTACTTACTAATAGCTATTTATATTTCACCAGGAAAGGCACACTGAGCTATATCGATTTTTTCAGAACCTATGAAGGTCTTTTCAGAAGCGACCTGGCCACAAATGATAGCTCAACGAAGTGGCTATATAATGTGGAAATGTGTAGTAGCCAAGCACTCTAACGGCACGCTGATTCTAAATGTGGAGGGAAACCCCGGAGGAACTTGATAAAATCCACGCGACCAGGGGGAGAGAGACACGCAAACTCCAAATATACAGCAGCAGGCGTCAGGGTCCGGATCGAACCCACGACCTCCTGCATACCAGGCGAGGTAGTTAACACCTCACCACCGCGGTTCGTAACGCTTGCTCTACAGCAGACGTCTTCCGCGGCATCCTTCCGTCAAGACGAAATCCTCGCACGAGCAGCGATGGCAACCGTGCGGTTTGTAGTGCCGTGATGACAGAATTAGAGGCCAGGGGGGGGCGGCGGTGAGACTGCATCACCGAGAAGGGGTGCGGAGTCGCAAATGTGAGATGAATGCACGGTGCTGGTGTGTGCCGATGGGACGAGATATAATATATTTGGGGGGGGGGGGTGAGTGTTTATTCGGCCAGGAGATCCGAAATGCTACGGCGAGACTCCCACCGGCAATCGAAATCTCGCGTCGCCACGCCTCCAATGCCGGCTGCCGATTTCATATGACATCGAACCACCGAGTAACGTCTGTACGGCCGTTCGCAGGACGCCCGTGACAAGAACACCCAGCGAGCTCGTTGGACCCTTCCTGCTGACATAAATACGATGTATGTCTCATCTGACATCACTCAATCCGTCGTTGTACTGTAGTTCTGCGCTTCCACTGATATTTGCCGCCCATCATGCCCCCCCCCCACCGCACTGCCTCCCCTGCATTCACCAAAACTGCCTAACGCGGTGAAGTATGGCCAAATGACCCCCGCACCGCACGGGGAGGAGGCCCTCGTCCAGCGGTCGATTGGCAACAAGGCCGTGCACGTGCGCTACGGTGACGAATCGACAACGATGGCGGAGCAGATCCACAGGCGAACATGAATGGAGAGTGCTTTTGTAAAAAACTAATTTGGTAATGAAGAAGCAACGCACCGACGCGGCCTAAAGGTTTTCGATCGGTGCTTTACTGTTATTGTTGTTGTTTGTTATTATTCGCAATGACAAATGGATCAGAAACATGAACGGAGGCAACAAGTAAACGGAAGAAAGGCTGCAAAGTTCACGAAGCAGTCTGGAGTGGGACGCGCTCTGGGAATTACAATGAGTGACAGAAATAATAAAAAACACACACGTGCATCAGAGAACAAACACCAATGAGAGACGTCAAATTAACTGGTGAACAAAAATTCCGTGGGCTTGGGCAAGGCCTCCCCCCTCCCATCTCTAGGGAGTGACTGAGAGCGAACGACAACTGCGGTGACAGAAGAGAGGCCCCAGAAGGGAATGTGCCCTGAGGAGATGTTAACTACCTCGCCTGATGTACAGGAGGTCGTGTGTTCGATCACGACCCTGACGCCTGCTGTATGTTTGGAGTGTGCATGTCTTTCTCTCCCCGTGGTCGTGCGGATTTTTCTCCGGGTCCTCCGGTTTTTCCCTCCACTGTGAGAATGAACGTCATGTTTAGAGTGCCTGTCTGCAATAAATTGCCACGTGATAAGCCACTTAGTTCAGAGCCATATAGCTCGGCGGGCTTTACCTGGTAACATAAAACTACATGTGTAGTTTAAGCGACGGAGTTAGACGGGTTCTGGCATCGTAGGACCGTGAGAGATGGCATCGTCCAGGGCAGCGGTCGGGAACCTATGGCTCGCGAGCCATATATGGCTCTTCCGGTGACGGCATATGGCTCCCAGACAATTTTGAGTTGAAAAAAAATCAGTTTGGAACTGATTTTAAAATACTTGTGATATTGCTTAATAATACTGTGTCATTTTAAAGTAAACAGAAATTAGTTTTGAAGATAAATTTCACGGGTCACGGGTCCCGTGACCAGAAGTCGCATTAAAAGTAAGACATATTTAATTTATTATACGTTAAAAATACTATATGGCTCTCAATGAAAGATATTTAGAAATATTTGGCTTTTATGGCTCTCCCAGTCACAAAGGTTCCCGACCCCTGGTCCAGGGGATGCCTCCACCCAGACGACTGATGATGCCAATAACTTCTTACGGAAGATGAACCGGGACGCGCTGGGACAGTGGCGACGTGGGCAACTGATGTAAAGCAGGGGTCGGGAACCTTTTTGACTGGGAGAGCCATAAAAGCCAAATATTTCTAACTATATTTCATTGAGAGCCATATAGTATTTTTACGTATAATAAATTAAATATGTATTACTTTTAATGCGACTTCTGGTGTTGCATGGTTTTGCTGATGGCGTTGTCGTCTGGTTCATACGACGTGGTGAGGTTGAGCTTCGTACAGGCGTGACCCGTGAAATGTATCTTCAAAACTAATTTCTGTTTACTTTAAAATGACACGAATATTATTAAGCAATATCACAAGTATTTTAAAATCAGTTCCAAACTGATTTCTTTTTTATTTTTTCAACTCAAAATCGTCTGGGAGCCATATGCCGTCACTGGAAGAGCCATATATGGCTCGCGAGCCATAGGTTCCCGACCGCTGACTGTAAAGCGTGTTACTTGCGAGGCGACGAGTCGAAGACAGTGGGGGAAGGGAACGATCTTAAACTTTGGACTTTAGAGGATGAGGAAGGGAGGTGGTTGCCAGTGCCAGCAACTCGAGGAAGGGACGGAGTTTAGATTTTGCGCGCGCAGCGAGAGGGAGAGAGAAGCCGATACCTCTCGACTTTGGGGATTCGCAAAGAGGCGTCAGCGTAACGAGCAGCGAGAGCGCTCCCTTTGCGATCGGCACGAGAGAAAAATAAATATAACGGACGGGATGGGGTTAAATCGGAAGAAGAAAAATAAAAACGGGAAATTAAAACGAACAAACGCTAAAGCAACGTGAAAAACGCGGGTCAGATGAAGTCAACGCGATTCATCGTGATTGAACGAACGCGAGCCTGAGAGGAACGACCAGCGCGGAGATGGAGCGATAGCGAGATGGATCGCGGAATTGCGGGAACCGCGAGCGATGGCGCACATGCGCAGAGGCACCTCGTTCAGCAGTGGGTAGATCGTGACAATGATGATGAGCGTATGCAACTTTCACATTCAAGCAAATTAGAAAACGATACACAAATACATCTTATATATCTCTACAGCTAAATAAGCCAAAGACTCCCGTAAACCACGTGACTTCCGGGTGGCCACGCCCACTCTGAATCCCTACCCGCCCCCTGTAAAAACAGACACTTTTCCTCGCGTCTTCATTCTCTCCCCCTCTCATCATCCCCCTCTCATCATCACCTTCTCAACATCACCTTCTCAACATCACCCCTCATCATCACCCTCTCAACATCACCCTCTCATCATCACCCTCTCATAATCACCCTCTCATCATCACCCTCTCATCATCACCCTCTCATCATCACCCGCTCATAATCACCCTCTCATCATCACCCTCTCATCATCACCTTCTCATCATCACCTTCTCATAATCACCCTCTCATCATCACCCTCTCATCATCACCCTCTCATCATCACCCTCTCATAATCACCCTCTCATCATCACCTTCTCATCATCACCCTCTCATCATCACCCTCTCATCATCACCCTCTCATCATCACCCTCTCATCATCACCCTCTCAACATCACCTCTCATCATCACCCTCTCATCATCACCCTCATCATCACCCTCTCATCATCGCCCTCTCATCATCCTCCTCTCATCATCGCCCTCTCATCATCCTCCTCTCATCATCACATTCTCATCATCACCCTCTCATCATCACCCTCCCAACATCACCCCTCATCATCACCCTCTCAACATCACCCTCTCATCATCACCCTCTCATCATCCCCGACATCTTTCCCCGCTCTCTCTCTCTCATCCCTTCTCCCCTTCCTCCTGCCCTTCCAGCACCGGCCCTCCTCCTCCTCCTCCATCCCCGCTGCTCATCTCGACCCGTCCCCTCCTCTTCGTCCGTCTTGGGGACTTCCGCACCGGCCTCCCTCGCCTCTCCCCGTTCCATTTTCTTTCCCCACGCGTGATACCCTCGGCACGTGTAAACAGTTTCAAATCTAACATAAAAAAATAACTTAGAGTATTTCCATGTTTTTCTATTTTTAAACCTACGCACCATTTTCGTCATCTACGGACAGCCTTGAAATGAGATTCTCTTTTTACGGACCGCCCGCGAATGCGACGAGGTTGGGCAAACGCGTGCTCACGATGCTGAATCCCCTCCCGCAAGTTATTACTTTGAGTGGCGTCGGTGGCACTGACAGCCAACGCTAAGCGGGCCGTAACTTCCGCGGAACAAATTAAATGACCCAAAGAGATGCCCGGCGACCTTTATAGGGAGAAGATTGGGGCGTGGGTGGCGGGGGGACGTGAATGATGTCACGCTGTTGTGCTGCGTTTTAAAAATAAATGATGCGCGTTTCACCCGCACAGCACTCATGAAAATCCCAACATGTGGAAAAAAATAAAGTAAATATATTGCGTGGTAGTATCATAATAACACTACTAATAAACATCACATGGCTGTATATAAAACAGCCTCGAGGTTCATGCGATCTTGAAACACAACGCAGCGTGTACGGCACGGCGAATATAACCCGGAGCGGTGTTTGTTAAAACATAAAGGGCTGTTGACAAGAGTTTTGATAATGGAGTTACGAAGTTTAGGAGACGAACGAGG
This sequence comes from Lethenteron reissneri, assembly GCF_015708825.2. Taxonomy (NCBI): domain Eukaryota; kingdom Metazoa; phylum Chordata; class Hyperoartia; order Petromyzontiformes; family Petromyzontidae; genus Lethenteron; species Lethenteron reissneri. The sequence continues at coordinate 9,724,946 of NC_083817.1, forward strand.
CGCAGTTGGTTGTGAGTTGGTTCACGTGTGGCGTTCTGGACAAGGCGACAAGTTCGAGTCTCTGCCACGGCTGACTCGAGTGCCGGGGCGCTGCTGCCGACGTACGCGGCTGCCTGTCATTGGCACCGTGAAGGCAGCAAGCGAGGGCTGTTGGAAGAACACCGCAGCAGAACTTTCGTGAAACTCCCTTCCCGCGAGCGTCGGAGAGGAGCGCCCGTAACCATGGCTGTACGAGTGTGGACTGTGCCCATTTCGTCTGTGTGAGATCGAGCGTTTCCCCCTCGCCCGCGTGGGTTCTCCTCCGGTTCTCTAATGTCCAAAGACAAAGATCCCCATAAGAGACTGTTGGAGCAAGTGCTGTTAGCGAGCAACTATGAAGCCTGGCACGCTACACGAGGGGGTCGTGATGTTATTATACACCGCACCAGGTATTCATTTTGAGGCTGAGTCGACCTAGGTGAGGCCCAGGACCGCTTCAGATAATCGTCACTGGTGTTGGGCGTGAGCGGGAATCGAACTCGGGTCCCCGGGTTCGTAGCGCAGCGCAATAACCGCTACACTACCGCTCTAATGTCCCCCCAACACGTAAACACTCATTAATGGGCTGATAATGCCTTCATACATAGAGAACTGCAGAGCTTGGTTGGGAGGGAGTTTGTTGCGGGTGTCTCCACGTGGCTGCTGCTGCTGCTCCCCAGCTTCTCTGTGGCTCCTCTTTTCGAGAGTGAGCGAATGCTGTACGGCGACGGCGCCTTGCAAGTTGAAAATATTAAATTACTAAATTTAATTTGATTATTATGATTACAAGCGGCGAGTGATAATTATTGAACCAGAACGGGGCACTCACAACCCCCCTTCAGTAACCCACAATGACCAGCGTGGTGAAGTATTAGCAGTCGTTCAGCAGGGTATTGACATTTTATTGTAAAATAATACACATCAATTGTCATGATACTGAGATAAAAAATGAAATAAAAATTAATTTTTATTTTTATTAATTAAATTTCATTTTTTACCTTACGTGACTTTACCGAAAGAACTAAGAGTATGAATCCTTGCAGTCACGAAAGCTTCAAATCTAGAATGATACTGAGAGTGAGGCGTGTTTGGTTCGTTAAAGCTCATAGTCACGTGGCAAATCCTCGTCATTACCATCGATCGTCGTCATCATCATCTTCGCTAAGGGATGGGTAAGATGGCACGGCTGTTAGGTGTGCAGGCCGTGCAACTGCACAGGGGAACCATGGGCCAAAGAGGCCCAGGCGTCAGGCTGTCAAGAGGGGGGGGGGAGGTGAAATTGGACAAAGTCGCCCCTATTCATTGCCGGCCCCAAGAGGCCATGCCAACCACGCTGCACCACGTGTCTGGTGCTTGCTGCTGCTGCGTTGCCAACGGTGCACAAGCACAGCTAACAAAGCACTCGACACATTCACTGTGTGGCATTAACATAACAAATACGGACACTGAAGGGCCATCAAGACGGTCACTTGCATCGCGCGCCTTCAGGTGCGCTTCTGCGGCCGTCTGGAACGCTCTTCCTTCCGACATTAGGAAGACACTGGAGCAATGCACTATAAAATCACGTAGATTGAGAATTAATATATTTAGAACTGCTTTTTGTGTTTAGTTTGTTGTCCTTCCCCCCGCGTCTCCAAAGAGCGTGGTTGGCTATGTACGGTGTCAAAGAAGTTCAACTAAATTCGCTGCTCCTGGCCATAGGAATGTGCAATTCCCGTCTCGAGTTCAGCGATCACAGTGACGACGACGACGATGATGATGGTTGGGCAATGGTCACTGCACGTTGGAGAGGGATGACTCCCCACCCGACCCCCCCCCCCACGACGATTTTCTTTTTTTTTAAATCAGAGGTCGTTATTCACAGTGAGGGTAAAAAAGCTAGTAAGAATTTATTTTGTTTAGTGTCACTAATTTCTTTGATGGCCCCACCACAGACACACACAGCCACACACAGACACGCACACAGACACACACAGACACACACACAGACACACACACACAGACACACACACAGACACACACGCTGCAATGTTCCATGACAAGCGGCAGATGGGAAGCAGATGGCAGCAAGGGAGGCAGCGGTTTCTAAGGAGTGACTGCTCCTCTCTGTCCCATGCCGCTCGCGCTCACAGACAACGCCGATGAACGCGCACCATAAATTCGTTACTTTCATGTCTCGCCATCCGTAAATACCACGTTGCCTATAAACACAGAGTGTCGTTTTAAGCAGACAAAACACATTCCCTCCGTTCTCCCCACGTAACTATTGGGACAGGTACTGCCCGGGTCTGTGGTGTCTACGCTGCTGCACGTGACTGCCTGCGATCCAGGACTCTGGAGGCTGCAGCGCAGGGTTGGCGGATCACCGCACGAATGTTCTGAAACTCCCTTCCCGTGAGCGTCGAGGAGGTGCCAACCATACCCTGGCTCGCCAGGAACGAAAACGTCGACTCCACCTGTTGCATCTGTGCGGGATAGAGCGTTTCCCCCTCGCACGCGTGGGTTTATTTCCGGGTGCTGCGGCTTCCTCCCATATGTAAACGCACATCCTATTAGTGCGGTTGGCTACGTGCGGTTCGAAAAAAGTTCAACATACAAACATACGAGCAGACGCTCATCAACTGGTCGAAAGCAGATTCACATAGAGAGGACCGCAGAACGTGGGCAATTGTTGGTGCTGGTTCACCGCGCGTTTGCCATCCTGCAGGTCTGTGGCTCCTCTCTGTTCGACCGGTTGGCACAGTAGGGGGCACAGGTGGTGCATCGGGCAGTCATCTCAGTCAATCGACCCATGGCACCTGGGTATGTTCCGTGACCTCCTGACAGCCGGTGTTCGACACTTCACCGTGCCCTTGACGTGCACCTAACCTGGCACAAGCGCCGTGTGACGTCACCGCCGCTTAGTGGTGAATGGCGGTTGTTGTTATGGGTTTCTTTTCGACGATTGAGTCAATAATGTGCACGTTACGAGTTGAAAATATTATTCTTAGTGAACACTTATTAAGGGGCAGTAACGGCGCACAAGGTGGTGGAGGTGTGGCCAGCGCTACACCTGTTCATACGCTGAGTTGACATCAACGAGGCCAGGAGCAGGCTCAGATTCTACTTGGTTCTGATGCGCATGGCTGGAGTACAAACCTTTGGTGGCCAGGTTCACACACACACACACTGAACGTTCCTGTTGACCTCCGATAGTTTTCCTGGAAGCTGGGGTACGATCGTGTTGCTGTTGTGGCCGTCGTCGTATTATCTGGGGTCGTGGATCCCGATCCTAGCTCACTGCGCTCGATCGAATTCGATATTTTCCGATGCTATCGGAGGGATCAAGGTCAATGTCGAAACATCGACGTATTGGAACCGAAAACATCGATGTGAATCGTGTAAGCCGTGTTTTTTAAATCTTGATTTGAAGCTTTCGTGACTGCAGGAATCCATACTCTTTGGTTCTCTCGGTAAAGTCACGTAGGTAGAAAAAATAATAGATCGCGACGTTTCGATCGCAATAACAAGCGACGAGGCATTATCAATATAATGCCTCGTCCCCAGCAGTCTGATTCTCTCACCTGAAGACGGTCGCTTGTTGTTGCGATCGAAACGTCGCGATCTATTTTTTGTTCTACCTACGCGACTTTACCGAAAGAACCAAAGAGTCGCGTGTTTTTTTTCTTCTTTGTTTTGCCCATCCCTGCGGCACTGGCAGAAGAGTTACGTTCGTGAGCGCCGATCAACGCCTCCGCGGGCACGTCGAGAGAGATGCTTCTGTGCGGTCAGCAGCAACAGCTCCCGGCCCACACCACCTTCGCTCCTCCAGAGTGCCCTGGCGGAGGCCCGTGGCAAATGCAGGATACTATTTGCCCACCGATGCTGCTTCGTCACGAGCGTAAATCAAACCCGGGTCGCCACCGGGATCGCAGCGCAGCGCGCGCAACACTCGCGGACGGAGCCACCGCTCCCCATGCATAACAACACGACAAATGTCTCCCCGGCGGTGCCGTACCGTGAGCGGGAACCTATTAATCGCAGTCACGCGCTGTCTACCCGGTGCTCATTCATACCGCATATACACCCCGCGCCAGGTATTCATGACAAGGCCGAGTCGAGCGGTCCAGAACTCGTTTCGACCATCACCACTCACGTGAACCGTGACGCGAATTCGAACTCAGACTGCCCTGTTCGTTGCGCAGTGCGTCAACCACCACACTACCACTCCCCACTCTCCTCCCACTGCCCCCTCCTCTCCCCACCCCGGCATAAACACTCGTACAAAAGAAGACAAAGATCCCCCACGTAGCCTTCATCAGAATATTGCACCTATGCAGGCGGGCACGGCACACGAGGAGATGGGTGGCCAACGCCATCCCCGGCCGCCTTTGTCTCCCGAGTGGCGATGTTTTACACACCGAGTCTTGAACAGGGGAGGCCAGGAACAGCTTCCGATAATCGGCGGCCACGAGCGGGAATCGAACTCGGGTCGCCGGGTCAAGCAGCGTCAGCGCGTTAACCGCTGCGCCACCGCTCGCTGCACCCACGCACGCGCACGGGCGCATGGGCACGCGCGCGCTCACCGCTCGCAAGAAAAGCGATAGCCATCACGGCGCGTTGGAGGCCGATGTCACGGCGGCACGTTCTCCGTCCCATTATTACGCGAACGGCGTTGGAGCGTTAACGAGGACGGGCTCGAGGTTGTGATTACTTTGCGTGCAAAATGGATCGGTTTGTCTTGCTTGTGGCACAGATGGAGAATGTATGGTGAGCGGGGAAGCTGGCTCTTCTATTAACTCTCGAAGGTTCCATGAATCTTGCGCGCTATAAATCCACCCCCCCCCCTGGTTTGAGCTGAAATCACTCCTCGGAAAAAAAAAGTAATTCCCAAAAATGCCACCTTGTATAAAATATGAGGCGCGACATTTACACGTGTTCCCCGCCCGCACGTGAGCAAATGGAAGCTTACAAAACTACAATAACAATATATATACCAACGAAAGTTACGCACATGGGAAAAAGGTGAAGTTTTTTGCTTTGTTTTAAGTACCACCCTCTTTTGCAATCACAGCGAGACTCAGGAAATAAAAAATGCTAAGAATCCAGAGGATGCCTTTAGTCCTGGGCTCTGCGGGCTCTGTAAATAACACGGAAACCCAAGCATCATGAAGATGCCTTAGTCTGGCTCTATGGGCTTCTGTAATTAACATTTATTTAACGCTGAACACTAAACATCATAAAGGTGTTGGAGTCTGTTTCCATGAGCTTTTGTAATCAACACTGACGCGTTAGGATGCTACACATGCCTTAATATAGCTGTGCGCTCCGTACAGCACTGGGGGAGTGACTTTAAAGAAAGCAACGACCCTGACTACGTGAGGTTATCGATGCGACGTAATGCAATTCTAAGTTTGGTATATTGAAGATAATGGGATCGCTTTAAACACTTTTATGATGGCCATCTTCAAGCGAAGGTTGCGTTTCGGACGCATTAACGGCACTTTTCTGTGATTGCAGCCTTCTGTGCGCTGATGTAGAGTGGGAGGTGGATCGAGTCACCCGTCAGAGTGGGTGGGAGAACGGTCGCCTTCTTGCAGCCCACGTGACGCGCTCTGACGTCACCTTAAACTCAACTAAAATGGCGATACCCCGGTTGACGTCGGGGATGCGTTGCTGAAAGGCGCGACGACGAATGACGAAACGACATCAAATGATGTCTCTTTCATCGAGGGCGACATTGGCGCGTAAACTAAAGATTGGTTGGGGGCAGGTGGAGGTGAGGACTGAGATGCGACCGGAACGAGAAATGACGGACGATGTTGTTCGTGTGGGGTTGAGGCGATGCAAATCAGGCAGCGGAATAGTCGAGTGACCACGTATTTGTGAAAAGAAGTGAAAGGGGGAGACATAAATCTGGGTATCACTGCACCGCCTAAGGTATTGTAAAGGAGACCCGAGACAAGGTATCAGGGGGTTCGTCTTTTATTCCTTTCCTCCCATCCACACCTGTCCCCAGCCGTCCCAATCTCGTTCCTGTCCAACGACTTCCTCTTCTCGCCCGCTCTCTCCCTTATATCTCCTCACCTGCTCCTCCCCCTTCTCCTGTCACCGTCCCACTCCCCCTCCTATTGGTAGGAATCCTTCCCCTGACACCCCTACAGTATCACATCTTTAGTCGTACCCATTAATTTACGCTGCCTATCAGAGCGAATCCCTTGCTAACCCCACTCAAAAGCAAGTCACTACTCTTGGCCATACAGATAAGTTGAAACTGCTAAAGTTGTGCCACCTCGGGTGGTACCGACAAGTGCGTCGCCTTCGAATTCAGATGTGATCAGTCGAGCTAAATGTCAAGAAAGGCCCTCATAATGGCCAGAAACCGATTGAACAAGGTCTTCGCGTGAACCAACTAAACACTGAAGGACCTCCACTCCTGCTCTGATGAGTCCGGGCTGACTGATAAAATCCATGCCGCTGGGAGTACCGCCCAAAAGGTCAGAATGTTGCAATGTATGTGAGTAAGGATCTGGAATTTAAAATTCATTTATATATATGTATATTTTTAAACACACTGAAGGACCTAAATGTGACTTCCTGGCCAGAAACCTAAGGGAAAACAACTGTTGACTTTGTCTCTTTGCTGGAAAAGCACACCGAGAGGAGCACGCGGATGGCAAGTTACGGGATCAATGACATCTACTTGTTGCTGCCATCGACCACCGTACACATGGCCTCCTCTCCACCTTCATCAGGCAAGGCCCGAAGGACTCTGCCTTCAAGTCCACCACCACCACAAGTGACGGCACATCGTCGATAACCTCCACAGTGGGTCACGTGACGGTCCTCATCGGTTAGGTTATTTGGCTACCGCTCTAAATTTCCACCTGATAAGCCACTTTGTCCAGCTATCGTTTGTGCAAAAGGTCGCTTCTGAAAAAAGAGCTCAGTAGGCCTTCCTGGTAAAATACTAAATAAAAACTCATAATAAAGGTTTTTGGAGAGTAAATCTACACCATTTACAATTGTGGATGTACTCTCCAACACACCGGTGGGCTGACGTAGTAACTAATTGGCGCGTTGTTCACGTGACAAACCTTACTGGCTGTGTCGGGTGGTGGAGGGTTACGGCACATTTATACTTACGCGATCTAACCCAAAAACCTTTATTATGCATAATATTGGTCGCAAAAGCGTACGTGTTAAACAAAAAAAAAAAACTGTTAATCGTTTATCAATGTATACAAAAGGCAACCCGCCCCTAAAAACGAATGCCCATTACCACCTGTGCCAGCAGCCATCCCCCCAGCTTTAGACGCGGGTGACTTCTATAGCCAGCACACACAGTGGGGCTAACTCAGACGATGATGAAGCTGGAGAATGGTCGGCGGCACGAAATACGTTCTGAATATGGGACCCTAAGAAGCCATTTCACTCAGCTCAGTGGAAAAAGGACTCCACAGACTTATGCTTCGTCTCAAAGGGAAATAATGGACAGCCGCTAATCGGTGCACAAACAAATTACAGGCACTCCTCTACTTATGAACGAGTTAGGTTCCAGAGGTCTGTTCGTAAGTCGATTTGTTCTTAAGTCCAACTTTACTCCTGTCGATCCCAAACATGTTGTACGGCATGTACGCTAAACACGGGGAATGGCTTTAAAGTTGTATAATCTCCTGTAGATGTAGATGCCATCACCGCCATCAATCGCACGGCGGTTGAACTTACGAATCTCGGTTCGAACAGGCAACTGGACATATGGACAGGTTTGTTCGTATCTCTCAAAGTTCGTTAGTCGAACGTTCGTAAGTAGAGGAGTTCCAGTTTCGGCAATTTTTTCCAAGAGCCAAGGCAGACTCGGTATTCGCACACATTGGATTCCTGATATCGGTCGTAACCTCAACGCAACGGTCACGTTGGAACCTTTGGAAGGCCAACTAAAGGCCAGCTACGAGAAATAAACCGAAAACTCGATTGTAGAACCGAGAGCCACAGCCTGGAAAGCGTCGACACATTATTGAGTTTGCATGTTCTCCCCGTGGTCGTGTGGATTTATCTCCAGGTCCTCCATTTTTTTCCCTCCAGATTAAGAATCAACACGCGTTTAGAATATTTGGCCGCTATAAATGTCCACGTGAAAAATGTCCACGTCGTTGAGCTATCGTTATTTTGCCACAAAGCTCAGTGGGCCTCGACTGGTGAAATAAAAAATAGTAGAAAAAAAATTGGTGCCTCAAAACCAACAGAGTTTCCCACACCCTGCTGTCCTGCTCAAGGGCACCGATGGACAAGCCCACCATACACGCTCTCCGGGAACAACTCTCCACCATCACCTTGAGCCAACGACCGCAAAGCGGCCCTCAGGGCCAGAAAACCTAACGAGGCACTGGGATACGATAGCCCGTGCCCCGAGTTCCAGAAGGGCCTGGGACTACATACAAAACAGTGGCTTGCAAACCACTTCATCCTTGTACACAAGACACCTTGAGCCAACGACGGCAAAGCGGCCCTCAGGGCAAGAAAACCTAACGAGACACTGGGATACGATAGCCCGTGCCCCGAGTTCCAGAAGGACCTGGGACTACATACAAAACAGTGGCTTGCAAACCACTTCATCCTTATACACAGGACAGGAACATTTGCGAAATCATGGAAGCGAACCAAAGTCATCGCCACTCTGAAACCCAGAACGCCGCAAGTCTCGCCCTCCAGCTCCAGGCCACGATCCTTCTTTGCCCTCCGCCTCGAGGCTGACGGAACGAGCCGCCCCTTGCCAGACACCCCCCCCCCCCCCATTATCTACCCCCAACTGCCTCCCGAACCAGCTGGCATGATGGGGGGATTTCGAACCGACTGTAGGTTCTGCAAACAAATCGCTGCCTTCACCACCCTCATAGAAGCTGGTTCCTGTCCCCAACAAAAGAACCGCCACAGCAATGATTGACCTCTCCGCTGCTGCTGCAGCTGCTGCTGCTGTCTATTACAACGTTTGGCACCATGGCCTGCTCTGCTGGAGATGGCTAAATCATCCATGTCAATGCGATGCCCAGCGACCGTACTTTCAGGGTGAACACCTCTCTGGTGAACACAGCCGGAGGGGAATTATCAACAATGCGCTCCCTCTAGGCTCGGTGCTTGCACCATCACGATTCAACACGTATATACATACACACAATAGGCCCGTCATGTACATCATCTCGCAAATTAATATGTGCAGTGACATAGCCCTTGCTGCACAGGGTACAAACCTCGAAAACATTGCCAATGCTGTTTCTCAGCTGATAAAGTGTTGAAGGAATATTTCCGTCGCTGACCATCTGCCTACAAAACTAACAAAGCGCTTTCCACCTCGTCAATCGTGCAGCAGATGACACCCTTGATGTGCCCTGCCTTCTGCGATAGCCCGGTGCTCTGTGACCCCACTCCAAGATATCGTAAGGGTTGCCATGGAGAGAAAGCCTGACCTGCAAGCCCCGCATGGTAACAGATCTGTGAGAAAACAAATCCAGGATCGCCCTGCTACAGAAACTTGCAGGGACGACCCTGAGACAACTCAGCTGATGGTGCTGCGAGCTGCCACCCTCTCACTGATTCACTCGCCAGTGGCAATGGGCTCCAGCCTGGACCGGAAGCTCGTACACAAAGCTGCAAGATACACGATGAAATAACGCAATGCATTGTTGGTGTGTATTCATATTTACATATTGCATATCAATCACCAGCATCCCCTAGTGTGAAACATTGGCAGGACACTCCTGAAGAAGTGTCATGAGGCTCAGGTGAGGCTGCCTTGGATAGACAAATAGAAACAAATATTTAGCCGCCACTGCCAGGCATCTTATCCGCACTAATCGGGTCCCAGAGGGGACAGGATGCACGTCTCTAATTTTAGCACAGCCACTGCTGTAACCACAAGGGCCTCGAGCAGGGAAGGAAGTGGCCGAGCTGTGGGTGCGTGTGTCAGAGGTTGAAAGTCCTATTAGATACTCGGCAAGGAAAGTGTGTCCCACCCTCTGACCGAGGCGGGGCTCAACAATTCACCGACCCCAGCAATTTCGTGAATTCTCGCGGTCCAGAGGTCGCGATTTGATGCAATGAACGATTTTCCTGATAACGTTGCTAGTGGCTTATAATGGCTGCAGGGATCGCGTGAACCTATTACGTGCAACGTAGAGGGCCCAAACGGTGCCACGCGTTCACAACTTGTTGCAGAGGTTTGCGGTTCGAGTCCGGAAGGCCGCCCTGGTTAATATATACTAAAACTAAAAACTAAACTAGTTTTTTTTATTTTACCAGGTAAGGTCTACTGAGCTTCATAGTTTTTTTTCAGAAGCGACCAGGCCACAAATGATAGCTGAACGAAGTGGCTTATCACGTGGAAGTGTATAGCAGCAGGGATACACTCTAAACGCATGCTGATTCTAAACGTGCAGGGAAAAAAAACGGAGGACCTGGAGAAAATTCCACATGACCACGTGGAGAACACGCAAACTCCAAATATACAGCAGGCGTCAGGGTCGGGATCGAACCCACGACCTCCTGCACCCCAGGCGAGGTAGTGAACATCTCGACACCGTGCAGCCCTATAACGTTGTACGGGTGCATTATACAGGCGCTTTACACTCGGCAGTGGGACGTTAGAAGATCACACGACGTCGTGTGCCAGCGTAATGGTCCCAATTTGTCACATTTGGAGAATTTCCTCGCAAATTTATCGATTGGGAAATGGACAGCAAGTTTCGTCACCCCCCCTCACCACCACCACTGCCACAACTTTCAGGGACGTGCTGTCAGGGGAGGCAGGGGAGGCTGAGCCTAACCTGCCATACTCCAATGAAAATAGCTGGTATGAAAAGTAAATCAAATATTTTTCCACTGATCTGTGTTATAAATGTAATTTCTTTATGATTCTGATCATTACATGGAGAAAGTAACAGGCACGTGCTTATTGCCCGTGCTCCATCCAGTTTCGGAGGGGTTGCGCAATCAGAGGGGAGGCTGAGCTCATCGCTGCCTCACCTCTCGTCTCTTCTTGTATTTGCAGCGGAGTTCCGCAAATTTGGCGATTTTTACTAAAAATTATTGGAATCGTACAGAAATTACGTAACACAGATCAGTGGGGAAAAAAATCTAAAATTTTATTTTTTTATTATTTTTTACTTTTCTTAACATATATTTTCATTGGAGTCCCCTGACCGCACGTCCCTGACAACTTTGTAAGACCCAGAGGTGTGGACTCGAGTCATGTGACTTGGACTCGAGTCAGACTCGAGTCATGAATTTGATGACTTCAGACTCGACTTGGACTTGCATAACAATGACTTTGTCCCACCTCTGGTAAGACCCTCCTGAAAAAGAGTCATGAGACTCAGTGCGGCTGTTCTTGTGAAACAAGTGTAACGCCTGTATGTAACATTCGAACGCGTGTGTTTAAGTGTAATGGAATGCACGTGGACTCTGATGCGTGATCTAATGAATGTGTCGCCGTTCGCAACACCAACGTCATGGAACAATTCTAGATTTGAAGTTTTCGTGACAGCAAGGATCCATACTCTTTGGTTCTTTCGGTAAAGTCACGTAGTTTAAAAATATAAAATTTAATTAAATCACGACGTTTCGGACGCAACACAAGCGCGCGTCATCAGGTGGGATAACCACAGCAAGACACAACAAGAAACAACTGCCTACTTCAGCAGTTGTTTCTTGCTGTGGTTGTCCCACATGATGACGGACGCTTGTGTTGCGTCCGAAACGTTGTGATTTATTTTTTGTTTAACTACGTAACTTTACCGAAAGAACCAAAGAGTCATGGAACAACTTTGTTTTCCTCCCTTAACAGCGTGATTCTCCCTTTAAAAAAAACAATATCCCGAGGCAGAAGATCCGCGCTGGATGCAGCAGCCACATTTGCGAATGTGATTTGCAACTTTGATCCTCACATCCCGTGTATATCGATGAGTTCCATGTCAATATTCCATTTGATTGAGGGACTACTGCTGCGTGGTGTTATCTTGGTGTGTTCTGGAACTGCTTTGTTGTTGATTTTGCTGCCTTACCAAAGCTTGATAATCAGACAAATATAAATAATTTATTACCTATTTATATTGAGTGACTTGTGATAGACCCCACGCAGAAGTTGCCCTGGGGTTTGATCTTCCACGTAGCTCCATGGTCCGCCCTAAACCGCATCCACTGCACAAACCGTGGCAGCAGTTGCCGATATATGATACACAAATGGAAAATTAAAAACTCTCCAACAGTGTGCGACTGTGGTCATCCAGAACAGACCTTAGTACCACGTACAACGACTCAATGCCCCGATTCACAAATACTAAGGAGACATCGCAGCGATGATGCCCTCCGCTTGACCAGCGGAGTGCGAGATTGTACTTATTGCTCTGCATCTTCATCAGCCGTAGGAAAGAAGAAGGAGTGCCTCGCTTACATTTCGATTTAAAGCTTCTTTCGTGACTGCAGGGATTCATCTTCTTGGTTCTTTCGGTAAAGTCACGTAGAAGGGAAATAATAAAATAATAAAAATAAAACATTATAAAATTTCGATTTAAAGCTTCTTTCGTGACTGCAGGGATTCATCTTCTTGGTTCTTTCGGTAAAGTCACGTAGAAGGGAAATAATAAAATAATAAAAATAAAACACTATAAAATTTCGATTTAAAGCTTCTTTCGTGACTGCAGGGATTCATCTTCTTGGTTCTTTCGGTAAAGTCACGTAGAAGGGAAATAATAAAATAATAAAAATAAAACATTATAAAATTTCGATTTAAAGCTTTCGTGACTGCAGGGATTCATCTTCTTGGTTCTTTCGGTAAAGTCACGTAGAAGGGAAATAATAAAATAAAGAAAATAAAACATTATAAAATTTCGATTTAAAGCTTTCGTGACTGCAGGGATTCATCTTCTTGGTTCTTTCGGTAAAGTCACGTAGAAGGGAAAAAATAAAATAATAAAAAATAAAACATAATAAAATTTCGATTTAAAGCTTCTTTCGTGACTGCAGGGATTCATCTTCTTGGTTCTTTCGGTAAAGTCACGTTGAAGGGAAATAATAAAATAATAAAAAATAAAACATAATAACATTTCGATTTAAAGCTTCTTTCGTGACTGCAGGGATTCATCTTCTTGGTTCTTTCGGTAAAGTCACGTAGAAGGGAAATAATAAAATAATAAAAAATAAAACATAATAAAATTTCGATTTAAAGCTTTCGTGACTGCAGGGATTCATCTTCTTGGTTCTTTCGGTAAAGTCACGTAGAAGGGAAGTAATAAAATAATAAAAATAAGACAGAATACAATAATTCTCACGACGTTTCGGCCACAACGCATGCAGCCGTCCTCAGGTGAAGAATGAACCAAGAAAATGCCTCGCTTAACCTTTTCCTCTATTTTGTACTCGGATCGTGTGTTTGTCTTGTTTGCCGTTGTAACTCGCTGACCTGCCCTTACGGACATCTGTGAAAAAAAACGTCATAGCTCATCGGATATCTCCAGTCCTGCTCTCCGTTCGCCGTCGCGTCGTTCTCCTTGACCGCCGGACACCGCCCCGCACAGCAGGGCGCTCTGCCCAAGGCCCAATCCAAGGTCACCCACTCCATCCCGGTCGCTCGTCCCATTATCAACGAGGCGGACAGACGTGCAATTTGCACCCTCCGCCGTCCAACCCGGACAGGCAGCGTGACCTCTACGCGAGAGCGGAACTCTTCAAGTCCAGCCTCGGCGTTCATCGACAAGTGCCACTCACTCGCGGTCGATATATTTGCCACGCGTCCCCCTCCCCCATCCGTCCGCACCGTCTCGCGGTGGAATCGGCATAATTAGCGAGGTGGCTTCTGCCACCTGTCGCCTGCACTGTCCTCAACGGCGACGTCAAAGCCTTAAACTATTAAACTAAGCGATTTTTACTCTTTGGTTTTTTCGGTGAAGTCACGTAGGTAAAAAATGAAAACAATTAAATACGAGACTTTACCGAAAAAAAACAAAGAGAAAAAACCAAAAAAATCCTTGCAGTCACGAAAACTTTAAATCTAGAATTAAGCAATTTTTGTTTTATTTGACCAGGTAAGGCCCCACTGAGCTATGCGGCTCTTTATCAGAAGCGACCTGGCTATCACAAATGATAGCTCAACGAAGTGGATTATCACGTGGACATTTAGAGCAGCAAAAGAAAATCTAAACGCGTGTTTCTAAATGTGGAGGGGAAACATCGGAGGACCCCGAGAAAAAAATCCACGCGACCATGGGGAGAACATCCACATTTCCAAATATACAGCAGGCGTCAGTGTCGGGATCGAACCCCCCAGGTATGGGGAAGATCTCAACTAGCAGTGAACGGACCATTTTAAAGGGATGCGCGTACGTGTCCTTACAAAGGAGTGAACAATATATTCCCTCAAATCATCGAAGAAAAATAATGTTTCATCCTCCCACAGGAAAAACAGCCGTGTAAAGCAACTGCCATTGGCCAGCTATCCCAATGCTGAAAACTTAACCACAGAATTGGGACTATGAAGTAGCAACATCGCCCACTACAGCACAGACTTGTCACAACCATCCAAAAAAAACACTCTTTGCGACTCAGCGAAGCCTTCGTGGATTATGATTATATTACATTCGCAATTTGTTGACACCATACATATTCTACGGGCCAAGCCCAGATAATGCACATGTCGGTACCACGTGAGGTGGTATAACTTTAGCGGTTAAAATTAATCTGTGTGGCCAATAGCCGTGAATTGCTATTAAGTGGGGTTATGAAGTGATTCAGTCTTATAGGCCGCGTAATTTAATGGGCAAGTCTAAAGTTGTGATACCTTAGGCGGTGCAGTGATACCCTGATTTGCGTCTCCCCCTTTAACTTCGTTGCACAAATACGCCGTCACGTGACGAACACCCCTCCCTCATGTTGCCGTCGCCTCAGCCCCACACTCACGTCGCTGACAACGTCGTCCTCCATGTCTCGTTATCCGTCGTCTCTCAGCCTCCACCACCACCACCACCCTACCCCTTAAATCGCAACGATTGAGATCTCTTCGATTTTCGTCATTGCACCGTTCAGGAACGCATCCCCGACGTAAACCGTGGCGCCACGGTGGCTAGGAGATGTCAACTCCCTCGCCTGGTATACAGGAGGTCGTGAGTCCAATCACGACCCTGACGCCTGCTACTGTATACGCTTCCGTCTTCGGGTGAAACCGTCACAGCAAAATTGCTGTAGCAAGTAAAAATATACAGCAATTTTGCTGTGACGGTTTCACCTGAAGACGGAAGCTTGTGTTGCCTCCGAAACGTCGTGATTTATTATTTTATTTCTTTTATTATTTATATTATTTTTATTATTTATTTTTACCTACGTGACTTTACCGAAAAAACCTAAGAGCCTGCTGTGCATTTGGAGTTTGCACGTTCTCTCCGTGGTCGCGGGGATGTTTTCTCCAGGTCCTCCAGAGTTTTCCCTCCGCATTGATAAACGCGCGTTTAGAGTGTTTGGCTACTGCTGTACATTTCCACGTGATAAGCCACGTCGTTGAGCAATCATTTGCGGTCAGGTCCATTCTGAACAAGAGCCGTATAGCAGCTCAGTGGGCCTTACCTGGCAAAATAAAATAAAAAAACAGTTTACAATTTCGATAAATGTTTTTTTACCCTTTTATCTGGCAACAAAACTGACACCTTTTTACGAGGAGTCATGTTTGCATAGACCACAATACCTGCGGTCGTAATGCAAACAAAAACACAACTCTGATAATGTATGCACTGTCCTTGAAGTTGATTGGTCCACACCCGAGACAGCTTTCCTTAGAGCCTAGTCTCACATGGCGTTGGACCAGATGACGCCAAAAGACTCCTCGTAAAAAAAAGGTGTCAGTTTTGTTGCCAGATAAAAGGGTAAAAAAACAATTATCATATTTTGTCTACTGACAAAGGAGGTTCCAATGGAGTTTACAATTTCGTTTTCATTACCGTACGGACATCTGCTCTGGCCTACGGACAAACGGGCTGGGGGAAGCTCTCCTCTGATCACACGACGTCTGGAGGTTGCGGCCCCAGTGAGCCTGTCACTCTGGTGACGTGACCCATGGGCTTGCCTGCGCTCGCTCTGAGACCGTGGAACTCACCGCTTCTGCTCGCTCACCAAGGAGTCCACGAGGGTTCCTGTCCTCGAGACAAATCTTGAAGACTCATTTCTTCACATTGGTTCCTCTCGGAATGATTCTTATCTTACTGAAGCGAGGTGTTTTTTTGTTCGTTGATTTACGTTTCTACGCGCGAAGCGACTTTCCAGGTTGTTGCCCTTCGAAAATACTCCCACGAAGATGTTCCCGTTAAGAGAGCACGATGAACTAATAATAATCATGAGAACTATAAGTTGTGATGATTGTTGTTGTTGTTGTTATTACTGGGTGTGCAGTGGTGTTGCAGTGTCCACGCTTAGGTGGCGGCTCACGGCTGGAGACATCTGAACCAGCCCTGGGCAAGTCCCTTTCGCGAACTCGCACTGACCAGCCGCGGTGACGCTACGGTCAATCAGCCGCTGCGAGCGAAATGGAACCGAGAGGTTTTAATGCGACATCGGATTGGCAAACGGCAGGATATTATCGTTAGAGTAGGTTTTCCTCTTTTTTTTGGCAACAAAACACCAAACTGAAACCTTTTGCACTGAATCATGTCTGCATTAACCACAGATACTTGTGGTGAAAATACTAAAAAAAACACGACAGTATATGCATTGTCTTTGAAACTGATTGGTCCACACCAGAGACGGCTTTCTCCGATTAATGCAGACGTGATTATTTGCAAAAGGTTTACGTTTGGTGTTTAACATCTTAACACCTGTTTTGTTGCCAGAAAAAAGGAGAAAACCTATTATTATATATTGACACTGGCAAAGGAGGTCCCAGGATGTATCGTTGTTATTTTATTTTTTCTCATTAAATTGTCTCCCTGTTCAAAACGAGGAACGTGGTGACTCATTCTCATTGGTAGCCATGACAAACAGTGACGATGTCAATACATAGCGATGGCATGTGCTTGTCCAGCCTTTTCGATTTATTCTGTAACATGGTTGTTTTATTTTTCTCATTTCCTTTGGATTTATTTGATGCACTTTATTTTGTCGTTGCTCCTGTAATGTTCGCTTTGTTCACGAACACAGGGGGAAGGCGTTCGAGCCGAGACTTGGACAGGGTGAAATGACTTGGCAGAGCCAGCGATAGGTCGAATCTACATATATTTGCTTTGCTAACATTATGGACTGGAAGCAATACAATTAATATACCGGGTAAGGCATCTGTTTCGTTAGTTACATGAATAAAAACAGTTTAGTCGTTCGGTCAACACGCCCTCCGTATGTTTAGTATCATGTATTATTTTACTTTGATCAGCGGGTCGAGCAAGCAATTGCAGGGCTGCACCTTTACCGTTTCCTGCTCGTACCTGCATGGACACCGGAGGCGAGATGTTAACTCCCTCGCCTGGTATACAGGAGGTCGTGGGTTCGATCACGACCCCGACGCCTGCTGTATATTTGGAGTCTGCGTGTCTCTCTCTCCCCGTGGTCGCGTGGATTTTTCTCCGGGTCGTCCGGTTTTCCCCTCTACATTTAGAATCAACGCCACGCGTTTACAGTATTTGACTGCAATACATTTCCACGTGATGCAAAGCCGATTTGTTGAGCTAACATTTGTGATAGCCAGGTCGCTTCTGAAAAAGAGCTGTATAGCTCAGTGGGCCTTTACCTAGTGAAATAAATATAGTGGTTGCATTTATAGTAGATATTCAAAATAAAACTACGTTGCCCTTGACTCCTCATTGCCACGTCCGCTTGTAACTTTGTTAGATGAACGCACTTTGTTAAGTGTGTTATGTGTTTTGTCTTTCGCTGGCAAACTCTCACTTTCTCGCCAAGTTTCCAATTTTTAATAACTCCGCATTGCGTTCCAAAAACAACAACAACAACAACAAAAACAACTCCACCGAGGGGGGAGGGGGGGGTCGCGTGCGAACCGCGATTTCGAGTGCCATCTGAGCTGCGATTTCACAGTCGAGGAATTTGGGCTGACGACGACGACGGTGGGCACAGGGAGTCGGTGACTCCAGTGAGAGAGATACCGGGAGGAAGAGAGAGAGAGGTGAGGCGTGGAGGTGAGGCGTGGAGGTGAGGCGTGGAGGTGACTGTGATAATGAGGTCCTGGGACAACGACACGTGTCGGCGCTACGAAGACCCCGATCTCGCGCGCAGTTACGACGGAGACATCTGATTGGTTTGAAGTGTGGGCCTGAGTTCTGCCGGAAGGGGGTAAATCCTGACACCCACTGAACGTATGTAACATGGAACTTGTTTCGCACCGTACGTAGCCAAGCGTGCTAACTGGAGGTGCGGGTGAAGGACAACAAACTAAACACAAATAGCAGGTCTGAAGAAATGAGTTTTCAATCTATATTTACAAATGCATAGCTCCAGTGGCTCCCTAATATCGGATGGAAGAGCGTTCAAGACAGACAACAGAAGCGCATCTGAACAGGGGATGACACTGAAATCTCTACATGGCTGGATTCAATCCGCAGTCAGACTCAATCCATCGTTTTACAATGTTGTTACATTGATTTTATATTTCGTGAATGCATCCCATTGCAAAACCCTGTACAATACGTTATCCTTGTATGTGTGTATGTGGAACTTATTTCGCATTGTATGTAGCCAACCGTGCTCGGGTAGGACAACAAACCAAATGCAAACAAATCCGTTCGAAAGAAATGAGTTTTCAATCGAGATGATTTAAAAGTGCCCATAGCACCAGTGGCTTCCTGTGTGTTGTGTCACGCAGCTCCACCCGTGCCTTCGCTCCAACCAACAAAGCTGGCCTAAGAGGCAAGCAACACGTTTCGGAACCGCGTGGGTTCACTGGAAATTGTGGACGGTGCAGGGTGGACGTTGCACTGGAGAATGTGGACGGTGCAGGGTGGACGTTGCACCTGAAATTGTGGACGGTGCAGGGTGGACGTTGCACTGGAGAATGTGGACGGTGCAGGGTGGACGTTGCACTGGAGATGGTGGACGGTGCAGGGTGGACGTTGCACTGGGAATTGTGGACAGTGCAGGGTGGACGTTGCACTGGGAATTGTGGACGGTGCAAGGTGGACGTTGCACTGGAGAATGTGGATGCCGCAACGCAGGTTTCGTCGTTTCTAGTTGACGCAGGCGGGCACTTGTGTGGGTCCCCAGGTGGTTGTAATGAAAGCGGCGTTGATGGCCGTGTCTGGGGATGGGTTGCGCACACATTCGCTGCATCCCTGTGTTGATGTAGGTACCGTATCGTGAACTTTTTTCCCGCCGTACGCAGCCAACCGTGCTAATAGGATGTCCGGTTCGTTTCACGGTTAATCGAGCACATGCCCGTTGGGGCCCAAAACTGCCCGGCGGCCAGTAACAATCAGCGAGGTTTAGTATAAGAACTTGGCAAAAGCGACGATGGGAAGGGAATTCCTGAGCGCCCCAGTGCGGGTGCGAGAAGCAACGAGAGAGTAAGCGCGACCTGCGGTGCGGTGGTTGAGCCCCGTGTGAACGAGACGGTGCATGCAGTCTGCTAGACCGAGTCTTCAACAAAGGTAGAGAAATCAATGGGTGACGTTCACAGGCACAATGTCCACGGTAGTAGCGATAGAACGCGGCTATGATCAGAGCATGGGGGTACAAGTCGAGGGATGTTGTAATGTACAAGAAGCAGAAGGTCGTGAACGGGAGGCTAAGAGACGCTGTGTGAGAAGGGCAGGTTTTCGATGGAGTACATAAGCCGCTTCGGAGGGATAGAGAGGTCAAGTTTGATGTTCGGAGACGATGTTTTAGTCTCGGGTAATGTCTGTGCTCCTGTCCGGGTCAAAAGGTTGGGCTCTTTAACATCAGCTGCCAAACAATGGCAGGCATCCTCCACCCAACCGCAATGGCATCGGAGAATTCTCAATTTTGGAAAGGTAAAAAAAATAAAATTCGTTTCTCAAGCACGCAGAGGGACCAATGATCATTTCCACTGGCAACCCTGAGCACAGCGCTGAATCAGTCGTCATTGCTATGGAAAGAGATATTATCTGTATGAAACATGCCGATGCTGAAATATCACAAAAAGGGTACGAGTTTTGTGCCGTCTCTTTTCCAGTTGCATCTCGATTGTGCCATTGCCATCGCTGTCACGAGACGCAGACATTTCCACGAGGAACTTTTGTGAATAGCAGTAGAAAATCACCTCCATGTTCGAGAGATATTTCCGAAAGACGACGTACGCGTGTTGAACTTCTGTCGCAACGTAGTTAGCCAACCGTGCTAATCGAAGGTGCTGGGGAAGGACAACAAAAAGCAGTTCTAAACAAATGAGTTAAAGGTGCATAGAACTAGTTCTGAGCACCCTTTAATGAATCATTTTATCCACACCAAGTGGTGCACATTTTCACACACGCCATGCTACAGATGAGATGATTGCAAGATAAGCGAAGAGAAGTGTGTCATCCTGGAAATTAAATAAATAACCAAAAACTTGTAAGCAGGATGGGACCGCCCGACGCGCCACGCTTCAGAATGCGGTTTAATAGCAGGCAGTCGGAAAACCTGACTTCTCATGAAAGATTTCAGCGGTGGTCCACCCGGTGCTCTGACATGGCCATCGTGAACACCTTCGAGTGGCACGATATTCCAGTGGGACGGTGCGTGTCGGTCAAAAACAAGGAAATAAAATTAATGAAGACAAAAAAAATTATTCAACGTGGAAATCCGCTCTCGCGTTTCCGCAACTCTGAAGTTGTTTTTATTCTTTGTTGGCGGCGAGTCTTACGCGCTCGTTTCGTGCAGTTCTCCAGTTGCCGCCGGGCTCGCACGACAACAACGGATCTCACAAAGGTGTTGGGCCCCTTTTGGCAAAAAAAATTGAAAGGGCCGGGGGGGGGGACGCCTCCCTCCCCCAGTGAACAGCGTGACTCGAGAAGTGAAGCTCACTCGGCCGATGAACCTTCGCAGTCAACTCCCACTTCACCCCCCACCCACGCCCCCGCGACTCCCGGTGGAACCACGCAAACAAAACCTGGAGCCAGGTGCGGCGGGGAGTGAGAACCGGGAGGCATCAAGACCAACGGCATCCACAGCAGTGATTTAGATTTTATCTTTTCTCCCTTTTACCCCGTGCCGCTTGGTTTTAAACGTCGTCTGCTTCCTGCCGAACACAGGGCTCACCAATCAGCAGGCTGCGGGAGTCGAGTTTGGGAATCCGACTGTGTAAGTAAACCGGCGCAAACTATCTGCCTTTGTCAATCCACGCAAATGATGAAGGACTCCGCAGGCCTTGTCGGTCATGCGAGGTGGTTTTTGATGTTTTTTTCACAAATACTTAATCCGCTCGACAGCGCGTCTTGGTGACGGAGGAGTGGTGCCTGGACCGATTCAGGTATCACTCGCCGCGAATGTTAGCCATGGCCAGGAGTCGAACTCGGGTCTCTGGGCTCAACCAAAGAAGTAGTCGATTGTCCTACAGGACGTCGGTTTGACTACTAAACTAATCGGAACGCGCGTGTGCCGCTGCACCGGCAGGTGGCGGGCGTGGTCGTCGGGGGGTTTCCCACCTTCGCGAGACAGGATGTGGGGGTCAGCCATCATTTTTAAAGGCCCCCCGGAGTAATCGACCACAAAGTTTGGTCGATCGATCGACGTAAGCGCCTAACACAATCCAGCTCTCCTATTCTGAGGTCAGCCTTCAAGATCGCAAGGCTACCAGTTCAAGACAGAGACTTCTCTTTACCAGGTAAGGCCCACTGATCAACCTAGCTCTTTTGTAGAAGCGAACCTGGCCATCACAGATGATAGCTCAACGAAGTGGCTTATCACGTGGAACTTTATAACGGCCAAATACTCTAAACGCAAGTTGATTCTAAATGTAGAGGGAGAGCATGCAAACTCCAAATATACAGCAGCAGGTGTCAGTGTCGGGATCGAACCCACGATCTCTTGTATACCAAGCGAGGTAGTTAACATCTCCTAACCACCGTGATGATGATGAGAGAGATACCGAAAACTCCATATATACAGCAGCAGGCGTCAGGGTCGGGATCGAACCCACGATCTCCTATATACCAGGCGAGGAAGTTAACATCTCCTAGCCACCGTGATAATGATGAGAGAGATACCGAAAACTCCAAATATACAGCAGCAGGCGTCAGGGTCGGGATTGAACGCACGACTTCCTGTATATCAGGCGAGGTAGTTAACATCTCCTAGCCACCGTGATGATGATGAGAGAGAGACACGCAAACTCCAAATATACAGCAGCAGGCGCCAGGGTCGGGAACGAACCCACGACCTCCTGTATACCAGGCGAGGTAGTTAACATCTCCTAGCCACCGTGATAATGATGAGAGAGATACCGAAAACTCCAAATATACAGCAGCAGGCGTCAGGGTCGGGAACGAAGCCACGACCTCCTGTATACCAGGCGAGGGAGTTAACATCTCCTAGCCACCGTGATAATGATGAGAGAGAGAGACACGCAAACTCCAAATATACAGCAGCAGGCGTCAGGGTCGGGATCTAACCCACGATCTCCTGTATACCAAGCGAGGAAGTTAACATCTCCTAGCCACCGTGATAATGATGAGAGAGATACCGAAAACTCCAAATATACAGCAGCAGGCGTCAGGGTCGGGATCGAACCAACGATCTCCTGTATACCAAGCGAGGTAATTAACATCTCCTAGCCACCGTGATGATGAGAGAGATACCGAAAACTCCAAATATACAGCAGCAGGCGTCAGGGTCGGGATCGAACCAACGATCTCCTGTATATCAAGCGAGGTAGTTAACATCTCGTAGCCACCTCGGAGCTTCGTTCCAGGCCACAAGAAACATGATTGGTGGGCCATGTCCAACACAGCCCCGGTCTACCCCCTCCCCACCGCTTCACAAACCCGCTCTGATACCCCCTCCCCCGCCCCCCCCCGTGAACGACGCCGTGTGGGAAGGGAGGAGGGGGCACGAGGGCCTTCACCCCGGCCTTCACCCAGCGATAAGTTGACAACGCGGCTGTACATCTCGGAATCTGAAAGAGAAATGTTGAGTCACCCACGAGTGGCATAGCAGCGGGAACAATTAGACGCCACCGCCAAGCCTCTGAAAGTCATATTTTTTAAACACCCTTTAGGAGAAAATGGTGTTTCGGTCGAAGCATTTAACTCGAGGGCAGATTTCCTTCTTTCTTTCTTCTTCTTCAATTCCTGCCATCGCAACGAGAGGCGAAATCGCCGTCGGCTGAGTTGCATATCGCACTTCGGAAAGAATCCCAATCGTGGCCTCCAATCGTCCATCACCAACTTGGGGGGGGCCCTGCATTGCCCGCGAGCACGGCGGAGAGCGCGCGATGCTGCTCGCACGGACGGCGCGCGGGTAGAGAGCGCACATCGTGGTCGGGCGGGAACGGGGTGTTGATATGATGAGACGCACTGGCAAGTATTATTATTATTCACTGCGTAATAAACTGCAATACAGAGAGAGAGAGAGACTTTCGAGAGGGATTCGCTGCAGCTCCTCCGCCACTTGTCACACGCGTACTGAAGGCGCGAGGGTGCGCGCGCACACACAAAGACAAAGACCCCCCCCCACCCCCGTGTAGCCTTAACAGACTGTTGGGGCAAGTGCTATTAGCGAGCGCCTGTGAAGGCCTGCACGGCACGCGAGGCAGTGGGTGGCCAGTAACACGCCCGACCGCCTTTGTCTCCCCGGTGTCGTTGTTTACACACCGCATTTGAGGCTGAGTCGACCGAGGGGAGGCCCAGGACCGGTTCAGATAATCGGTGTCGACCGTGAGGTTTGTAGCGCGCTAACCGCTCCACTACCACCTCCCACACTTTAGTTTGGAGCACACACGCACGCACACACGCACGCACACGCACGCACACACGCACGCATACGCGCACACACGCACGCACACACGCACGCATACGCGCACACACGCACGCACACACGCACGCACACGCACGCACACACGCACGCATACGCGCACACACGCACGCACACACGCACGCACGCACACGCGCGGGTCATTTCTACATTTGCACGGCTGGCCGATCTGGACGGGCCCTGCCGTCTATTGATGTCTTTACCTATTCGCGCACGCGGGCCCCTGCGCACGCGAGCGCGGCGAATTTAGCCACGAGGCCGTCAAAACCGCGCGCCCGCGGGCGCAGCCCTCGCTTCGATCAGGCAGAGAGGCTTGGGAGCCGGGGCTCCGTTCTCATCCGCGAGCGTAAACAAACACAAACTGTCGACGGTAAATGATGTCGGGGGAAACCTGGCGATGGTGGCCTTCCACTAGGTTAGGTCAGCTGCGAATTGATCGGTTTATTTTTCACGTTTTTATTTTTTACTGACTTACCCCCGAAGAGTGATTCAAGACCACTCTGCGGGTGGAAGTGCTGCCCGGTTTTCACGGCGTGTGTGTTCCCTCATTACATCATTTGCGAGCGGTGTTTCTTCTTTTTTTTAAACACGTGGAGAATGCGGGCCATGACGCCGGCACACAACGGCCTAGAAATTACGTTACGAGATCCTTAATGTTCACTGTGAAGTGGGCACTGTGTAACTTACGGTTAATACACTGCATTAACCAGGGCCGCCTGCCAGATTTGAACCACGAACCTATGCAACAAGTTGTGAACGTGCATAGCACTCAGCCTACTGATACTGGTAGGAACACCTTGGTTCCACCAGCCCACAGGGGATTATTGTGTCTGTCCGTCGTGCATCCAAAAATGGGAGGGGTGGGGCTGGGTGGAAAGGGGAGGGTGGGGAGGGGCTGGGTGGGGAGGGAGGGGCTGGGTGGGGAGGGGAGGGAGGGTGGGGAGGGGCTGGGTGGGGAGGGTGGGGCTGGGTGGGGGGTGGGAGGGGTGGAGCTGGGTGGAGAGGGGCTGGTCACCCCGTGGTGCCCTTATAAAACTCAACGTTTAACCTACTCACGCCGGCTTGTGCCCGCCCTCACAGTCGGCCATATTTGCGGAATACACCACGCCGCCGTTGACCCTGGCCATTGGCCGAGCAACCCAACGCTCCTACCAGCTCCCTCAGCAGGAATGTGTTTATCAACCGCCGGGTGGTGGCGGCTGTACACGTGACTGCCTGTCATCTGTTGTCTGCTCTGTAATCCAGGCAGCAGCGAGTGTTGGTGGATCACACAGAGACGGTGTGGAACTCCCTTCTACCCGTGGGCATCGAGGAAGTGCCCACACCCTGGCTCAGCGGAAGGCATCCCATGGAAAAAATGTGGGACTCCCAACTGTCCCGTCTGTATGATGATAGAGCGTTTCTCCCTGGCACACGTGATGTTCCTCCGGGCGCTCCGAGTTCCTCACACGTGTAAGCGCTCATTAATTGTCCGATAACACCTGCACGTATAGAGGACCGCAGAGCTTGGGGCAATTGTCGGTGCCGACTGATCGTGGGGCCGCCCTCCTGTTTGTCAGTGGTTCCTCATCGCGCCTCTTGAGTCATTATCTCCATGAGATTGAGCGAATACTGTGCGTGTTACATGCTGAAATAATAATCATCATTATGATTATACAACGTGAACCAGGGCAGCCTGCTGGTTTCGAACCGCGAAACCGCTGCAACGGGCGGTGAGCGTGCCACCGCAGGCCACGCACGCGGTGTTTGATCGACATCGGCAACTGGGGTGACGCAGGTCAGCGGGCACCTTGCCTGGGCGGTGTGACCAGCAGCTGACAACCACCTCACACATCGGCAGTATATTTGGCCAACCACGAGGATTTTGTCAATTTTGCATCGAAATCGAATTCCTCCCATAGGCAGTAAGACGGGGCACGTGAAGTCGAGAGTGCAGGTGAGTCGCTTCGTTTTGTATCAGAATATTTATTTAGACTGCAAGATGAATCCGATGAGCTTATAAAGCAATTTTTCACAGATGTTCAGTATGGACTGGTCAGCAAACGATACAAAAACTAGAGAACATTTTAAGAAAGCCATTAAATGTAAGATTCGGCAATGCAGCAAAAACAAGAACAAAGACAGTCCCAGACCACCCCAAGATAACGCCACACAGTAGTCCCTCGATAATACAGCACAGTAACATTGAACTAACTTTGTATGAATGTATGCTGAACTTCTTTCGCACCGTACGTAGCCAAGCGTGCTAATCGGAGGTGCGGGGTTAGGAGAAACTAAACACAATAAAAGCAGTTCCAAAAAAATGCGTTTTCAATCGAGATTTAAGAGTGCATAGCTCCAGTTGTATTTAAAGGTCAAGGAAGGCGAGTAGCCTCACCCAAACACAAACATGGATCATTGCTAATCTCTGTTGGCTGCCCTGAGTCGGCAGGAGAAACTCCACATTCCTATGGTATGATCACTGCTGACTCTCATCATCTTCACCGTGGCTAGGAAACTCAACTGGTACGGCCTTCCGATCGTGACGGCCGCCCTCAGATTTGTAGAGCTGAACCGTCATAGGCGCTTCTTCTTACGTCGATGAATCGACCGAAACTTGTGGACGATTACTTTAAAAAATGATGGCTCACCCCCACATCCTGCCTCGCGAAGGCAGGAACCCCCCCCCAGGCAGTCACGACCGTCACCCGCCATGCAGCGTCGCGACAACGGCGAGGACCCCGACCGCGCGTGGCACCCGAACGAGATCGCCCCCACGGGGACGCCCAAAGGGTGACGCCCCCACGGAGACACCCCAACGGAGACACCCCCACCCCCCCGTGGACACCCCCCACGGGGACACCCCCAGCAGGGACACCCCCGGGCGTGGAGACGGAGCGATGAGATCGGCCCAGTAGCACGAGTGCCGGGTGGATTATAGCGTCGCGACGCCGTGAGCGATGGCGACGGCCTTGGGGATGCCTTCATCAATCAGTGGATGACGACGATGACGATGATGACGACGCGATGAGAAGTTGTAAGCCTCTTTGTTTCATATAATGTCACGTGGAGAAGAGAGAGGGAGAGAGGACGGTGGTGGGAAGCCAAGAGGGTGCCAGAAGGGAAAGTATTGGTTATGAAGCGAATACGGCTAATCACTTCACGTGACCACGGCTAACTTAGACATCGAATGCAAAGTGGTAGCCAGGGTACCTTCCGGGCCTAACAGTGGGATAGACCTCTGGGCTGCCTCCGTTGGGATCCGGGGCTCCGCTACGCGATTCAGCAACGATGATGAAATCGAGTTTTTTTTTAAGTGTAGCAAGCTGAACGGTCTCGGTCTGCTCACAAACAAAGCCACCTTGTAAACTTGGTTTGTGACTCAAATTGGTAATTTCCAGCTCCGATAAGAAAGTACAAAAAAAATCGCCTGATTGACATACGGCAATCACTCTTCACAGGGGATATGTAAATGGTGCGCCAACCGAGTGCGGACGAGAGGGCGACCGAAATTATTTCAGAAGATGTGTCCGCGATGCCACCTCCCAGGGCCCATTCCCTGTCGCGGCGTGAAGCTAGACCGCTCGCAGAGAGAGAGAGAGACACGGAGAGAGTTGTGGATCAAAACTCTGTTGCCTCGCTATGCCACACTGATAACACACAGTACTGAAACGTATCCCAGGAAGGATTTTTAAGACCCCCACAAAAAAACACATGAAACGCCTCAATTCCAATTATGTCGGATGACGCCTCGAGTGTGCCTGTGTTAAAGCATGAAGTGGCTTTAATTCGGGGATAAATGCCATGATTCCAAGCAGCACTGCATTATCTTAGGTTTATGGATGTAACATGTGATTGTGGGTGTGTGCGAACGTGCGTGTGTGTTTGTAGCTGTGAACGCGCTGCGCGACAAACCCGGTGACCCGAGTTCGATTACGTTCATGGCCAACACCAGTGATGATTATCCGAAACGGTCCTGGGCCTCCCCTAGGTCGACTCAGTCTCAAAATGAGTACCCGTTGGAGTGCGTAGTAAAGATCGCTACTGGGGAGACAAAGTCGGTCGGGCGTGGTGCTGGCCACCCACCCCTCGTGCGCCGTGCCGGCCTTCATAGGTGCTCGCTAACTGCACTTGCCCCAACAGCCCGCTCAAGGCTATATGGAGGGTCTTTGTTTTGTGCATGCGTAATATCCACTGTGCATTTCGAGCACTCGCCTTTCAAAATTCTCACGGCACATTAGCCGCCTTTGTTAACATTCACGATGCGCAGCATGTACAGCGGAATGGAAATTCTAATTTCAAAAGAGGCAGGAAAAAAGAGAGACATGCTCGTATCTGATCTGAGTGTGTATTTGACAAAACGGTCATCTCGTGGAGAAATCGGCCCCCTGCCATGGGAACGTCGAAATTCCAACGCTGGTTTAGCACCACCGATGGAGTGGAGCTCTGGCAAGTTGAAGCAGGGAGACGCTTTCAAATGTTGGTTGTTCGCTGTTTTAATATCATCGCTATCAACGTGCCCTCGACAGATCTCAGAAGGTAAGCAGGAACCAGCCTGTGATAGTGCCTGGATGGGTGACCACGGTCAGCACCCCTCCCCCCACCCCCCAGCTACTTTCACCAACCAGCAAGTGACCAGCCGTGGGGGAGTACGGTCAAAGGATTGCTCATAGGTCACGATGTGTGTGTGTGGGGGGGGGGGGGAACTCATCCAGCAGTGGATTAACAAAGAAACAGCCTGTACACGTACTGTAACTACTAATACCGCGACGAGAGAAAAAGCCGAGCGTCCCAATAATTGTACGGAAATAACTCCCCCCGTATAGCAATGATAACATTCGAACAACCTATTCCACTGACGAACAACCACTTCCACCGACGAGCCGGAGCTTTATACGCTTATCAACGCCGAAGGAGAATAAGAATTTAATTCCAGAGTGCATATTTCTTAAGGAGGCAGCGTTGTGTTATAAATCACACGAGAAACAGGCATATCTCCACTATTGCCTAAAAACTCATAACGTGCGTCTAAAAGCAGAAATTGGCTTCGAGCATTAGAAGCGCGCATTACTTTTTAATTTAAAGCTGGCCGTCTGGCAGAGCCGAGATCAATACAAATGTAGTTTATACTTGGGGGGGAGGGGGAGGAGGGCACGCGCAGTGGGAGGGGAATGGATGCTAAAATCCATCACGGCCACCTGATGTGTGTCATTTTGAGGATATATGAGGCTTTTAGGAGCGCGAGAGGAAGGCAAGTCTGTAAGAGTTAATGGCCTGAGCTGTTAATAGAATGGCTGTGGTGGTGGCGGCGGCGGAGGTGGTGGTGTCGGTGGTGGCAATTGTGGTGGCGGTGGTGGTGGTCGTGGCTCTGGTTGCGGTGGCGGTGGTAGTAGTGGTGGCTGTGGTGGTGGTGGTGGCATTGGTGGTGGTGATGGCAGTAGTGGTGGTGGCAGTGGTGGCTGTGGTATTGGTGGTGGTAGTGGTGGCAACGGCGGTAGTGGCTGTGGTGGTGGTGACGGTGTCGGCGGTGGTGGTGGCTGTGGTGTTGGTGGTGGCTGTGGTGGTGGTGGTGCCAGTAGTGGTGGCGGCAGTGGTGGTGACGGCGGTAGTGGCTGTGGTGACGGCGTCAGCGGTGGTGGTGGTGGCTATGGTAGTGGTGGTGGCAGTGGTGGCGACGGCGGTAGTGGCTGTGGTGGTGGTGACGGCGTCAGCGGTGGTGGTGGTGGTGGCTATGGTAGTGGTGGTGGCGGTGTAGTGGTGGTGGCAGTGGTGGAGGTGGTGGCTGTGGTGGCGGTGTTTGGGAAAATATGAAATTGTAGATCCGCTCTAAATGAGAAGGCGATGAAGATGAATTTGAAATAGAAGGGTGATCAACACATTCGAATGCGTGGATACAATAAAGGAAATAACAGAATACATAAAAAACAGTTACACCACTATAACGACAGTTACAACTTCCATTTGTAACACGCCGATAATTGAACACACTTCTTATGAAGTTATAAGTGATAATCATCATTGATATTAACATCAGCAGAAGCATCATCATCATTAGTTATCATTAGTAACCATGGCAAGAGCAGAATCATCATCATAATCGTTATCATGGAATACAGCTCATTCATTATGCTCAGTGTAAATGTTTTCATTTCACGAGATCATCTACTTGAACGTTCGCCTTCATTTGTTCGATTCAGTTATTTCAATCATCATCGTTCATACAAGTTCACAAAATTACATTTCAATAAAATGTTTCTCCCTCGCAGTAATTATTCCCAAAAATCGAATTAACAATTGCGACACACATGGCTACTTTCGGATTTCAAAACTATGTCATGCTCATTTCTGCATTATTTTCATAAAACCATCCCTGTAAACAGTATATTCAGTATGTAATACACATAACAGCATAAATAATCGCAAATAACAGGTTCTTGATATGCATAACAACATTACACAGATGCAGATTGCAAACTGTAATGAGGAAAGCTTGTTTTTCCTCCACAAATCATTTACAAAGCGATCATAATCATGATTATCACAACAATTATATCAATGCGATGTATAACGCGCGCAATATTTCACGGACATGAGTGACCGTGACTCTTGAGGCACGGAGCCAGGTCAGGGAGGAGGTGGGGGACCTCAAAAAAAAGGTGGAGGCCTCTAAGAGGAGGTGGAGGCGTCTAAGAGGAAGTGGGGGCCTCGAAGAGGATGTGGGGGTCTCTAACAGGAGGTGGGGACCTCTAAGTGTCTCGTAAACGCCGGTGTGGATTGAACGCTGCTGCTGCTGCTGATGTGCAGCGTGGGACGATGGCCCCATTCCAGATGGCTCGGGTCACACGTTACTGGACTTACATCAACGAAGAATTGACCAACAATCTCTTTAGAAATTAAGAAAACACAAACACAGATAAAATAGGAATGTAGAATATCCACTGCTGGCTCATGGCCACACATGGAGATGAGCTCTATCCACCACTCATTTGCAAAGGGGAGGAACTATGCATATCCACTTTGAGTAAAACAAAATTTAAACCTGCTAACGTTACCTTGCTTCAGTCCTCCCTTCGGGTTGTTTTTTCCACTGCTGAACCTGATCCGTGCCGCTAACGTCACGATCGTTGAACATCTGACGTGGGCGTCGTGTGTTCGAGCGTACCCGACGGGTGCGATCTAAGACAATCACGATTAACTCTGACCCTGGCGCTGCTTGGCCCCGAGCCAGATTAAGACGTCGTCGTGAGAGGTTTAGAGTTTCACGGTTTGGCTCGAGTTCGGCACGGCAAATAAGCAAGTGGAAAACCGCCTGTACCGTAAGGGCATGGGGCTGGCTCCGCTCAGATGTGTCAGTGGGGTGCCGCGGTGGTGAGATGTTAAATACCTCACCTGGTATATTGGAGGTGGTAGGTTCGATCCCAACTCTAACGCCAGTTGTATATTTGGAGTTTGCATGTTCTCCCCATAGGCGCATGAATTTGTATCCATGTCCTCCGTTTTGCCCTCTGCATTTAGAATCAACGTGCGTTTAGAGTATCTGGCTGCTATAAATGTCCCCACGATAAGCCACTTCATTGGGCTATCACTTGTGATAGCCAGGTCGCTTGTAAAAAAAACAATATAGCTCAGTGAGCCTTACTTGGTAAAATAAAAAATAGTTTCGCTTAGTTTTAGTTCAGGTGGAAAAGGAGTCAAATTTGTCTCCTGCTCAAGCGAGTAAAGCTGCAGAGCACATTTCCCACGTTGGCAGCTCTGAACCAGTCTCTGTGATTCTAAATTCCCACGGTGGCGATCAGTGTACCCATAGGACGGAGGAGCACTGATAGCATCTGCGCAAAAGTGGCACTCGATTTATTGCTCCCAGCGAGTTGATGGGCACAAGCGCTTGCGAGTTGAGCGCCCAAACGAGAACGCCTGCCTCTGTGAATACCGCATCGCAAGGCAGTGGAAACATTTGTAGCAAGTTTATAAAATCCTCCCCGACACAGCGTATACATGGGTACATCACAATTTGGCCCGATCCGCAGGTCAAGTGCGGTGGGGTAAAGAGCGGGCACATCCAACCAATTCCAAGACATCTGGCCAGTGCAGATGAGTAGTAGTCCTAAACACCCTCTAAAGGAGCTGTGTCGAGAAGTGTAGCCCTTCTGCCAGCAGCTTGCGTGAGCAGCAAATTCAGGGATGCGTCTTTTAAGTTTGTTTGGTTGTTGCTGCTGTTGTTGTTGTTTACACACGAGAGTAAAAGCGGCCACTTCTTTAAAAGCGCGGCCTACGAAAATGACCTCGTCGCGCGCCTCCCTCCTCCCCACGGGGCCACTCCGAGCATCGGGGCGGGCGGGCGGGCGGGCGAAAGGCGAGCGGGGATTAAAAAAAAAAGAAATCGAAACGGGGCGGAAAGAATTGGAGTAAAGAGGCTCGTCAGCGATAATGACGGTTCGTGGCGCCAAACTCATTACTCGGCTGACGCGGGCGGGTGGGTGGGGAGTGGAGCGCATTTCGAAACACAAGAGTGCAGCACGGAGCGCTGCTACGAGGGGCCATCTGTTGTTGCCTGTGCCGCTATCGCAGCCAAAAGTTCATTGAACGCACGCCCGTCCCCACGCAGTGCCCCGAGCCGAATGTTTTACGAGAACATTGCAGAAAACTCCACGCCGTGGTGGTGCAACAACGAAAGGTGACGTTCAGTCACAAGGTAAGTTACTTTTATTATCATTGTCAGCCACGATCTATCCACTGCTGGATGAAGAGCCCCCCCCCTCCCCCCCGCAAGTAACCAGCCGCCCACGTCTCGAGGCGCTGTGAAGCATCTGCCCATCGCGCACCCACGCATCGAGGTGACTTGGGGCTCCGTGGTGGCGAGATGTTAACTATCTTTGTGGTCTACATGAGGTGATGGGTTCGATCCCAACCCTGACGCCTGCATATTTGGAGTTTGCGTGTTCTCCCCGTGGTCGCGTGTATTTTTTCCCCCCTCCACATTTAGAATCGACGCACGTTCAGAATATTTGGTTGCTTTACATTTCGACGTGATACACCACTTCGTTGAGCTATCGCTTGTGGCCAAGGTCGCTTCTGTAAAAAAAAAGCTAAATGGCGCAGTGGGGCCTGACCTGTTAAAACAAGAAAACAACAATTGTATTTTATAAACTTCGTAGCTCCATCACCACGGGGGTGGAGCGGGGTGGGGGGGACGCAGCCCCAGGCATTGCTCGTGGGTACATCCTCCCTCCCACGGCTGCCACTCCATAATCGCCCCTTCTAGCGACGCGTCCTGCCCAAAGCCCCCACTTCACTTTCCTCGGCAGTCGATAGCAGGTCCCTGGCTTGCGTTTGAGAGCAAACGCATGCAGCGTGTGATCTCGCGCCCCCACCCACCCACCCCACCCCACCCCACCACCGCTCTCTTCCCTCTCAGCGTAGCCGCGAGCATGCCTTGTTTGCGTGCCGTGTCCTCAGTGAACATTTCCCATTTCTTGCCGAGGACGTCACAGCGGGCAATGTACGCCGATATGAAAAAAACCGGTTCGCTTGGTGCACGTTTTGTATGTTGCTGGCCTCGTCAATAAAACGGATTACCGAAATCTGCGGCAGTAGATGAAGTCTTTCCTCGACTCATATTTTCAAATGAAGAATCATCAAACAATCCACAGAAATGTGGAGAAATCGTGCAGTCACCAGATGTGGGGGTCAGAGCTCTCTCCACGATGTCTTCATAGCTAAAGAATCACTCGTGGGAAAACACAGCTCCTCGTGAAAGATGAAGCGACGTGCGCTGTTTGAGGCCTCGGATGATGATGATGATGGACCAAGTGCGTTGCACGTCAAGGGAAATGGTGTCGAGAAATAACGCGAATTACGTCGCTTATTTTTGTTGTCAGGCCATTGACTTCACGATCACCCCAAATATAATTATCGGCCGCCGTGACCCGTCCACTGCTGGATGAATGCGATGCAAAATTCCACATCCAACAATTATTGTTGGCGCGGTAAATGCTTGTACACGTGACAATTTTCATGGTTTGACTATGTCGGTGGTGGAGGGTTTTATGACATAAAATTGACGAAATTATTACGTGGCCTAACCCATAATTGATTACAAATTATAATGGCTCCAAAACACTATGAATGTTGAGTTATGATAATATACGTTTAAATATATAAAATATATAATGTATAGCCCTATGCTGATAGGTGACGGCTTTCTCATGCCATGTCGGTCATGGGAATTGTTTGACTCCACTTCACCGCCCCGGTGAGTGGCGGGTTTGGCTGCAGCCGAGGCCCCAGGACCGGTGAAGTCATCGCTCACTGCTGATGTCATCCACGGCCAGCAATTGAACTCAGCGGGGATCAGCGGGTTCAGGGTGCGGTGTGCGAACCACTGGGCCACCACTCCACACCACCACGGTCCACGCTCACTCAATATGGTCCAGGCGGTCACGACATTTAATCAATGGATTTTTTGCTTTGTTACTGGACGGTAGTGGCTGTACGCGTGGCCTGTAATCCAGCACTGCTAAGGCTAGCGTTGGTGGATCACGGCACAAATCTCGTGAAACTCCCTTAGCACTGTCCTTCGAAGTGTCATACCGTGGCTTGCCAGGAAAAAGCAAGTGTTTCTACCTGTATGGGGATAGAGTGTTGTCCCCTCTCGCGAGCGTCGGTTTTCTCTGGATGCTCCGGTTTCCCCGTACAGGTAAAACACTCGTGATTCGGCTGGAAACATCAAGTATAAAATACAACACAATTTAATACCCTGTTAATAAAGAGTCGTGAGATTCGGTGTTTGGTTTCCGGGAAAAAAGAAGGTATATGTTTTAGTTATTTAAAAATTCAAAATAAAAAGTAAAGCCTCTGCCTGCTCTGATTTGGCGGAAGATCGAGTTAACTTCCCACTGATGGCTTTGGGCCACCGGGGGCAATTCCACATTCCTATGGTGGGAATTAATTTCGGTAAGGGGATAGAGTGTTGCTCCTTCTCGCGTGCGTTTCCCGAGATTTGTGGGGTCATCCACGAGCGCTCGCCTCAGCACAGCTGGATTACAGGCCATGTGCACAGCCACACATCGCCCAGTAACAAAGCAAAACAACCATTGATTAAATGTCTGTGAAGAAGAACAACTGTTTTTTTAATCCATAAAACAGTGCTACTCATCTGCATTAGGGTGTCACGGTGACGAGATGGTAACCACGTCACCTGGTAAGTAGGAGGTTGTGGGTTCGATCCCATCCCCGGCGCATGTTAATTTGGAGTTTGCATGCCTCTCTCCCCGTGGTTGCGTGGTTTTTTTCTCCGGATCCTCCGGTTTTTTCACTCCACATTTAGAATGAACATTACGGATTTAGAGTATTTGGCTGGTATAAATTTCCACGTGATTAGGCACTTCGTTGAGCTATTATTTGTGGCCAGGTTGCTTCTCAAAAAGAGCTATGTAGCTCAGTGGGCCTCGCCTGGTAAAATTAAAATAGTTTATTTGCAATGCTTGTTGACAAGTTATATTTCATACAGGCTTTACATATATATTTAAATCTAGGATAATTCATATATCGTACATCAATCCATCTTCACGATGGTCATGCTTCAAGGTGTGAGCCCTCCTTTGCCTGCCATTCCATCCCGAGTCTCATCCATCGTCAATTCTTGTGATGAGTAATGCTGCTCTAAGCCCACTTCCATTTCTTAGTAATCGATACGATGTCTCTAAATTAGCATTTGTTCTCAAATCTACACGTTCCTTTTCCCATCTCTCAATGCAATTCCCAGCACGCATCTTCATTGGCATTATTTTCAGCCTTTGTAAAAATAAAAATAAAAGTTAATTGACAAAAACTGTATGTTTCCAGTCCTTGCGTTTTTTTTTAGCAGTTAATACGGACTTAGTGAAACGCGTTCTTCTATATGTACACGTGTATGTTGAACTTCTTTCGCACCGTACATAGCCAATCGTGCTAATCACAGGTGCGTGGGAAGGACAACAAACCAAACGCAAAAAGAAGTTCTAAAGAAATGAGTTTTCAATCTCGATTATTTAAAAGTGCATCGCGCCAGCGGCTTCCTAATATCAGAAGGAAGAGCGTTCCAGACGGCCGCAGAAGCGCATCTGAAAGCGTGCGATGCGGTGACCCTCATAGTTCGCTGGCCAGGCAGAGACACACTGTGGAATGCGACTGCATTTGTATCGTCGCAGAACGTCCATTAAATATGGCCTAGCAGCTCATTGGGCGCTGCCTGCTGATATAAATGCAATCTGAATAAATCTATCTACTTTTAATTATCAAGCGTGTCAACCTGCTGTCGCCCGCCTCTATTTCACAAATCTAATCCCAGTCCCTGCGATAATTTCCCTGGATATATGCACTCCGTAGTTTGTTTTTTGCAGTTGTCCCAATCCAGTGATATATTTGTTTGTTCTGCTCACTTGTTGTGCGCGTCACTCGTTTTTTATTCTAGTTTTTATCTTGAGCCCAACTTTTTCAGCCCTCTTTGGTAAGTTCCCCAACCTATGGGACCATTTTTTGCCGGTATTTATATATATATAAAGTTTCTCGACCGATTACAGGAAACTCCACACACATAGGTCACTGACACTGTAGCTTTAAAAATAACAATGTAGAATAGTCGACGTTTCAGGCAATGTCCCTTCTTCATGGCACATACATTATTATGCACGAAGTAGGTCCATTGCCCGAAACGTCGCCTATTATGTAATTTTTCTTTTAAAACCACGCAGTGTTATTGACGGATGTTTTGAGGCACCACAGTGGCGAGATGTTAACTCCCTCGCCTGGTATGCAGGGGATCGTGGGTTCGATCCCGATCCCGACCCTGACGCCTGCTGCTGTATATTTGGAGTTTGTGTGTTCTCTCTCTCCCCGTGGTCGCAGTGGATTTTTCTCCGGGTCCTCCAAGTTTTTCCCTCCACATTTAGAATCGTCAGGCGTTTAGAGTATGTAGATGCTATCAATTTACACGTGACAAGTCACTTCGTTGAGATATAATTTGTGGCGAGGTCGCTTCTGAAAAAGAACAATGTAGCTCAGTGGGCCTTATCTGGTACAAAAAGAAAAGGTTTCGTTTTTAAATAGTTGAGATTTTTATATGCTTGGGCACCATAGCATCATTAAATTATAATCTCCCCTAGTTAACTTCTTCCATTTCTTCCTAGAATAACTGTATAATCAGCAAAATCCTGGGGGGAGGGTTAAACATAACTTACTTTTTTTTTACAATAATTATCGACAGTATTTCGAATAGATATGCACTCGCTACAGCAAAGCATTTGGATCAAGGCTTCAAGCAGAAACCTCATACGTTTCTCATTTCTTTTTCTCTGCATGACTTAATTAGGCGTATTACATAGCCTACCTGGGCCTAGCATTATGGGAGGCCTATCCACCTTTCTGAGGCCCTCCTTTCTACTAAACGATGTCACTGCAACTATACACTGTTTTTTTTTTTATTTTACCAGGTAAGGCCCACTGAGCTATCTAGCTGTATATTAGACGCGACTTGACCACAAGCGATCGCTCAGCAAAGTGGCTTATCGTCTGGAAATTTATAAGAGCCAAATTCTCGAAACGCATGTTTCTCAATGTGAAGGGAAAACCCGGAGGACCCGGAGAAAAATCCACGTGCCCGCAGGGAGAACATGCAAACTCAAAATATACAGCAGGCGTCAGGGTCACGAGACCCCCTGCATACAAGGTGAAGGAGTTAACATCTCGCCACGATGGCACCCCATGGTGTGCAAGTCATTAGGGTCACATGTGTGGTTCAATCTAAAAACATGAACTCACAGCGAGACCGTGCAATGCTGGCGCCTCGACACTGATGACAAATAACCCCTGCAAACTAACGACCATCACGTTTCCTTGCTAAGGTCGCGAGGTGTTAACTACCTCGCCTGGTATACAGGACGTCGTGGGTTCGATCCCCACCCTGACGCCTGATGTATATTTGGAGTTTGTGTGTCTCTCTTTCTCGTGGTCGTGTGGATTTTTCTCCTCGTCCTCCGGGTTTTCCCTCCACATTCATAAATATGCGTTTAGAGTATTTGGCTGCTATACATTTCCACATGATAAGCCACTTCATTGGGCGATCATTTGTGGCCAGATTGCTTCTGAACAAGAACTATGTAGCTCAGTGGGACTTACCTGGTAAAATAAAAAATGGTTCAGGTTACTTTAATATTCAGGTGGTCCTAATTTAAAATAAGGACAATGGTAGCGGCCACCTCAACATCCTTCGATTGCGATACAATTCCACACTCGTGCATAATTCAACAACAAGAAACAATGCCAATCATGAAAAATATTTTGAAAAATATTTACTACCCTATACTATGTATGTATATATGCTGAACTTATTTCGCACCGTACGTAGCCAACTGCGCTAATCGGAGGTGCGGGGGAAGGACGTCAAACTAAACACAAAAAGCACTTCTAAATAATCTTCTTGGTTCTTTCGGTAAAGTCACGTAGAAGGGAAATAATAAAATAATGAAAATAAAACATAATAAAATACTATTTTCACGACGTTTCGGCCACAACGCAAGCAGCGTCATTCAGACGCTGTCTTTCCGACAGACCTGTTCTTCACCTGAGGACGGCTGCTTGTCTTGTGGCCGAAACGTCGTGAGAATTATATTTTATTATGTTTTATTTTTATTACTTTATTATTTCCCTTCTACGTGACTTTACCAACATAACCAAGAAGATGAATCCCTGCAGTCACGAAAGCTTTAAATCGAAAAATTCACTACTAAATAAATATATTTTCAATCTGGATGATTTACAACGTGCATACTTCAATGTGGCTTCCTAATATCAGAAGGAAGAATCATTCCAGAGGGCCGCAAAAGCACATCTGAAAGAACGCAACGCACTGACCGTCTTTGTTTGACGACGAGCCATAAGCCGCTGCGAGGATGGTTTATACTAAAATATGAATGTCAATCCACTGCTGGATGAGTGCGTACCTATGCTGTGTGCGTGGTATGGGGAAGCTTTTCCAGTGACGCGGCCCAGCAGTAGTGCGTTCCCTGCTTTGTGCAGAGGTTCACAGTTTGAAATCCAGCAGCCGCCCTGGTTAATACTGTGGGTGCAATAACAACAATAATACGACTACGTGCAGACTGCTGTTTGTGCTTGTGTGTGTCCATTTGTTCCATGCGGGTGGTCGGGGTTATTTGATCATTACTTCACCATGCTGGTCAGTATGGTTTGGTGAGTTTATATTTAAGATATTTTTTTACATGTTTTCACAATTTCCGTTTCCTCAATTATTAGCCTACTTGCTAAAAAAACTGAATAGCATATACGACTAACTTACGTAATTTTCATCAATTGTAAAGAATTGATTTTAACACGCACGTTTTGATGTGCATTTCATGAGCCTCCGGTATCGATTTTCATCGCCAAATCAATGCGTAATTACATGCCTGGCATTCATAGCCCGTGCCGTTCAGCCTAAGGTTGGAGGGCTCCACTCGCCATCGGAAGGGTTAGGGGTCGACCCATAATTCCCTGGTGCTCGATAAATTGAGTATCACTTTGTGAGGCATCAATCGCGATCATCCGATGGATGGACTGGCTCCCTCCATGGAAACGTGGAGTTTCGAGCACTTGTCTCAGGGCCACGAGGGAGATGAGCATGACGGTACCTTGGGTGTGTCTCTGTGTGTCATGTTGCCACCTCAACTACATGTTTATTGTTTCCAGCAGTCATTGATGACTGGGCTGATACACCTCAAAATCACACGGCACTCGACAGCCCGGTTCAATCAAATCAATCGAATCTGAACTGAGAATCTCAGCGGAGCTGGCTCAGTGCTCTGACGTGACCTTTGACTTTTGCACACCCAGCCCCCCACCTCCACCGCCCCAAGCCACTTGGTCACTTCTGTGCAATTATTTAAAATCAAAACCACTTACGCCCCCACCCCCCATCTCTCGAGGCGTGGTCCAGTGAGACGCGCGGCTCAGCCACACTGCAACGCCTCGGCTTCGGCGGCGTACAAAATCAAACCTCGCGGCCTATTAGCAGACCCGCTCGCCGCTCGCATCACGGCCAGTACCCCCCCCCCTCCGCCCACACACCGACAACGCGCCCGTTCACCGCGCCTCGCCTTCCCCTGGGCCGCAGCGCGGGTGCCGGAGTGCTGACACTCGCGCCTCGCGGCAAGGGCGGCCTGGGTTCGCTCCACGACTCGGGCGCCTGTCCGTGCGCGGGCTTTGTGTGGTCTCACCCATTGTGTGTATGCTGATTTTCTTTCACACTCTACATAGCCAACCCCGCTAGTCGGGGGTGAGCGGTAAGGACGACAAACTGGACACGAGAAACACACAGGCTTTCGCGACCAATGTTATCCACAATAGAGGCTTTTGCGTCAGATCGCCGCCACCCGACACAGAGAATTAGCGAGGTTTGTCAAAGCGTGCCAATTCGTTACTAGTTCAGCACACCGGTGTGCTGGAGTGAACCCACTCGAATGGTTAATGCTGGATGAAGGCTTTCCATGCCGTGTCAGTCACACTTCACCGCACTGGGCCGGTTCAGAAATGTCTCGCCACTTCTGTTAGCCGTGGTTGAGAATAAAACCCCAAGAATTCACCAAAGCTCAAAACCCCGACCAGGGTTTAGGCGCCACAGTGGCTAGGAGATGTTAACTACATTGCCTGGTATACAGGAGGTCATTGGTTCGATCCCGACCCTGACGCCTGCTGCATATTTGGAGTCTTCAGTTTCTCTCACATCATCATCACGGTCGCTAGGAGATGTTATCTACCTCACCTGGTATACAGGAGGTCATGTGTTCGATCCCGACCCTGATGCCTGCTGCATATTTTGATCTTGCATGTTCTCCCCCATGGTCGCAGGGATTTTATCCAGGTCCTCTGGGTTTTCACTCCGCATTTAAAATCAACATCACGCATTTACAGTGTTTGGCTGCTATACATGCTCACGTGATACGCCACTTCGT
Source organism: Lethenteron reissneri (assembly GCF_015708825.2). Classification (NCBI taxonomy): domain Eukaryota; kingdom Metazoa; phylum Chordata; class Hyperoartia; order Petromyzontiformes; family Petromyzontidae; genus Lethenteron; species Lethenteron reissneri. The sequence goes on from NC_083817.1 coordinate 9,765,847, forward strand.
TGGGCTATCATTTGCGATAGCCAGGTCGCATCTGAAAGAAAATATATATAGCTCAGTGGGCCTTACCTGTTAAAATAAAAATAATGTTTTAGTTTACTTTGGAACAATGGCACAAAAAACCCAAATGATCAGCAATGACAAGGTGATACTCAAGGGTAGGGTGGGGGGAGTAACGTATCAGAAGAATGTTCAGTGAAGTTGTTCGCTGGCTTCACGGCGAATGACGTGAGACGAGCTCGAAGGGGTTAAAGAAACCACAGATGATTTCCGCGTGGCAGTTTGCAGGATAATGAAGAGATGTGCGAGACAGAACCCATGGGACGAAACACAAGATTGCTTTGCTACTTTACCTACCCGGTTCCTCTTATTGCTTTGATCAAAATTAAGTGCCAATGGGCGTTCGTCTTCGTCTTCTTCGTCTTCCTCTGAGCCTACTACATGCCTTGTGCGTCACGTTTCACACATATCATGGTCGGTTTTTTTTTCTGCTCCCAAATTCGGTGCCAAAATTAAAGGCTGCAATGATAACAATTTTTTTTTTTATGCCCGATGACAATTCTTCAGTTCAGCTGCAATTACGGTGACACTATCAGCATGGCCGCTTTTTTGCTGTAACAGTACAGCAGTAAGGCTGACATGCTGAGAATTGCAACACAAAGATAAAGATCCCCCATATAGCCTCAACAGACGGCTGGGGCCGGTGCTGTTAGCGAGCAGCACCTATGAACGCCACCGCGGCAGATAAGGCGGTGGGTGTCCAGCACCACGCCCGGCCGCCTTTGTCTCACGATAGCGACGATGTTTATACATTGCACCAGGTACTCATTTGAGGCTGAGTGTACCTAGGAGAGGCCCTGCGGCGTCGGTTCAGATAATCGTCGCTGAGATCCACTCTGAATGTTTGTGACCACTTTCCGAGCCTTCAACAGGGAAAACGATGAGGTGGCGTGGTGAGCATCGTGGCCAGCCACCTTGTCTCGCAGGTGCTCATGTCCACACGTAACACAGGTACTCGTTTTGAAAATGAACTGACCCAGTGGAGTCTCAGGACTAGCTCAGATAACGCTCGCGAGCAATATTAACCGCTGCTGAGAATCAAACTCAGGGTCCAAAATCCGCAGAACAGCGCGCTAACCCTTGCGATAGCACTCACGCCCCCCAAAGACAAAGATCCCCCGTATAGCCTGAGCGCACTGTTGGGGCAAGTGCTGATAGCGAGAACCTATGAAAGCCGGCGCGGCATACGAGGGGGTGGGTGGCCAACACCACGCCTGGCCGTCTTTGTCTCTCCAGTGACGATGTTCACAACGCACCAGAATCTCATTTGAGGCTGAGTCGACCTATGGGAGGCCCAGGACCGGTTCAGATAATCGTCACTGGTGTTGGTTGTGAGCGGGAATCGAACTTGGCCCGCCGGGTGCGGAGCACAGCGCTGTAACCGCTGCACCACCGCCGCCACACGCACGCACCGCATTCACGAAGACGAGCCACGATGTCGATGAATAAAATCACCCGCGTCTCAAAAGCCTCGCGAAAAACTGGAACGTTTTAAAATGTCGATAAAGCGAGAGCATTACATGCGCCGGCAGACACATTAACATTCTGCCTCGTTAAAGTGGCATCCTGGGCAAATTTGCACAAAATAGTTTCTCAGCAGTTGTAATATTTTGCATTTTTGAATTCATCGCAGAGTTTTTTTGTCCTTCCTTCTTTTAATTAACGGGTTTCCGAGGGCTAATGTCTTTCATCAATTCCGAACGCCATCGCTGCGACCTGCCAAAGCTGCGTTAAGTATGCTATTAGCAGCGTTGCAGTAATATAATCCATACGACCAGTGAACGTGATTGCAAGAAATGATAGCGAACAAAAACAGCACCGAATAAAATTGTAATAATATGAACATCCGATCCGCAGACAGAAATGTTGGCGTCCAGGCATTGGGTTAGAGTTCATCCCTTCCACTCACTACTCCTGCAGCGCACCACTACATATGTGGGCCATCAGCAGACACCACTGCTTGCCCACCCACCCTCCCTCACCCTCCGACCTACACTCCTTCCCTCCCACCCTCTCTCCCACCCTCTCTCCTACCCTCCCACCCACCCCCTCACCCTCCCACCTACCGACCACCTCATCCGTCCTCACCCTCCAACCCTCTCACCCACTCCCTCACCCACGCTCCCACCCTTTCACTCTCTTACCCACCGATCCACCCCCACCCTCTCACCCACTCCCACCCTCAGTACCACCCTCCCACCCATCCCCTCAGCCTCCCATCCATTCCCTCACCCTCCCACCCACTGACCCTCTCACTCTCTCTCACCCTTCCACCTTCCCATCCACCCACCCTCTCACTCTCCCTCATCATCCCACGCTCTCACCCCCTATGTTCCGTTTGGAATTAATAAAAGCTACCATACTGCCTCTACTTGATTGCTGTGACATCGTGTATAAATCAGCCCCAAGTACTGTACTGAAGAAGCTTGACTCAATGTATCACTCGTCCTTAAGATTTGCATTGAACTGCCCATATAGGACTCACCACCGTGATCTCTACATTGGGTCAAACTTAACATCTCTCAATGTTCGACGGCTTGTGCATCAAATCTTATTTATTCATGATGTACTTACAAAAAAATTCGCAGATTACCTGCTGGATCTCCTCTCTGTTTCAATGAACAAATTTGACCTAAGGTCTTCGCTCATTTACCAGCTTCACATTCCCTATTGCCGTACAAATACTGGCGGAAGGGCCTTTGCTATTGATGCCCCTGGGGTCTGGAATGCTATTGCCAATAAACTGCAACTTGAATCACGACCTATGAGATCTTCACTCAAAACTGGTTTAGAGGAGTTGTACACCCCTAGCTGCCACTGCAATTCAGTGGCCTAAAATACAATGTTTCGCTCCGGATGATCGCTGCAAAATTATGATCTGTGTTTTGATTTAGTGTGCTGATCTTAAAGGTGCATTGAAAAATGTTGACACTCCGACTGATGCTCCTGCTGTTGTGGAGTGACTCATGCAGCCAGCTGTGGCTGCAGAGTTTGGTAGTACATGTTGTTCACGTCGTTTATTGTGAAAATTCGGTCACAGTTCCTATGATCACTGTTTCATTGCTTTTATGGCTTTATTTTGGTGATTTTCGAAAAGTTTTTTGGTTTGGCAATGTTTTTTTGTTGTAGTACAGAGTTAGACTGATGGCCTTAATCGAAGTTGTCTTGTGGTTGTTGTTGTCGGACTTGCATCTCACAGAGATTTTTGCACACAGCGTTGGTGTACGGTGCTTTTTCTGCAATATTTTGCTGTCTTTTCTTGGATTTTCTGTTTGCACATAGTCACTTTAAGATGTTTTCTTGTTCATGTTTTTTTGTTTGTTGCGATTGCACCCGATTGAAGAGCCGAATGGCTCACAGGGCTATACCTAATAAATGAACTTGAACTTGAACACTGCGTCACCCACCCTCCCACCCTCTCACGCTCCCGCTCACCCTCTTACTCCCCTACCCTCTCAGCCATCCTCAATCCTAACTCTATCTTACCCTCTCAACCTCCCTCCCACCTTCTCACCCACCTACCCATCGGATAACATTTAGATAATAGTTGCGCGTGGCCAATATGTTTACATCGTGGCTAGGAGTTGAACCCAGGTTGCGCAGGATCGCAGTTGCTCCGTGTCACTCACCGCACGGACCCGACAGTCCTTCACGCACACGTTGGAAACGTGAACACGTTACGAAGGAGGACACTTTTTCTTAACACCAAAGTGGCACGCCATAAACTACCTTTAATCTCATATCTCAGCGTGACAACACAAAAAGTCAGCTTGATAAATGATATAATAATGGGATGTGCGAGGTAGATTTGTTATTATATTCTAAAAATAATAGCTGATGAAATGTGCCCAGACAATGAGAATCGTTTACGAAAAAGATGCCTTTTCTGATAAATACTCGGCTCAATATATCATCCGGTAAAAAAATGACATTATCATATGTCCAATCTATTTAATACATTGCTTCGTGTCATCAGAATACATTTCGGTAATTGCCTTTCATATTAACGGGGAAATCTTTCACGGGGGGGGGGGTCCGGGGGGGGGGGACTAAAAAAATGCAATTATTACATTTCTGTTAAAATCATAAACTTTTTAGGACGAGTTTTCAAAATCTGGCCTGGAGTCGCTCGCGGTCACGGGCACGCTGACGTACGGATCACGCCCCCCCCCCCCCCTCTCCGCCTTATCGGCTGTTGGAGTGACTAATGTTAGCGAGCACCTATTGAGGCTCTCTGCGGGCACTCGCTGGTGTAGCGGCGTAAAGCCGGGGCCGTCGCGTTCTGTCGCCAGGATGGAGGAGAGAGCCGCGGTCCACAGTATATGCCGTCCGGCACTTAATTACCACCTGTGCCATCGGGTTCCACCTGGTCCCACCCAGCTCGGAGTTGCCACCTGGTACCACCTGGTTTCACCCGGCTCGGAGTTACCACCAGGTCCAGGAGTTACCACCTGGAGGGGAGCAGAGTGAATATGTGACACGCAGGCGAGTGCGTGGACAGGAATAACGTGAGATGAACTCACCCAGGATCTGCCATGTAGCCTTGTAGCTGTGCATAGGAAAGTTGTGCACGTAACCACACACAGAACGGCACACACAGGAGTGGTTCTGTCCAGAACAATGCCCGACCGCCTTTGTCTCCCCCAGTTTACACAGCGCACCAGCTGCTAACCAGCCATTGATCTCAGGCTGAGCACATGCACAGTCAAATGTCCACCGATTGCTGACAGCGGAATTGTCAACAACAAAATCACCCGGAATGCGACAGAAAGATGAGCAGAATTGAGCCTGGATATTGCTTGGATGGGTGACGACTTCACATGAAACAGAGGCGACATTGTAGGCAGGAGAGGAGAGTGCAGCAAAATCAAATGTTGTACAGTAGTATGTCTCTGCGCCTACGTTCCCCGCCTTCACCAACCTGCACTGACCAGTGGGGAAAGTCTTCATCCAGCAGCGGATGAATTAAAGGGCTGCCCAAATTGTGCACATTTTGAGTGTCTCTACTCAAACGAGCAATAGGGCAGCACTGGGTGGTATGGTGGAGTTGAGTCAAATCCTTGCACACCCCCCACCTTCCACACACCCCACCCCGTCCAGGATTCAAACTTGCAACTCTGCGAACACGGGTCGAGAGATTATATCTGTAGCAGCGTCCAGAAGAGACTACCATTAACTAGTATCTAAATTTCGATTTAAAGCTTTCGTGACTGCAGGGATTCATCTAAAGTCACGTAAAAGGGAAATAATAAAATAATAAATAAATAACCATAATAAAATACAATTCTCACGACGTTTCGGCCACAACGCAAGCAGCCGTCCTTAGGTGACTTTACCAGAAGAACTAGTATCTACATTGTATTTCACGAGTTAAGGCCCACTGAGCTATATCGCTCTTTTTGAGAAACGACTGACCACAAGTGATAGCTCAACGAAGTGGCTTATCACGTGGGAAGAAATAACAATCGAATACTCTAAATGCACGTTGATTTTAAATGTGGAGGGAAAAGCCAGAGGGCCCGGAGAAACATCCACGCGACCACGGTGAGAGAGACACCGCAAACTCCAAATGTACAGCAGGGGTCAGGGTCGGAATCGAATCCACGAGTTGCTGTATACCAGGCGATTTAGTTAACCTCACTGGTGCCCAGACGTTTCGGCCACAACGCAAGCAGCCGTCCTTAGGTGACTTTACCAGAAGAACTAGTATCTACATTGTATTTCACGAGTTAAGGCCCACTGAGCTATATCGCTCTTTTTGAGAAACGACTGACCACAAGTGATAGCTCAACGAAGTGGCTTATCACGTGGGAAGAAATAACAATCGAATACTCTAAATGCACGTTGATTTTAAATGTGGAGGGAAAAGCCAGAGGGCCCGGAGAAACATCCACGCGACCACGGTGAGAGAGACACCGCAAACTCCAAATGTACAGCAGGGGTCAGGGTCGGAATCGAATCCACGAGTTGCTGTATACCAGGCGATTTAGTTAACCTCACTGGTGCCCAGAGAGGACCAGAGACGGGGGGACCAGAGACGGGGGAGAGAGACCAGAGGGAGAAAAAAAAACATCGTCCACATTTGGACGACGATACAAAGTGTGAAGAAGAAGGAAAAACCTCAAACGTAACATTTAAAATCAGGGCGGTGTAATAAGTGTGCAGATTTCCAATTAACCACATATATTATTTACGCCTGGCATTTGGGGAAACCATGTGAAGCCACTTTAATTATGGCCGCAAGCCATTAGAAAGGCGTCATAATATATACGGGGCAGTCACCTGCTTTGGAGGCCAGGTGTAAATGAAAAAAGGACTTTTTTTCGGTCGGAAAGAAATCCGCGTTGATGTCGCGCGCGTCCGAGTGCACAATCCTCGTGGTGCTCCTGCGCAGGAGTCCCTGCGTGATCTCTCCCTCCCTCTCCCTCTCGCCTGCGACCGACGCAGGCAGCTTTCCGATGTGAGAGCGCGGCGCCCACACACGGAACGACGCGTCGTCAAATTTGGCATTGGCGCGCCTCCCCGTGCGTCGCTCTTTGCGCAGCTTATACGTTACCATGTTGGCTTGTTGAAGTACAGATTTAGCCTGATGACGTTAATCTAAATTGTCTCATGGTTGTTATTGTTTGACTTGCAGCCCATTGGGATTTTGCACACAGCGTTGATATACGGTGGTTTTTTCTGGAAGATTTTGCTGTTTTTTCCTGGATGTTTTTGTTGTGCGTCGTCACTTTAAGATGTTCTTTGGTCATGTTTTTGTTTGTTGCGGTTGCACCCGAGTCAAGATGCCACAATGGCTCACAGGGCTATACCTAATAAATGAAAATGAAATATCCGGATGGGTAAACCAGTGCACGAATGCCGATCGTGCGACATAAATACACGAGGTGGAATTTGAGCTCATTGTGGTTTTTTTTCATTTGCACATGGCACATTTTATTTTTAAAATTAAATGAAAGGCAGTAAAATGGGTAGAGAATTTGCTTGCCCATTGCCACCGCTGGCGGAATGGGCCTCCGCTAGACTAAAACATTACAGAGTCCCCCTATACATAGTACTTGGCCTATTTTTCTAAGTTGGCCGGATTGTATTGGAGGTGGAAGCCCCCACACTTTACTCCACCAAAAGTGGCCTACCGATCGATTCAACTGGTTGTGCCCATTTACTCTTCTGATGAGTGAACAGAGGTGGATTTTTTAATATATATTTTTAACATGTATTTTTTATTGCAACGTAACGCGAGCGTCTGGTACAATACGTCAATCGCAAACGTAGAGCAACAAAAGTCCAGCGAACGGCAACCCGAATTAGGCACGGCAGGACCCTCACGAAGGGGGGAAATTGGACTCGCTGCCCCACCCAACTGGGGACCACGTGCAGGAGACATGAAGTTGTATATGGGGGGGGGGGGGAGAAAGATAAGGAACATTCTGGGGGAAGACCGAGGGCCCGAGGGAGAGGGGGGGGGGGGAGAAAAGGAAAATCCTACAAATAAAAATAATATACACGTGGCATATGATCTTAGACAGAGGTGGAATTTACGAATATTTGTTTCACATGCAGTGCCAGGAGATATAATTGAACTAGCGAGCAGTGGATCATAAAGCCACGACAACATATACATTCATTTAAAAAAATAGATTAAGAATAATATTGTTTTATTTGTTACACGGATTGTGGTTCCGTTTAGCCAGTTGCCCGGCTATTTTCCAAGGGAGATCCGTGTTGTCGTGAGCACAGCAGCAACAACAAAACCAGAACATCGTCGATATTGTAGAGTGCAAGAAACGGGTCCTTAATGAATATTAGACGACTAACGAAGGGAGTATGTCACGGTCATGAGCGAAAAACATGAGCAAATACAAAAAAAAATCCAGCGGAAATACAAAGTGAGTGCAAGAGGCCGCGAGAAAGTAGCCTCTGTGTTTCAGGCTAACGGTGACATAAACCGCCCGTGAAAATCGAAAAACACCGTGCAAGACCCGTGGGATCAAGAGGCGCCAGAAAAGAAAAGTTAGGTACATGTGCAAGTAACCTCTGCGTTATGGTTTAATAGAAAATATGTTAATTACCTTGCCTGGCATATAGAAGATCGTGGGTTCAATCCCAACCCTGACGCCTGTATATTTAGAGTTTGCGTGTCTCTCTCTCTCTCTCCCTGTGGTCGCGTGGATTTTTCCCAGGTCCTCCGGTTTTTACCCTCCCTGTTTAGAATCAACATCACAGCATTTAGAGTGTTTGGCTGCGATACATTTCCACGTGATGAAAATCCACTTAATTGTGGTGTCATTTTTGATAGCCAGGTCGCTTCTGAAAAAAAAGAACTATACAGCTCAGTGGGCCTGACCAGGTAAATAAAAATAGTCCGTAGTTTATCTCTATCGAGCAAAGTTCGAGAGATAAATAAAGAAGACCAACGGGCTTTCTGAACGTGACCACATATCATATTATACCCCACAGAGTGGCGGCCACACAAGGAATACGAAGGAAAAAAACAAAATGAAAAGGAGAGAGGGGGAATAGGAAGGATACATCCGTTGGTACGGCAGTCCCCTCTACTTCGGCAAACGTCAGTCAAAGCCATCAGAGCCACGTTGGGCAGGAGTGGTGTGTGCCCGGCGCTCGATTTGCTCACTGAACATTTCCCCGGGTAGCTGGCAGGCTGGCGTGGGGGGCCTAGAGAGAGAGAGGAGCCACACGGAGGTGACCCAACGTTGACCCATAACTACTGTCGCCAAATGTCCGGGCACGCGACTCGTGGCCACGGTGAATGTGGTGAGCTGGGAGCAGAAACATTGTCGGGGGCCTCACGACCCCGGCTCAAGCAAAGCCTTGGGATGTATATATGCTCATGCCTGTATCTAAACTCTGACACTCAGCATGTGCTGCGTGTGCAGCAGATATTGTATAAAGTGTGACTGCGCATGTACAGCATCTCACGGTGGTGAGTGCCATTTCTTCTTGAGGCCGGCAAGGGGAAGCCACCTTCACGACGCTCGCTCAGTTGTGGCTACTGCAGTCGTCCTGCAGCGAGGAGTGTGGCTGCTTGCGAGGTAAAGGGAGAATGGGACTGACTGGGTGGAATAGGCGGTGCCTGAGTCATGGACCTGCCTGCAGGCTGACTCGAACCATGCACCTGCCTGCAGGCAGAGAACGGAGAGCTTGGATGCATGTGTAGGATTTGTGAGGGCACGTTTGGATTGAGTGTGGGTGGGTCACGGAATGGACAAGTGACCACGCCCATAGAGATCATGAAGGAGGGAATGCTATGAGGGATGGCCTTCATGGTTCTGCAGTTCCCATTGAAACCCCTGAGTTGCCCACAAGGAATGTTTTTTTCAAAAAGTCGCAATTTTTTTGAATTATTATTACTTAAGTCTACTTATGTGCGTGCGTGGCCTCAGTAAATTTTAATGGTTAAACGCTGGCTTCTCCATGCTATGTCGGCCACGCGGGGGGTGTTTGACCATACTTCCCCACGCTGGTCAGTGCAGGTCGATGAAGGGGAGGGCATGCACCGATTCACAGATCATTCTCCAACTGCCGTGAGTAGTGGATGGGAATTGAATCCGGGCCACTGGCTTTTGATGGTGCAGTGCAAATAACCACGGTCCCACCTTGAATCCACCAACGCCCTTTAAATATAGCACCATTCATCCCGTGATTACATGCACACCACACTATCAATTGTCAAAGCTGCTGCATTTTAAATTTGGGCTGTGGTGATTTTATTACGTACTTATTTTTTTGTCTTCGAGAATAAAGGGTAGAGACTAATAGACACATTATATAAATCCATCGAATGTAACCATAATTTTAAACACGTTTCTTTACAAGATACATGTGGTGCCGCCTACCAAGGCACAGTTGTGTCCAGGACAGTTCTTATCGAACAGAAAAGCAGACCAGAGAACACCAAATCGAAAAAGTACATACGTCACTTACCTGCAGGTCTGGTTACGTAACCCAATAGTGTGTAGTACGTGTAAAAATATGATGGAATAGATCATTATACTCACAATTAACTCATTTAATTGTGAGTATGAAAATCAATCTTCGTACTTTTATGCATTGTGCAAATGATGGGCTATTTTGTACATTCATGCCACTGGAGCAAACGAAATATCATACACATTCTAAACAATACTAATTCAGAGGGCCACATGAAACAAACAGTATTTCTGCTGCAGTCGAAAACAATTACCCAAAATTGTCACAAATATTAACTTATTTTCTAAAATCAGATTGATATTAAACATCTTTCTGAATACAAAATGCTCACATCGTTGGCTGGTCTTGAAGTTGTCCATTATTCAGGTCTCAATGATCATCGAGAATAATTGCATTGTGGTTACCTATAATGCAAGGTGCCAATAAACATTTAATATTAAACTTTTAATGCATGAGCTAAAAAAGTAATACAGTTTGATCACTTCATGATACCTCTGTTACACACTACTGTATCTACTAATAGGTTTAAAACTGCTAATCAGGAAAAGTATTTTATTTTATTTTAATCCGTATCACGTCCCATAGCGTTTAGTACAGTCTCCAACTCTAATTAACCTTATCTCTCCAGCCCTCTCAATTTGTGTGCTATAAAAAGGGCCATTGCAAAAGAAAACATCACCTTCTTACATGTGTTTCCTTTAAGGCCGCTGTGTTATTGGCAAAGGTTGTTGACTTGTGTTGCTATTATGATTCTGTGATGTGATTTTCTCTCATTCAGAAGTTGGTTAAATTATTCAGGTAATTGGCGGATTTCATTAAGAGGACCTCTAGGATAATTACAGCCGTGTGATGGTCTGTCCGGATATCAATGGGAGACAGACTTAAAACTAAACAACAATTAGTATTTTGCCAGGATAAGGCCCACTGAGCTATGGAGTTCTTTTTCAGGAGCGAACTGACCACAAATGATAGCTCAACGAAGTGGCGTATCATCACGTGAAAATGTATAGCAGCCAAATACTCTAAACCAGGGGTCGGGAACCTTTTTGACTGGGAGAGCCATAAAAGCCAAATATTTCTAAATATATTTCATTGAGAGCCATATAGTATTTTAACGTATAATAAATTAAATGTCTTACTTTTAATGCGACTTCTGGTGCTGCATGGTTTTGCTGACTGGCCTTGTAGTCTGGTTCATACGTGGTGAGGTTGAGCTTCATGCAGGCGTGACCCGTGAAATTTATCTTCAAAACTAATTTCTGTTTACTTTAAAATGACACAGTATTATTAAGCAATATCACAAGTATTTTAAAATCAGTTCCAAACTGATTTTTTTATTTTTTTTTATATTTTTTTTCAACTCAAAATTGTCTGGGAGCCATATGCCGTCACTGGAAGAGCCATATATGGCTCGCGAGCCATAGGTTCCCGACCGCTGCTCTAAACGCATGTTTATAATGTGGAGGGGAAAATCCCGGAGGACCCAGAGAACATTTCACGCGACCACGGGGAGAAATAAAATTCAAACTCCAAATATACAGCAGCAGGCGTCATGGTCGGGACCGAACCCACAACCTCCTGTATACCAGGCGAGGTAGTTAACATCTCCTAGCCACCGTGATGATGATGAGAGAGAGACATGCAATCTCCAAATATACAGCATGCGAGGTAGTTAACATCTCCTAGCCACCGATGCGTCCCACTTGATTGAACGTCGAGGTTACAGTGATGAGATCTACAGGGGGCGTCAAGGGTAAAAAACGAAGAGCGGAGCGTTGTAACGGAACGAGACCCTTTTAGGTAATTTCAGAAGCTAGGCGGCAGATGGTGTCACAATAATAAAATACGGGGCGCGATTGGGGCATTATCTACATTCAGACGGAGTCGAGGTGAAATACGGCGTTTGTTTCTGTGTAGGAATCCAATGTTTGTTGTTTTATCGTGTTGGACATGTGGTCAATGTGGGTCTTGAAAGACAGTTTAGAGTCCAGGCTAATGCCTACTTTGATATTAGATGTGCAAATGCACAAGCATCCTACCATCAACCAGCTCAACTATCGAGCAAGCAGTGTAACCGGCTGGAGTTTTTGGTTCACATGCAATAAAATCTGAATCATTATTTACGCATGGCCTTTCGAGCTCAGCCCGAATTCTGGCGTGTTTACTGGACGTGAGCCAATTGCGTTGGCATTTCCGCCCTGTTGATGAAGGTTGTGATTACAGCCAGCAAACCTTGCGTCATCTCGTGGTTGTGTTTCCACGTTCATCTTCCAAAGCGCCTACTACTACAAACTAAACATTTATTTAACTTTTACCAGGAAAAGCCCACTGAACTATGTAGCTCTCTTTCAAAAGTGACCTGACCACAAATGACACCTCAACGAAGTGGCTTATCACGTGGACATTTATAGTAGCCAACTATTCTAAACGCATGGTTCTAAATTTGGAGGGTAAAACAAGGAGAAGAATCCACACGACCACGGGGAGAACATTCCAAATATACAGGCGTCATGGTGAGGTTCGGACCCACGGTCTCCTGTATACCAGGCGAGGTAGTTAACATATCCTAGGCACCTTGATAATCTCACCACCGTGGCACCCCTAAGCTTGCATCACGCCAATACGAGAATCGCTCTACGAGTCACGGGGCTGAGTGGCAGAGCGAACTGTTCACAGTTCTAAATGTGCAAGCTAAAATCCTGTTCGGGGGTTGACACGGCCCATCACACTTCTGAGCAGTGTGGTGGAGGCATACACGACACATGACCTGATCTGCTCAGGCAAGAGCCACTCGTTCCAGGGTGGCGTGACCAGCATTTCTGTTGTACCCACGATGAACCCAGCAACCTGAGTTTGATTTCTTGACCATGGCTATCAATGCGTGATACCTGAACCAATCCTCGGCCCTCCGCCACCCCCGGCATGCACCCGCGCTGCCCGGCGTGGTGACGTGCGGTCAGACAACCCCCCGGTGACCGACGCGACGCGGAGGAGGCCTAAATCCTAGCGGAGGATTGACAAGGGGCTGGTAATGATGGCTTTGCATTGCGTAACATTACTCCCCGCTGTGCACACCGCGCATTGCTCTGACACTCCACCAGACACGCATTGCCTTGCAGCGGTTTGGCAAAAGGAGTGAAACCCTTACAAAGTCAACAGAGTAGCTTTGCACACAAAGACAAAGATCCCCCATGTAGCCTGAACAGGATGTTGGGGCATTTTTGCGAGCGAGTAACACCCATGAAGGTGGGCACGCCACACAAGGTGGTGGGTGGCCAGCACCAGGCCCGGCCGTCTTTGTCTCCCCAGTGGTGATGTTTACACACAGCACCGGGTACTCATTTGAGGCTGAGTTCACCTGAGGGGAACCCAATGACCGGTTCAGATAATCGCCACGAGTGTTGGGCGTGATCCGGAATCGAACTCGGGTTATCGGATTCGTAGCGCATTGTGCTAGCCGCTACACTACCGTTCCACACACTCTCTCATGCAATCATTATCATTTCCCACCCCACCCCAAAACGTTAACAATGTTCCTAATTGTACGAGGTTATGAACCGTGGTAAACGCAGCTCATAACACGCGGTGGGCAATGACCTACCACTTGCGGATGACGCCACAAAGGCCCTTTCACTGATGTCAATTTAACGGCGGAAGGTGCGCGCTGCTGATGAACCCGCGCCGCGTCGTGGGTTAGAGGTGGGTGGGATTCGAGGCACGGAAGCCGTGCAATCTGTCATCGCCGTGGCGAAGCGTGCCGACCTCCTGCAGCACGGGAAGCCGGTCAGGCCAACGCAATGCGGGCCACGTGGCACGATGTTGCTGGCGGTTGTTTTTTTGCCCTACCACCCCCCCCCCCCCCCCGAAATGCACGAATAAGAATTTGCCATTCATTTAGCTCTTAAATGCAACCGCATCTCAGAGCCCTTTACAAATATAGCGATGTCAATAGGGCACTGATGGTGGCGGGTGGGGCGAGGGGACGGGGGGGGGGGTGACGGGGGGTAATTTCGACTCGTGATAAAAGAGGCTACCCGCGGTGGGGGGTGCGTGGGCCGAGCAGGGCGGCCCCACGCGCCACCCGGAGCGGGGTGGCTGCGAAGGCCGCCGAGACGCGAATCGTCAATAAGTCCCCCGGCAAAGATCCGGCACACGTCTGTGTTCACGACGTCGTCCACAGCGCGCGCGCGGAACGCTTCGCTCGATTCTCGACGACTGGTGGACTCGAGTCGCGTAGCCGCGGCGTGGAGGAGGTATACCGGATGTGGTGTCCCGGGTGAAGGGTTTATCTCGCGGGTAACGTTGACCCGGACAAGGCCCGGCTGAAGTTGAGCTCCGGTCCCCCCCCCACCCCGGCAAGCGGCAGCGGGGCCCCGACCGCCCCGCCGCGATGCCACAGAATCCCGGCGCGCTTCCCCCGGCTCCCAACGCGAGGGACTGCCACAGCACAGCCCCAGAGGCACCACGGTCACGGATAACAAAACTAAAGCGCAGCCCGCTTCAACCGTGAGAGAGGAGAGGTAGGAAGGAGGTAGGGGCAAGTCCATGAAAAATTTTCAAAGCAATCACTGCAGTGTTAAAGAAGTGAAACATGCACACACACATTGTCATTTCTTTCGAACTGCCTTTTGTGTTTAGTTTGTTGTCCTTTCCACGAACCTCCTATAATCACGGCTGGCTACGCACGGTGCGAAATAAATACAAATGTTGGTAACATCTTCACAGCAATACAGTCGCAGTTGACCCTCCTACCGAACACCACAATCCCACCTCGGCCACCAGGGACATAACGCGAAGTCAAATCGTCTCCCCGCTTAATGGCACATCGGTGGAAACGCTTTCATCTCGTTGGTGGACCTGAGCTGGTGGTGGAAATTCCACATTGCTATTTCAGAGGCCACCCTCTCTCTCTATGAGAACACATGTTAACAGACCTGCATCCTGTGTCTTCACAATTAAACTGTGTCTTAGTCATCGGCCTAATGATTTTATGGACTATTATTGTTCGGTTTCGACATTCTGGGTCTCATCAGCAGAGTAAAGATTGTTTAAAGAAACTGCTGCTCGATCACCAGACGTTATTGGCAAGAGCACTCTGCCAAAATGATGGGGCCCTATTCAACGCAAAACGCATTATTGTAAACAAATCTCATGGTGTATTGTTGCGGAGAATTATGGGAAACGTAAAACCACACATATAAACAGATATCATTGTTACCTTCCCACAGCGGTACTGATTTTAATGACCCGAGGGGAGATGATGGGAATGACTCCTGACCCTAAGCCTCATACCAAGACTTGAACTTGCAGTCTCATGAATTCGAGTCAAGTGTCCTTTGTCCACAGTGTCACCCAGACTCATGTTTTATGTTGGCAAACAAGTCAATTACATTCATTCAACATACTTTTTTGTTTGTTTGCAATCCACAGGTTACCGGTCCGACCTCCCGGCACGGCAGTGGCTCTCCACCCCGCAGCGTCAATGGGCACAACCACAGCCAGCCCGTCGGCCCGTCGCGTGTTGCGGTGGGTTTAAATAGTGGGCACATTCACCGCTTCAAAACGCCTGGCCAGCGTGGAAGAGAAGGCCAAGAAATATCAACCAAGAGGGGGGCAACTCGAAAACTCCCTCTTACCGAGGCCCCTTCCGCCAGCGGTCGCGCGAGGCAGCAACTGCAGGGGCTGCACCTTCAACGCCACCTTCTGGCGTTACCGTCGTTGCGAATTAACTTGTCGCAGCTGCGCCGCGGCGCGCCTCGGCACGTTGAACTGTTTATAAAACTAAATTGCGTTGCATTCAAATTGAGTCCTTCGCCGGTTTATTTGCAGCGGAGTGGTAGGTTGAAGCGACGCTCGGCAGCGTTTTTGTTTTGCGCGTTGGGTTTGTCATTTTATTTTTTTCTCTCCCTTCCTTGCTCAAAATGGAAGTTTAATCAAAATGAGCAATGAATCTTTCATGACTGCGCCGACCGCGTTTATTAAATGGCCCAACGGTTGGGGGTCTCTTCTGGGCGGACGTGAGGAATTAGACAGTCCTCATCCGTCGCGCGGATCAGACTCCCGCGAAATGTCATCGAATCAGGGGTTAGACGTGGCGTGCGTCACACAATGGAGAATACGAGCGTCAATCACAACAACAACGGCGACAACAACGATATATTTTTTCATGAAGCATGCATGACAATAATCATCATGCTGCCTTCCGTAGGTCACCGCTGACAATATAAATAAAAGATGCGGGTGAAACAAGTTTGTATTTAGCAAACATGTCTAATCAAATTTGTATTTAGCAAAAATGTCTAATCATGTTATCGTCATCATCATTGTCATCATCATCAATATATCAGCAATATTCATTCTCTTGTCAGTCACATGGGCGCCACGGTGGGGAGATGTTAAATACCTTGACAGGTTTACTGGAGGTCGTGAGTTCGATCCTGACCCTTGATGTCTGTATATTTGGAGTTTGCATGTTCTCCCCGTGGTCGCGTGGGTTAATATCCGGGTCCTTCGGTGTTTTCCCTCCACATTTAGAATGGACGTGCGTTTATAGTATTTGGCCGCTCTAAATATCCACATGATGATGAGCCTTTTCGTTGAGCTGTTATTTGTGGCCAGGACCCTACATAGTTCAGTGCGCCTTACCTGGTTAAAAAATATAATTTTATTACCGAATTATCATTTTATATCCGATTATTATGCTTCTATGATTTTCAGTCACATTTGTTTTCAATATTACCATGATTCTCTTTAATCAATCATCATCTCTGTTGTTACAATAATACTATCATTGTCATCACTAATAAATCATATTCACTGCCATCATCATGAAGATCTTCACTGACTCATCATCATTCAACAAATCATTATCACTCATACTATAACTGTTAATCACTTATCGTCATCATGATCATCGCTGGATTATCATTCAACCAATCATCATGTCAGTTATCCCATTCCTCTTATAATTTTCAGCCAATCAGCTGTCATTACTAGGAAATCATCAATATCAGCAGCAGCAGCGACAGAGGCAATGGCACTACACTCGAGTGCTTTAAGGAGTAACTGACATTTGAGCGAGGTTCCACTCTGCGGGCATTTCGACTGCTCTCTTGGCGAGAAGGTTTATAGGGAAGATGACTCATCCACAATAAGCGCCTCTCACCCTGGCTCGTGTGAAGCCACCTCAATGGAACTGCCCCAAGCTGATAAGAAAAACAAATCAAAAGGACACCCGTTTGTAATTTGACCCGCTCATGGCATGCTTGGCCACCACGGTTAAAATCCTGGCTGCGGGCTCGACTGACCACATCATTCCTCTTTGCAGGATAAAATTAGCACAAATTAAATGGAAAGTCAACCATAGAGACGGCTGAGTGGCTGAGGGGTCAAAGCACTGAGCCACCAACATTAGCTGTCATCCGCCCTTAAGTGACGGTGACGCCAACACGGTGCTTGTGCCAGGCCAGGTGCACTCTGAAGCCACGTGAAATGCCATGTCTCGATTACTTGGCCAACTTGCTGTTTTTAGTCGCCCGGCGATCCGCTCGTTGTTGTGAGCGTCGCTCCTCTGCCCTCCGTCGTTGTTGGCGGGTGACTGCCTCCAACTTCCTAGTGGTGTCTTTCACATGCCTCCTGCAGACAGGCCGATCTTGACACCGCTGGTACTGGTCTCCAGCAAGTCCACTCATCTCCAAGTTCTGAGCCATTAGAACAACCACAACTGACATCCTGGGTGTGAATCCAGGCAGCCACCCTACGATTAACTCGAGTTCTTAGACTTTAGGGAGTTCACCGACTCAGCCCAGGCACCAATTACTGCTTCAACAACAAAAACAGCATCTTACATTTGGTTTTCACACTTAATTTGTCCAATTCTGAGAATTTTAAATGATCACTTTCACTATTCTGCGACAAGCACCACCAGGATTCTCGTAGCAGAGCGTGTGTACATAAAAACGTGCCTCCTGATGATGTGTATATATGTCGGCTGAACATCTTTCGCACCGTACGTAGACATTCGTGCCAATCAAAAGTTTAGAAATATCACCACCGACGATAGCCGATGGTGGTGATGTCTGAAGGTCACGTGGGGTGGGGGGGGGGGTGTGACACGGGGCAACGGGAATAACATTGGTGGGGAAAAAAGACCGGACAATTGTTTTTATTTTTAGATCAACTGTGGTCATCAAATGCAGAGAATTGGTCCCAGCCATGGTAATGTAGAATTTCCTCAACTGGTTGAGAGCCAGTCAGGGAAATGATTGCCACTCCCTCTTGCTCATCCGACCATCAAAACCCTCCACATCTTATTGACCAATTTCGCGACCATCATGCTCGTTACACTTGAGAGCCAGGCTGCAAATCCTGGGGGGATTGGAACTCAGGATTCTCAGTGGCGCCTGGCTCGGTGCTCTGACAAGGACATTAGAAGGTTCCCCCAGCCCCCTGCTGAGACACCGCTGCCACATCAAGCCCTGTCATTTGCCTGAGAGAGAGATGGGACACCGAGGCAGGTCACTGCTATCGTCCGATCTCTGTCGACGATGCCGTCAAAGATTTGGCCTCCCGCACGGTCATGCCGCAAATAAATTCACCGCAAACGCGTCGGCGCTTTCAGTCAAAGCAGTGACAGAAAGTCACGTGGGGGGGGGGGGGGGGTGACACGGGTCCAATTTAAAATGAGGCTCTTCGAAAGCTCTGATCTTGCATTCGGGGCTGTTGTTGTTGGTGGACAGGAGCGAGACTGGGGCAGACAAGAAATGAAAGGAATGAACGAGGGCACGTGATTGAAAAGTCATGAATCTTGATATCGAGAACAAAGAGTGACCTTGATGGATCTCAGCGATACTTCTCGACCCGGTTACCCTTGGAGTGCAGAGCCGCTTGTTCCATCATCATCATTGTCATCATCATCATCACCATCATCATCAATATCCCAACTTTTTTAATCGCTGCTCAAAAGAACTCTTCGTCTCACTCCTCGAACACACTCAGAAGAGTCGGCAGCGCACGCCACTTCATCATCTTTGGAAACGGAATTTCGCGACAAGTCCTCCTCTAACTGTGGAGGCGCGTGGTGGGGTACTGAGAGCCGGGGCTGGTGGAAATTGTCTATCTCCACATTTTTCGTGATACTCTCCGTTCTCTAGTTTTATCAGATATATATTTTTTCAGCTTTCACAATTATTCATTTAGCATGCATGCCAGACAATTTTAAACGCTAACAAAACTCGGTGGCGAGATGCTGACTAATCTGCCTGGTATACAGGATGCCGTGGGTTCGATCCCAACCCTAACGCGTGTCTCTCTAACCGTGGTTGTGTAGAATTTTCTCCGGGTCCTACGGGTTTTCCCTCCACATCCAGAAACATGCGTTTAGAGTATTTGGCTACTATAAATGTATCATTGATATATAAGCCACATCGTTGAGTTATCATTTGTGGCCAGGTCACTTCTGAAAAAAGAAATTGCTATATAGCTTAGTGGACCTTACCTGGTAAAATCGAGTAAAGTCACGTATAAGGGAAATAATAAAATAATAAAAATAAAACATAATCAAAGACATTCTCACGACGTTTCGGCCACAACGCAAGCAGCCGTCCTCAGGTGAAGACCAGGTCTGTCGGGGAGACAGCGTCTGTCGGGGAGACAGCGTCATTTAGACGCGGTCTCCCCGACAGACCTGGTCTTCACCTGAGGACGGCTGCTTGCGTTGTGGCCGAAACGTCGTGAGAATTGTATTTTATTATGTTTTATTTTTAATATTTTATTATTTCCCTTCTACGTGACTTTACCGAAAGAACCAATAAGATGAATCCCTGCAGTCACGAAAGCTTTAAATCGAAAAAGTAAAATAGAGTAGTTTAGTTTATTACAAGCGGTGATCCTTACCACCAATGCAATTATTCATCGTTTGCTGGACTAGCACTCCTTCTGAGTCAGGCCACAGACTCCAACAAGGGTCAAAGCCTGAAGGTCCCAGCTCAAACGAGCATCGAGGTGGCACTCATCTTCTGTTTACATCCCCGAAGCAGAGGTGGACATTCCACATTCCTATGGCAGGGGCTGGTCTAATGGCACCTCCGATTAGCACGGTTGGCTACGTTTTGGTGAGAACGAAGTACATATCTATAGGACAATCCATTGTTGACTTCCCCACAAATTCTTACCCTTTATTTTATCGACCCCAGTGGGATGATGGGCTGATACAAGCCGCCAACCGGGGGTTCGAACTCGCAACCTACTGAGTGTGGGCCACTCCACTCTGCATCGGAAATCACCTCGGCACCTTCAGCCACCACTTGTACGGAATCTGTCTGCTCTGAATTAATGCTGCGGTGTGGCTATTAAGACGCAGCTTATTATCACCCATTGGAACACTTTGTACTGAAGCCAGTGAACGTGGTGAGAGCAATTGCCTATGTTGACGCCAGTGTTAACAACAGCACGAGTCTCTTCCAAGGTTAAGCTTCTCATTAAGTTGTACGAAATCGGGGCAGTGGAGGGGGAGGAAATATGAACCAAAGTGAATGAAAATTGTTTTTCTCCCAAATAGCTCTGTGGGTTCTTTTTTATCCGCTCTGAAGAAGGGCCATTGCCCGAAACGTCACCCATTACGAAGCGTGTAGAGTCTGCGTTTGTTCCGGTTTTGTTTGACGCCGATGTCTCGCGGTGTTTTTTTTGACGAAGCGTGTAGAGCTTGCGTTTGTTCTGGTTTTGTTTGACGCCGATGTCTCGCGGTGTTCCCCGTGTGCCACGCGGGCACCACGTTATGACCCCGGCGCGAACGGGCGGGCGGTAGCCGTCCGTGTAACACGGCGCCTCCCGCACACAGCCTCGCGACGTCACCGAGCCACCAATACCAGATGCACTCGTTACTGTGAATTACTACTATTGCCATCATGGGTGTCAGAACGCTCCAACGCCAGAAGCGTAGGTTTATTTACGACCGGGGTGGTGGTGACTGCGCACGTGGCCTCTAGTCCAGAACTGTGGAGGCGGCAGCGAGGGTTGTTGGATCACACGCAGATGCCGTGAAACTCTGGCTTGTCAGGAGAGGGCAGTACGCCTGTTCTCTCTGTATGGGATAGAGCGCTGCCCCCTCACACGCGTAGATTCTCTCTGGGCGCTCTGTATGTATGCTGAACTGCTTTCACACCGTACGTAGCCAACCGTGCTAATAACATGTAAACGCTCATTAATTGGCTGATAACATCTTAATATATAGGGGACCGCAGAACTTGGGCAATGGTTGGCCGCCGGCTCACTACTTGACCGGCTTCTTCCCGCTCGTCCTCGCAATGTTGTTATCCTGACTACGACTACAAACACACGGCCGCTTCAGTGCATCCACTTTAAGATCCTCATCGCCTGTTCGCCGCTCTCGTCCAGCTTCGAATCGTTTGCGCCGCTCTCACGTACGGACGCACAACGGTGCAGGGAGTCGCCTAACTGCGCTGGTGACCTCTCGCAAACGTCAGCCTGTTGGTCATTTATACCTGGACATCTGTGAACAAGAACTTTACAGCTCATCGGATTCCTCCAGGTATAAATACATATTCTGATTCCGATACCTCCATCACAAAGTTCTCCACGCCACAGCACCCTCCCGACACCCACACCACGTGACACCCCTGTTGATCACCATTGCACGGCTGTGACGTCACTTCCCACAGCAGTCGCCAGATGTTACCGCTGCCACTTCGCAATATTTCAGCGATCCGTCAAAATGTCACGGTTTGAGCTACAATATATTGCGGTGATCTTGGAAATATAGACAAGGGCAGACCACAGTTCGCCAATCGGCAGGTTGTGCGTGGTGGGCTAAAGTGTGGGTACTCAAACCTATTAGAAGATATCTGGCCAGCATGTAAGAGTGGGCCACTAAAATACCCTCCGTGGATGCACTTCAGCGAGCAGTGGCGAGGGCAAGCAATTGAAGAGCTTTGTAAAAAAATAAATAATCCACAGCGATACGTGTGTTGTTAAGCCTTAAACCAAAGGCCGGATGTCAAAGAGCCTCTATGCTCAAACAAGCAATTGGGTGGTGCCCATCTCCAACGGTGGTGGGACTGTCCTCACGGTGAAAATTCCACATTCCAACTCCGTGAAAGAGCCGTGCGCTCGCGCAAGCAGGCTTCGTGAGATGGTGGAATGGCGTCTAATGGACAGAACCACTTTCCACGCGTGCGATGAGCTAATGCACACAACTAAGCTTATGGGATAAAAAAAAACTAATAAAGTGCATTTGCCTGTGGTTTCATTGATTAGTTGAAAAAAAATCTATTAATGTTCATCCGTGAACAGAGTGTGCAGATAATCGCGTCTGGCAGCTCCTACGCAGACTCATCTCACACACGAATGCATCGCAAACGAAATAATATCCGTCCAAAACTTTACCTTGTAAGAAAAATAAACATCCCATGAGTGGCGTTGGTTATATCTCTGAAGCGGCACATTCACTGTCTGTATTATCATTCTTATTCACATACTCCATTGAGGCCTATGGCCATGCTTCTGGATTATGGAATCAATTTAATTTCCTTTCAGCAAATTTACTGAGCACCCCCCTTGAAGCTACTCATGACAATAATTTGCATCTCTTTATCAATCCCCATGCTATGTCTGTCGGTCCCAAGGGAGTTGGTTTTAGCACACTTCACCACCCTGGTTATTGCGTGTGCTGCCATCACAGCACTGGTGCAGGTATCACTCGCCACTCATGTCAGCTGCGGCAGGGAATCTAACTCAGGTGACCGGGTCTATTGTGCAGAATGTGCTAATCCCTGAAACATTGTGCATGCTCTGCCCTCCCCCCAGGGCCAGAACACAACACGAGCTATTTGTTTAATTATTTTAGTTTGATTGTTGTATTTTATTGTTTTTATTTCATTGCTTTGTTTCATTGTTTTATTTTTATTGTTATATTTCATTGCTTTAGTTATTAGTTTCATTTCGTAGTTTTATTTCATTTTTATTGTTTTATTTCATTGCTTTATTCCATTGTTTTATTTCATTTTTATTGTTTTATTTCATTGATTTATTCCATTGTTTTATTTGTATTGTAGTTCATCGTTTTATTTTTTATTGCTATAGTTAACTGTTTTACTGAATTTTACTTATTGTTTTATTGTCCGCACTATTTTGCGTCGACCTTCGTGGCAAACACCACAGAGCTGACCCTTTCTTTGTTTCTCCCCCGCGAGTTAATTGCGTGACGCTGTGGAAATCCATTTGCGTGCACGTGGTGCCGAATACACGGAACGCGTCAAAGGTTGTAACTGATGGAGGCTCTCAACGCGTGCCCGACGGGAGCGCGAGTGTGTTTCATCGTCGATTTCTTTTACCGAAAAGAAGTCCGGCCACGTTATGTGCATCCATCTCTCACGTGACCAATTTAACCTCTCTATCCAACGTAGGGGTGGGGGAGTTGACGCTGCGATGGTCATGAACAGCTGGATTTGCGATCTTGAGTTTGCCGGTTCGATCTGTCAGCGTGCATAATAGAGGGTTTTTTGGGTTAGAACACGTAAATATAAATGTGTCGTTAAACCGGCCACCACACGACACAGCCAATTAGTAAGGTTTGTCACGTAAACAGAACGTGGCCAATTCGCTACTAGTACAGCACTAGTGTATAGTGTAGTGTATAGTAGTGTAGTGTATAGTGTAGTGTATAGTGTAGTGTATAGTAGTGTAGTATATAGTAGTGTAGTGTATAGTGTAGTGTATAGTTGTGTAGTGTATAGTGTAGTATACTAGTACAGCACTAACCAGTGTGTTGGAGAGTAAATCAGCAACATTTACAATCTGATGCTGGGGTCACGTGTTGGCACTCCCACCTATGACAATATGTCTGGCTAGCAAGGGATATTCGGCTCAATATGTTGTTACAGAGGGGCTCTCGATAACTCCCTCTAGCGGAGGCCCTTCCACCAGCAAGTGTTGGATGTTAACTACTTCACCTGGTATACAGGAGGTCGTGGGTTCGATCCAGACCCTGACGCCTGCTGTATATTTGGAGTTTGCGTGTCTCTCTCCCTGTGGACGCGTGGATTTTTCTCCGGGTCTTCCAGTTTTTCCCTCCACATTTAGAAACGTACATTTAGAGTATTTGGCTGCCATACATTTCCACACGATAAGCCACTCCAGTGAGCTATCATCTGTGGCCAGGTCGCTCCTGAAAAATAGCTATCCAGCTCAGTGGGTCTTACCCGCTAAATAAAAAAAAAATAGTTGGTCGTTTCGTTTGAGAATCGGGAGCAAGCAATTGCAGGGCTGCGCCTTTACCTACATCGTGATATTTGGCAAAATCAGATTCCTTATTGAGCATTTTTCATCGGTGGCAGGAAATGGGGTGTGAGGATCGTACGCGAAAATCTATACGCATGACCGCACTCAAATCCATGCACACGATGCACTGCGAAATGCACTCTGGAGGGGCCCTCTAACCCCCAGGGTCCCCCCCCCCCCTTCCGTGGAGGCGATTTTGCTCAGAGCGGTTTGAGCATCCAGACCACTGCAGCGCCGCGCCCCTTGGCATTCGTGAGTTTTACCCGATGCGGAACCCTACTCCGCATATATCGGAGACCCGCCTGATGTATGTGCGGTATGTACGCTGTGATGTCAGTCCAGCTGAGACGTGGACTCCCCTGCGGTTAAAGCCCGCACGGGCTGCAGGCCTTCTATCCGTGCGGGCCGCGGGCCTCGCGAGGAGGCCTCCTCCTCGTGCCGGGCGCCCGCGAGGGCCACGCGGGCGCCACTCGCGACTCACGGTGGCTCGACGACAAGGAGTCTCTCGGTGAGGCTTTCCCACACCAAGCCGCCGGACGTCGCTATTTATACAAATTAAAAGGTGGCGCGCGACCTGCTGCTGGTCATTTGTTCCCTTGATGTCGTATATGAGATACACGCTTTATCCGTGTGCTCACGTAGAACGTAGATAACGTTCGAAGGATGACCCTAAACAGGCAACAAATATATAACGTGACGGGAGGGTGAAAACGGCATGACTCGTGAATTCCCTATTCGCGTAGCGAATAGGGACGGTGGGGGGGCGGCATATTTGGCAGCGTATAAAAGTCCAACGCAATTTTGTATTGTTATTAGTTTCATCTCGCTGCAAATATGACCGATTACTGCCGATACCGGTCAGAGCGCAGCGTCTCCTGCACAGGCGCTTACGACGAGGTGGTGGATGGGGGGAGGGGGCGGGGGGGGGGGTGCAAAATAAATAATTCGTGAGGCGTCATTGACATTGGGGCAGGTTAAGTGAGGGAAAAGAGAGAGCTCATTTCCGATGAACGCGCATTTCATTGAGCGAGTCCATTAATCCAATCGATAAAATAAGCGCTGAGACAGCAAGCTGGCAAAATCTGCCTACAGAGCCTGTCGCTGCCCGGCAGAGAGAGAGAATTTTATTTGCGACTCCCCCCCCCCCCACACCGCTGTGCCCCCCCCCCTCCCCACCCCGTTTGCTTTTACGGCTGCCCCCACCCCCCCATCCGGCTTCCTTTCATTTCCCCTCTCCTCCTCCTCCTCGACCAAACCAACCTCGTATTATTCGCTCGCCCGTCGCCCAACGTGCAGACAACGATCCGTCCCGTTCAGCCTTTCAACAAACTGGTGGGTGCAAGTGCTTGTTAGGGCAGCCCCTAGCAATTCCAACACGGCGTTCGTGTAGCCAACGCACCACGCGCGGCCGCCTTTGTCTCCCCAGTTCTGTTGTTTGCACCCGACAGCAGGTATTCACTTAAGGCTGAATTAATCAAGGCTTGGCCCACCGACCTGTGCAGTTGCCACTGCCACTCGTTGGCTAGGGAATGAATCGAGGTTGCCGGGATCACAGCGCAGTGTGCGAACCACAGTACCACCACTCCCAAAGACAAATATCCCCCCTATAGACGTAACAGGCAAGTACTGTTATAGAGCACCGGTGAAGGCTGACACGTTGCACGAGGGAGTGGGTGGCCAGCACCACACCCCGCCTTCGTCTCCTGAGTGGCAATCTTTAGACATCGCACCGGGTACTCATTTGAGGCTAAGTCGACCTAGGGGAGGCCCGGGACCGGTTCAGATCATCGTCACCGGCGTTGGCCGTGAGCGCGAAACTAACCTCGGGTCACCGGGTTCGTAGCACAGCGCGCTAACCGCTCCACCACCACTCCCAAACACACACCATTGTGTAGACAGTATCAAGGCACGCGTCACAATTTAGCGTCACAGCATCACAGTGGTCGTGGAAGATTGTAAGACAGACGAATTGCTATCATGCATTGCAACCTGCATCACAACGGTGCTCAGTTTTTTTTGCGGGCTAAGTAGGGGAGGAAAGTTTACACTGCACGAACAATGCAAAATAAATTGTGGACTTCGATAATAAGCCACAAGTTTGTTTATGCTTAATCCAATATGCTGAAATTGTCATTTTATCCAAAATGCTTCACCAAGCAAAGCCTCGTTCCAAAGACTGGCTTATCAGCTTGTAGTATTTGTCTTCTCAAAGCACCGCAGATTTATACTCAGTTACTTGAAAACAGTTCATCTCTACGCATAACTCTCACACACACACACAGGTTGGCGCAGTGGTAGCGTGCGTACCTCACAGCAAGAAGCGGCTGGGTTTAACTTCTGGCCTATGCGTCTTTCTGTGCAGGCGTTCGTATGTTCTGCCCCTGTTCTGCACGGGTTTCTTCCGGGTTCTCCGGGTTCCTCCCACAGCTAAAACATCCCGCACGACTTAACTTCCACCACAGTGGAGTGATGCTAACTACCTCGCCTGGTATGCTAGAGGCCATGGGTTCGATCTCGACTCTGACGCCTGCTGCATATTTGGAATTTGCATGTCCCTCTCTTCCCGTGCGTCGCGTGGATTTTTCTCCGGGTTCTCCGGTTTTGTTTCCACATTATAAGCCACTTCGTTGGGCTTTAACTTGTGATAGCCAGATCGCTTCTGAAAAAGAGATAAAAAGCTCAGTGGGCCTTACCTGGTTAAATAAAACAAATAGTTTATAGTGTTAACTGTTATTGGCCAAACATCCCGATGCTGATTTCTCAGTTGGGATTACACGCAGCATCATCGCCCCCATTCTGCGAACACTCGGCAGGACCCTCCTGACAAAAGAGTCCTGAGACTCAGTAAAGATTTCCTCGGTAAACGTGCATAACATATTTTTTTTAAAGTAAACAATGCTCAACTACTTTACGTGGGAGAAGAATAAATGTTGTGATGGGCAGGTGTGGCATACTGATGCGACATGAGATTGCTTAATGGCAGCGCGAGATGGGCTAAAGGGCAAACAGGTCCATAGGCTGACTGGTGATTAGTGTCTTAGTGTCGATTACATACCAAACGGTGATCCTTTACAGCCCTGTGTGAATCCTCTACTGACTCGGTCGGCCACGGGGTTGTCTCCCCAGTTCTGAGAGATTCATGATCACACTTCCAGTTGCTATTTTTTGGCTGAGTCGCCCTAGGGGACATCCGAATTTAGTGCACATATAAGTACCGTACAACTTCCTACCGCTATTGCTAACGCTGCCAAGCCTCGGCGCCATACACCCAACACAAAATTCACGAGGAATAGACAAAATATGAACAGGCCCATGTCAATCACCTGCTGGATGAAGGCCTACCCCATTGGTCTTGAGGGTTTGTTTGACCATACTTCACCATGCAGGTCGGCATGTGAGGGCTGGGCCGGGAATTGAACCCAGGCCGCCGGGCTCACAGCAAAGAGCGCTGACCCGTGCACCATCGCAGCTCAAACCCAAACAAAATATAGGGCTGCAAGTTAAATCAAAACAATTGCTCGTACATTCATCTGGGCCACTTATCTGGCTCGAACTCATTGCAGCAGGCAGCCGTTTACGCTCAGGCATTGACTCTGCCACCACGACTGGATGGAGGCCACGGATATATCGCTCTCGCCCCACCACGGCGCACGGTTCCCAGGTGGACCGTATCAGTTCGTGAGCGGCACACTTGGGGGTGGAAGGGGGTGGGGAGCAGACCAGGCACCGCGGTATAAGAGCACGGGTGTTGAATGGGTCGGCGTGAAGTGTCCGGGTCAATTAGAGCTGCCTCCCGTAAGCCTGCGATGCGGAGATAACAAAATGCATTTGAGCGCCCCGAAAGGACCCCTTCGGAAATGTCAAGGTTGGCGCGATCGCAACAAAATAGAAGCCCCTTAAATAATGCAGCCGCACAAAGCGTGACCTTCGACACGTGCCGGCCTGGCTCGGGGAAAATAAGGCGTGCGCCCTCCCTCCGTGGCGGCCGTAATAAGCACGTCTCGCCGTTATTTGTTTTACGCACGGCCAGGAGAGAGACGAAAGCGAGAGAGGCATTGAGGGGGGGGGGGGGTGGGAGGGGGCTTTCCTTTTGCTCGTTTTTGCAATCGCGCCCGTCTTCATACATAATGAATAAGGGCAGACCGCGAGAGAGATTTACATTTCACCGTGGAATCTCGCTGCAGGATGCGTAATGATGCCGAGGGGAGCCCTGTTCCGAGGCAGCCAGCCTTGAAAATGCCGGAGAAGAGCCGAGAGAGCGAGACGAGACGAGAGCGACCGACCGTGGGAAGAAAGAAAGAAAAAAATGAAGGGGAAGGAAAGAGGGAACAAACGCGGAGATAATGAACGGAGAGAGGCGACGTCGAGAGAGTGGGAGGTGGCAAGGTGCCGCAGCTGTAGCCGACACATTTTTAGTTTTTTTTTTTTACTGCTTTGGTCCCGAATGAAAGTTTGGATGGGTGGAATACGCACGGGATAACGCGATTGTATTTTGCAATTGCCGTTCGCTCATTACATTACGAAACTTTCTCGTTATACGTATGTTAAACAAAAGACTCAACGGGGAAGTTGGAACGCTACTACAATTATCTGAGAAGAACATCTGCAATCGTGGCTGTAAGTCATGACCTTTTCAAGCATCTTTCATTTCTTCTCATGAAGCCAAATTGTTATAGACTGGAGAAGTGCTGAGCCAGTGGTTTCAATGTCATAGTCCCACAATAAGTCCAGTAAATGAAGTTGAAGTCATTCTGTCAACATTTTAAGCAAGTAGGGCCCACTGAGCTGTATCGCTCTTTTTCAGAAGGGACCTGGCCCCGAATGATAGCTCAACGAAGTGGCTTGTCGTGTTCAAATAAATAGCAACCAAATCGTCTAAAGCTCATGTTTCTAAATCTGGAGGGAAAACACCGGTGGACCCGAAAAAATCCACGCGACCACGGGAAGAGAGATGCACGCAAACTCCATATATACAGCAGGCTTCAGGGTCGGGATCGAACCCACGACCTCCTGCACACCAGGCGAGGTTGTCAGCATCTCGCCACCGTGGCACCGCAACAACCCGAGTCAACCACCAGGCAGGATTTCAACTCACACCGTGCTCTGACCCCAAACTTTGGGGTCAATTACAATTGTAACTGTGTCACCTTAATGAATTTCAATCACAATGCAATTGTAATATAAGTTAACAATGCTTCTGTAATTGACCGTCTTGGGCTGTGGTCGTCCTGCTAAAAAAACTGCCAAGCTCAATGGGGCCTTGCCGGTTCTATAATAAAGTCTGAGTCAGCCCTTGTGCCCATAACAACAAATCTTCCCACAATGCAATGTGTCAGCAACTTTTTACAACAAACTTGAGCTTTTTTAGCAGCAATACTGTATTGTTATTCTTGAGGGCTTTGTCTGTTACTCCAGTACCTACTATTAGGTAACTGCATATGCACACACACATACACACACACATGTGGCACCAGATTGATTAACGGCAGTGCAACGTGTTTAAGAAATATAACATTTATAAAGGGGGAAAATATATATAAATGTGTTGGCAGCACAGCACGTAACGGAGTGGCGCCACGGAAAAATCTGCCCTGTGCCGGGGTTTATCGCAGCGGAGGAGACGTTGAAAGGAAGCAGAAAAAAGGCGGTGGAGGATTTTCCTCCTCACATTCCTCACTCAGCAACAAAGAACATACGCCAAGAAGAACATCACACAGAGCGGGACACCCGCCTCATCTCAGGCAGAGGTGAAGAACATCATTTGAACTTACGAGAGCAATACCCAGCTTGCAAATGACGCACCCGTAATGCGTTCAAATAAAAATAAAATTATAAAAATAGAGAATGGAGCGTGCGGTAAGGGAGGCCTGGGTCGCCTCCCCCCCCCTGTTCTCTTGCGGCCGCCACCTTTTGAATGGAACGGAGCCGCTCACGAGCGTCGGGCGACTTCCCCAGCGTGACATCACCGGGGCAAAGTTGCTGCGGGTGTTTGAGACCTTTGCAAATGAGATCTTTCCATCGCAAAAGGAATTTTCCAGGTGAACTATTTTAATAATAATAATAAAAATCCCCAACTGGTGTC
The DNA here is from genome assembly GCF_015708825.2 of Lethenteron reissneri. Taxonomy (NCBI): domain Eukaryota; kingdom Metazoa; phylum Chordata; class Hyperoartia; order Petromyzontiformes; family Petromyzontidae; genus Lethenteron; species Lethenteron reissneri. The sequence goes on from NC_083817.1 coordinate 9,796,232, forward strand.
AAATCACAAAAGCTATCTGAAGAGTCAAAATAGTGACGAGGAGGGCCATCTGCAATATTGCACTTGTCCTTAACTAATTCTGGATGAGTGTGCTAGCTTACCGACTCTCTGTGCTTGGTGTCTGGACTCGGCTGCTCCATTAGCACCTACACGGTGCCGTGCCTGAGCTGTGAGGCTGATATAAATCTGTCAGAACATTGTGCAAGCACTACTCAAATTCACCCCGCTTATCCTTCAGGGGCTAATATATTGCTGTTTTACATGCGGTGAATTTTCTCGTCTCGACCCAGTCTCCAAACGAACGTACAGCTAAAATTGTGAACGTCCCAACCTATATTTCACTTATTTTTCAAACACTAAAAACATTCGTCAATAACACCGTGTTGCCTTAAAAGGAACAACATAATCAGTGACGTTTCGGGCAAGATTAGACTGCACCAAACACCATGGGGCCTGATGAGCATTTAATTTCGAAAATGTTTTGTAATGCAAATAGGCCTACGGATATTTACTTCATAGTAGATGTTGCATAACAGACACACACGACAATAATCAAAAAGTTTATCTTTTAAATAAACTCATTTATATTAAAAGCAAAGTTTTAAAATGTTGTTGCCACTTTGCATTGCGGGAAGATTAGTTATTGTGAGGACAACGCACAATCCACTTAGCAATGCCTTCATGGGCCAAATCGCCAAGTTAACAAATATACAAGTGTGTGTGTGTGTCATTGTACAGCGGATGCACAGATCAACGACGGTGGAAATCACGTGTCCATTATTATAAAGCGCTTCAGGGAAATAATGTAATAACATATTTAGAAAATATGTTCATAATTACGACAGCTGGATGAAAGGCTCTCCATACCATGTTAGTCACGTGGGTTGTTTGACCATACTTCACTACGTTGGCCAGTTGCTCTTGGGTAAAGAGGACGGCTTAGGACCGGTTCAAGATCTCTGTTAGACAAGGCGGGCAATGAAACTCAGGCCACTGTGCCACAATGTTCAATACCCAGGGTCTCATAATACTCCTGCAATCTCTAGCTGAATACATCTGCTCGGCATGACGCCTGTTTGATATTTTCTGTACGTGTATAAGTAAACACATTCTCCTTGCTTCAGAAGCTGAACATGCCGTGCCCTCATTCTTCCTCCCACGCCGTTAGAACGTGCAATCTGATTTTCTGGGAGGCACAGTCGGGCGTTATCATCTGAAGTTTATTGCCACATTTATGGTCGCGGCCCTGACAATTATGGACCCTACTGAGATAGACATATGTGAATAATAATAATAATGTAGTAGGCGGTAGTGGCTACGCGTCAGAGACATTGACAAGACAGCCAGGCGAGCTGGCACTTCAGGTTTCTCCCCACTCACGTTACCTGCACGCTCGCTCATTTACTCTTGGATAATTCCAGTGAAAACTAAGAATCTCAGGTCGACCATCCACGGCACCGCACTCGTTTAATAAATACACTTCATTTGGTTGTTGTCATTAATATGTATGAGCCCGTACGTGAACAATGCCATGAATATTCACACCCATCGTGGACGCTACCTTAAAGGTCATTTGCCGGTTCTGCTCGTGCGTGACGTCACCGTCCCCTTGCTGACTTTGCCTCTTTTTGCGCGATCGAATGGCAGGGGAGGATTCGTGAATAATTCACGCGCGCACGCGTTCGTTCACTCATTGTTCATGCCCTGGGACACCTGGGCCGTTGGTGTCTGAGGCTCAGCGCGTGAACGACGCAACGCATTAACCTCAGCAATGGAATTAAAACGCAGGGGGTAGAAACACAACGGATTTGCATCGTATTCATTCATATGGCATGCCATTGTTACGCGTTATGAATAAGGGTAATTTCCCGAAACGGCACGCACTATACAGTGTTGAGTTTTTTTGTCTTTTTTAAACACGTGTGGGTTCTTCTGAGAAGTCTGTGGATTTTTTGAGTTGGCGATTCGAGCGGTGGAAGTTTGAGTTTTTTTTTCCTGAGTCCTGTCCATGCACAGATATAAAACTATACGGGATGTCCATAAAGCTATCATCTGGTATTGAATCATTATAATTACAAATCACTTTCAACTTCGCAGTTGATTCGTTGGCAACAGTGTTCCGTACATTCGTAAGTGTTTTTTTTTACAGAAAATCTCGAGTGATATTCAATGGCGCATAGCAGAAGCATCGTCTTACAATCACACGTCCTTAATATGCAAAGTAATTGTTATCTGAGACGATCTCAGCCGAGACGTTTGGTGAACCCCTGAGACTCTCTCAAAACCTCCATACGATGTGAGCCGTAAACGTCGTAGTGGACGCTCCGATTCAAAATTCACCCTGCCAACTTTGCGTGCGTTATGGATGAGTTGCAGATGAAACGTTTCGCATTCATGGATTTTTAAGGACAATTTTGGATCTATTTCGGCTGATTAACATTCTATTCTCGTCTGATCCACCTCCAATCAGCGTGGTTGGCTCCGTACGGTGCGAAAGAAGTTCATTGTACGTACGTAAAAAATATCATGGCAATGTGTTCAGGAGTTGAGTGTCAATGTCGTGGTCTGCTGATCACGACGAGAGGGCTTCGGTAGGGCGACTAACGTCATGTTCCGTATTAATGCGTCTGCGCGCCAACATAAGTGACGTCACCCGATGCCAGGAGACACCAAATAATCACGCAAGAGACGTTAGCTCGAAGCAAATAAAAGTCGTCATTTTCAAATTTTTCGGGTTCATCCCCAAAAATGCCAGCACATCACTAAACTTCATTCACCACCCTCAAACTGTTGTCTAAAAATATTTACTTAACATCGGATGATGCCTTTACGGATTGCCCTGTATTTGTCTCCAATTATATCTCGAGTCGCATTGCCCCGTGGAAGAACATTAAATTGAAACGCGTTCTTGCCGCAGTGGTGCACACACGCAGCCGTGCAACGTGCACTCGCAAACAACGATTCGACTCTCCGAATGGCTCGTTCCTCTCTCTGCACGGCAGATTGTGGTGGAAGAGCTTGGCGTGAAAGCGAGAGGGGGAATCGCGTCCCATTAACGGAATGGAACAAAGTGCAAAACTATGTATTCGTTTCTAGTCATGCACTGGACGTGTTTATAGCAGATTTTGAACGGCACGGCTAAGTGTGCATGGCTACTACTGCTTCTGCTGATGACGATGCCCCTGCTAACGAGCGATGATTATGATCCGACTGTGACTGATGATTATTGTAAAGATGATTGAGTTGCCAGTATTATTCGTAACGACGACGACGATGATGCTACCACTGCTAGTGATTAAGATGATCATGGTTATAATAATGTACTTATTTATACAGGAATGATACACTGGGTCATATCCAGGTGGGTCTTGCGTTAGTGTTTTTATTTTAAGATGTTTTCAGACAATCAATAATGATATTCTTGGTTTTTTCAGTAAAGTCACGTAGAAGGGAAATAATAGAATAATAAAAATATAAAACAATAAAATTCTCACGACGTTTCGACTGCAACACAAGCAATCATCATCAGGTGTGAAATCCACAGCAAGAAAATTTGACAAAAGTGGCAGTTTTTTCTTAACGTCAGCACCACGGACAGCGATTTGGCATTTGGTCAGATGGACGAGTCCATCTATGTTCGAAAAAGAGGAGGGGGGGAGAAGAGGAGAATGGAACGTCGTGAGAATTTTATTGTTTTATATTTTTATTATTGTATTATTTCCCTTCTTCGTAACTTTACTGAAAAAACTAAGAATATGAATCCCTGCAGTTTTGAAAGCTTAAAAAAAAGTTATTTATACAAGTGGCAAGAAACCGGAACACCCGGAAAAGACCCAGGCACACAGGGGAGCCATCCTCTATCCCCATACAGATAGAAACAGATTGCGATTAGTCTACTTGTTGTACTGCCTTCTGTCTGGCGTGCTAGGATATGGCACCTCCTCGATTCCCACTAGTAGAAAAGAGTTTCACAGCATCATCTCTGTGTGTACCCTGATCCACCAACCCGAGCTGCTGCATCCACAGTGATGGATTAGTGAGGCCACGTACAGCAACGTAGCCACCGTCCATCACCAAGGCGTTTAAAATGCCGTGCGAAAAAAGTCCCTAATTTCACACAACTGCATCACCTGCACTACCAACGGTGTTTTTCTGTCACGCTGCGTTTTTATTAAAACATTTACACCACCAGTTAATAGATAAATCCAAATAACGAATCACCCACTTTCCTCCGCATATCGCCCAGCTCTGACTCCCTCGTAAAGAGATCTGCAACTGCAACACTCACCTTGTTCAAATAAAATATGTCGTGATGATAATAGTTATAATAATAATACTACCGATCCGTGGTTGTTTTGGGGGGTAGGTCACGTGGTGGTGGTGGTGGTGGTTTTTATGTAAACGTGTGTGTCATTAACCCCTCCAACGACACGACAAACGAGATTGTGGCGTTTCGCACAAATCTTCTTGTTCGGCGGCCGATGTGTCGATCGCATTCTGAGGAGTGAATTTCCAATCTCACGGGTGGCCTAAGACTTCTCACGATTGAATTCTTACGTACTCTTAGGTTTTTTCGGTAAAGTCACGTAGGTAAAAATAAATAATAAAAATAAAATAATTGAAATAATAATAAAAATAATAAATCACGACGTTTCGGAGGCAACACAAGTCTCCGTCATCAGGTGGGACCGTCACAGCTAGATTTACTGTATTTTTATTATTTATTTTTACCTACGTGACTTTACCGAAAATACCTAAGAGTAGGAATCCTTGCAGTCACGAAAGCTTCAAATCTAGAATGAATTCTTAAGTATGTATGTCTATGTCTGTTGAACTTCTTTCGCACCATACGTAACCAACCGTGCTAATCGTTTTTGCAGGGGAAGAACAACCAACTAATCACAAAAAGCAGTTCTAAAGATATAAGTTTTAAATCTAGATAATGATAATTTCAAAGTGCTGAGCTCCAGTGGCTTCCTAACATCGGAAGGAAGAACGTTCCAGACGGCCGCAGAAGCGCACCTGAAAGCGTGCGATGCAGTGACCACGTGTGCACGAAAGCGTTGATTTAATAATGCATTACCCATCGCATCTCTTATACGTATGTATGTTCTACTTCTTTCGCACCGTAGCCAACCTTGCTCATCGGAGGCGCGGGATTGAACATCAATGTACGGACGGCGTTTCGGCCCGACCGGTGTTGAGTCACGTGAGGTGGCGTGCTCCAAGAGCTGAACGCTCCGGTGATAATTCCTCTGCCATCCTTCATTAAAATCCCCTCGCCGATGTTCGGGAGTTGTTGTTTTTTACAATCCCGGTGGTGTGATGTGTGACGAGTTAAACATCGCTTATTGAGCCATTTTTTTCCCTCAACGGGAGTGAATGAGTGTGGCCAGGGGAAGCCCGTGCATGCGAGAGGATAAATGCTTTGAATGAAAAAAATCCATACAGGTGATTGATCCATTGCACAAATTATTGATATGTGTTTGACTCGTAAAAACCCAGAGTTAAATAAACACAATCGAATGTACAATACAAATAGCTTTGTACGTGGCATCTGAATGCAAGCGCACGTGACACCGCTCAACAAAACACTGGCCAGACGTCTCGGAAAAGGTTGGAGTTCCCACACTGTACCCCACCAACTACAACCTGAGCCCGTCCTGGGCCTCCCTGAGGTCGACTCAGCCTCAGATGAGTACCTTCTGTGATGTGTAAACGTCGCCACGAGGGAACAAAGGCGACCGGGCGTGGTGTTGGCTACCCACCCCCCTCATGTGCCGTACCGGCCTTTCGCACCTCCGATTAGCACGGTTGGCTACGTACGGTGCGATGGAAGTTATACATTCTACTGTAATCTATTTCTGATGTAAATAGCACCCTTTCAGTGCTCTGTAATGCATACATACTGCTAATCGACTAACTGTAAAAAAAAAACTATTAAACAATATTTAGTTTTTATTTTACCAGATAAGGTCCACTGAGCCATGCAGATTTTTTTCAGAAGCGACGTGGCCACAAATGACAGCTCAACGAAGTGGCTTATCACGTGGAAGTTTATAGCAACCAAAAAATCTAAACGCACGTTTCTCAATGTGGAGGGAACAATCAGAGGGCCTGGAGAAGAAAACACGTGACCACGGGGAGAGAGAGACACGCAAACTCTAAATATATGTAATGCGAGCAAGGATTGAGGGGGGGCGGAGTCTGGGTCACGTGGGGAGTGGGTGGAGTTAGGGTCACGTGGGAGAGAGGATTTAGGGGGAGAACCGGAAGGGGAAAGGAGAGTTGAGACGGAGTGAAATAGGAGGAGGCCACGCTGGGCAGGACGGAGAGAGTGGCGCGGTCGCCACGTAGTAGGCGGACGTCGACACCGTCAGCCATTGGTGTCAGACGCAGAGAGCTAGCGGCTGTGGGAGGCTAGCTGTATACGGGGCAGCAGTGAAGCTAGAGAGCGGAGCAGCGGTGTGGCTGCAAGGTGGAGAAGCAGGGAGACTGCCTAACGGAGCAGCAGGGAGACTGCAGATCGGAGCAGCAGGGAGACTGCAGATTGGAGCAGCCGAGTGGCTGTGGAGAGATCGTCGGGAGGGACGCGGGCCTGAGCGAGGACGCCGTGGTAACGAGATTCTACGAACCCAATAAAGGACAACGGAGATCGACATCTGAGAGAGAGTCCTTTATTACATATACAACAGGCGTCAGGGTCGGGATTGAACCGACGACCTCCTGTATAGCAGACGAGGTAGTTAACATCTCCTAGCCACCGTAACACCAATGGGTGTACCCATTGAGCAAAGTGCTGGGTTGAGCGGAGAGGTGGGCCCCTTGCAAAACCTGCCCAATGTACTGGCTGCCTCGCCGGGCGATCCAATTGGCCCCCCGGTGACCTCTGGGATGTGTGCTGGCCGTCACACCGCGGCGGCTACAACCCCTCCTCGAATCCGGCGACGCGCCGAACCTGGCAGCGCCAAAAAAGAAAAAAGCGAACGCGATATTGTCTCCAGCGCATCCGCCTTCTCGGGAGAATTCGACTGGAAAAGCAATTAGATATGCATTTCGCCCTGATCAGTAACAAGCACCCACAGTAAACAATCTCTGAGTTCCGAACGCAAGTGCTTATGTGAGTCAGAACGCGAAAGAGAGTGAGTGGAGGAGAGAGAGAGAGAGGGAAAAAAATGATGGGAAATGATGGTGCTTTAATAATTTAGTGAGCCTTCATGCTTTTGTGATTTCCCATTCTTTTTTTTTCTGCAAAGCAGTTTTCCAATTGGCAAAAGATTGGTTTGCGTGTGTATCATTTAGCTGCATGGCGACATTCCACTTGCTAGGGGCGTGTGTGTGCGTGTGTGTGCAGGTCAGCAGAAGTGTAGCGGTTATTGCGCTGCGCTACAAACCCAGTGACCCGAGTCTGATCCCTAATTCCGGCCACCAACACCAGTGACAATTATCTTAACCGGCCTCAGGCCTCCCCTAGGTCGACTCAGCATCAAATGAGTACCGGGCGCAATGTGTCAAGATCGCCACTCGAGAGAAAAAAGTGGCCGGGCGTGGTGCTGCTCACCCAACCCCTCATGCGCCGTGCCAGTCTTCATAGCTGCTACTTTCCCCGACAGTATGCTAAGGCTATACGGGGGATCTTTGTCTTTTGTGTACACGCGTGTGTATGTGTGGCCTCAGTTGGTAGAGGACAGCGCCTCTGAGTGCTCCGCACTGTAATGAGTAAAGAACCGACTGTGGCTACTGACCTTGGCCGCGTCCTCTCCATTTGTCAAGCCAAAAACGTTATTGGATCACTCGAACGGAAAGCCCACATAACCCGCAGTGGATACACGTGCGCGCGCGCTCACACAAGATATACACCGCGCGGGGTGGGGGGGTGTGCGCCTGCGAGATGTGCGCGCAGGTGTGTGGAGGTAAATCCTCGGGAGCAACACGACACCATTAGCGAGTGGCGTTAATGTCGACTCGGTCGTGGTCCCGGGACTTAATTTCTTACCGATTTCTCTCGACGGTAGACCGGGGCAGGCACGTGACCCGGTGAGACACATCCATTAGCTAGGGGTATACTCGATGTGGTGTGCCGGTGTCGACATATTTGTCGGGTCGCCCACCGGGAGATAACTGCAATAAGCAAAACCTGAAACCTATCCTGGAAATACATACACACACACTTTTACAGCAAAAATATTTTCGTGTGTATGTATGCATATTGAACTTCTTTCTCACCGTACGTAGCCAACCGTGCTAATTGAAGGTGTGGAGAGTGGAATGGCGACACAGTGTCTCGAGCACTGCACTCTGGACTCAGAAAACCCACGTTCAATTCCCAATTGCAGCTAACATATACGCTGAGTGATATCGAAAATGCACTTTGGGCCCTGCGTTCACCAAACTGCCTTGACCATCGTGGTGAAGTACAGTCAAACAAACCTCATGACCGATACAACGTGTTGAGTGAGACCTTCATTCATCAGTGGACTTACAAAGGACCGTGCATTATTTAAATTGATTACTATGACGGCTGTGTGGTTCGATGGAGGTAAACCCTGGCAATGTTACCACACCAGCGGCAAGGCACGTGACCGGTAACCATTCCTAGGTTGACTCAACCACAAATAAGATACCACAAATGTGTTCACGAACGCCGGCATTGGGGGAGACAATGGGAGCCAAGATGCGAGCGGTACTGGAAAAACCCCCACATCAGTAAAATATATATAAAAACAGCGACAACACAATTTTTTTACCCCCCAAAATAATTGACAATAAATCTCTCACGTCTCCTATCTTTGACTCGCAGCCGTAATCCGACATTAAATTCCCGTGCCCATTATTGGTGGAGGAAATTGACTCCCAAATGAACATGAATTTTCATGGCAGCGGCAACAACCCACGGCCCAAAAAAAAAACACGGAGGAGGAAGGGTTGGGCAGCACATGAATGACTTTGAATGTTCATTGTCACCGCCAAAGCAAGTGAAAGCGAGTGAACTTGTCGCTACGACCACAAGACAGGCAAATGGACAGAGATACATACTGAAAAAGAAGATGGATAGACGAGCAGACCGACGGACAAATCGTAGGACAGGTAGACAGAAATACGCAACAATGGAAGGACAGATACATAGACGGTTGGAAAGGCGGGGAGATACAGACATGGATGGGCGCACAGGCAGATGTTGAAACAGATCTACAAATAAATGGGCAGGCAGAGAGGGCAGTCAAAGACATCGACGGACAGATAGACGGCCGGATGGATAGCCAGGCAGACGGGGACGAATAAACAGCCAACTCAAGTGGACAAACAGACACAAGCCAGATTGCGTGGATGGTTGAACAGGCAGGTAAGGCAGGCAGGCAGGGGAATGGATCGGCAAGAGAGGCACACAAACAGACGCGCAAATCGAGAGACGCACGGACGCCCTGCGCGCTCTTCTTCTGAAGGTCGCACACCAGCCCGTGCTTACAGCAAAAAATAGAAACACACGAACAAAAAAAAACACCCCTCCACCCACACACAACATGCTGCTCGTTCACCAATCATCGTAATAATTATAGCTCAAATGGGTGCCCGTAAATTGCCGTATTAATCAGTCCCACAAATTGTCCCCGCAGACATCACCTTCCCAAATGAGCAACCGAGACGCGTTCACCTTTGCCGCGGGAAGAGTGGCTCATGGAGCGACGCGGGTTGTTTATTACGTTCATTAACGTACTGCATCGCGACAACGGCGACGACGATTATTATTATGTTTATTATTGTTACACCTGCCCGGGTGGCTCAGGGCTTAAGGAGCCCTCCAACCACAGCGTGAAGGGCGCAGGTTCAAACTCTGGCAGGGGGTCCGCTGAGATCATCATTGTCACCATTATTTGCTTTTGCTATGGGTTTTAATGGCTCCTGTCATGAGAATGTGGAGTTTAACACTCGTTGCACCTGATGAGTTGATGAGTTAATGATGACGTCACCCTGCTGCTGCTGCTCTATATAAGAACGGGAGACACAGCAGAGCCTCACCATTCTGGCGAATTGCTCGATGATGCTGGATGCAATTACCAGCGAAACGTCGTACTACTCAAAAATTGTAAATGTTGTGGTTTCACGCTTCAACACACCTGTGGGCTAAAGCAGTGAACTATTTGTCTTTTGTCAACGTGACACTTTTTTACTGATTGGCCGTGTCGGGTGGTGGAGGGTGACGACACATTTATAAATAACGCGATCTAAACCCAAAAACGTTGATTATGATTATGAATGAGAATGTGGAATTGTCACGGCCAGGTGAGGCCAACTAAATGGAGTTGAGCACTGCCCTATGTGTTATTTTACCGTTGTTGGTGTACGTATTGTTATAGTTGATGTGTTTAACGATGTTATTGCATTGCCATGATGGCAAATAGAGTATAAAAACATCGCTAAGTTCCTATTGTTTGTCGTCGCAATATATTATGCTCGTTGTAAATAATGTACTATTTATTCTCGCAGTTTTCGTACTTTTTTGTTATATTAGTTACTTATGGAATGTAACATTGTCAAGACTGTCTTACAATCGTATTGTCAACTTTATTATGCAGTTTAACGTCATTAAGAATACTTGCAATTTAATTTCCTTCTCACCGCAACCAACCACCCCGAATGATCTAATTTCAACCATTTGCTTGTAGCTTGCTCACGCGATTTCGCGCCTCGTAAATCAAAGTTGTCCCTGCCATGATTCACGTTGTTGCACGATCACCAACGTCCACGCGAAGTTTGTGCACGAGGTTGGAGCGGTGATGGCGGCGGCGGCTCCGTCGTTCGTGCCACCGCAGCACAGTCTGAGCTGTGGCTAACACCGCTGGCTTAACACCGCACGCAGCCAACCGTTTAGCGTGGTTGGACTACGTACGGTGCGAAAGAAGTTCAACGTACGTGAGTAAAGGCGGAAGTTCAACATGCAAACATAAACCAACAACAACAACCGCCATTCGCCACTTAAGTGGCGGTGACGTCACCGCGGCGCTTGTGCCAGGTCACGTGCACTTTAAGGCCACGTGAGGTGTCGAACGCCCGCTGGCGCGAGGTCACGGGACAGACCCAGGTGCCATGGGTTGACTGACTGCGATGACTGGCCGATGCACCACCTGTGACCACTACTGTGCCAACATGCATACAGAGGTTCAACATACATACATCTAATACGTAATTATACGAACAATAATAAAACACAAATGTAAATAACGAGCGCATATTTCGCTAATGGAAACGCAACGTTCGAGCGAGAACTCGGAAGGGCGTGTAGAGTTCAAAATCAGCGACAACCCTCTCGTCCTGGGCCCCTGTTTCACCAAACTTAGACAAAGATCCCCCGCATAGCCCCAACAGGCTGTTGGGGCAAGTGCTGCTAGCGAGTAGCACGGCACACGAGGGGGTGGTTGGCCAGCACTACGCCCGATGTTTACACAGCACACCAATTTACTCATGTGTAGGCTGAGTTGACCTAGGCGAGGCTCAGGACCGGTTCGGATATATATAAATCACTATGTAACACAATTTTTGTTCCTGGGTACTAAGTGTTATTTTCTTATTGCTTATGCCTAAAAAGTACGGGAAATGTCTATTATTCCCCACAAACTTTGCTTTTGTGACCAGGACTTTACGTGAAGGAATGACACAAATGCACACCACGTTTTCTCATTGAAAATAGGTACATTTCAAAATGTCACTGTCCTGGTCACAAAAGCAAGGTTTGTGGGGAATAATATCCATTTTCTGTACTTTTGAGGCATAAGCAATGTGGAAATAACACTTACTACCCAGGAACAAACCCATATTTGTTTGTTACACAGTAATTGTCACTGGTGATAGCCGTGAGCTGAAATGAACGCGGATCGCCAGGTTCGGAACGCAGCACGCTAATCCGGTATTCTACCGCTCCCCCTGTTTCACCAACACACACACACACGCGGAGCAGTGTGGGGGAAATCCGTGGTCAAACATCCCACCCGTAACGGAGACAGTTGTTGGATGGCTTTAATCCAGCAGTGGTCTTATAAAGGAGGCCATGAATTATTAGAATCATTAAGCGGCCCATCTTAGGTTGTTCAAATGTCATTCAACAGAGACGAATGGGCCTGCCGACTGACTCGCATCACGCACTACTCGTAGGGGCTTCCTTGCAATCTTTGCAGCTGCCTGGCTGCAAGCCCTGATGCGGGCCCTCTTTAACTCCGCAGAGAGCTGTGGTCAAGCAACGTCAACCGATGTCACCGTGCGGCGACCTTCCAAAGGTCATTCGGACCACGAATATCAATGAGACCTCGTATGCTGACTGATGTGGGAGTAGAGCCTCCATATAGACATTGTATAAACGCCTATGCTTAAGAGCTTCGGCGTATGTTCTACCTATGGCTATATACTTACCGACTGGCTTCTACGGCAAATGTAATTGATGCACGTGTTGTGCATGTAAACATTGATTCCTCTTGACGGAGCGAAGAACGGTCGTATTGTTGACAACTGCTACCTCTTCTTGGTTCTGTCGGTAAAGTCACGTAGAAGGGAAGTAATAAAATAATAAAAATAAAACATAATAAAATAATTCTCACGACGTTTCGGCCACAACGCAAGCAGCCGTTGAATGACATTTGTTGCGTTGTGGCCGAAACGTCGTGAGAATTATTTTATTATGTTTTATTTTTATTATTTTATTACTTCCCTTCTACGTGACTTTACCGAAAGAACCAAGAAGATGAATCCCTGCAGTCACGAAAGATTTAAATCGAAATTTAACTGCTACCTCTTCACCATTTCATTCACGTGGGGCACCATTCCTCCCACCAAACCATCCTCTCCCCACCCTCCCCTAAGGGAGACGAGGTGACATTTCGTGGAGGGTGCAAGGCTTCAGCACGGATACCGTGCAGGAGAATTTAGAATTTGCGTGGGGAACATCTGCGCCACGCTGCGGCGACGAAACAAGTGAAATTCCCTCCCAACACCGCGTCGACTAAAGGCGTGGACACATGATCTCGCTGTGTATTGTGACCTGCTGGCGGGCCGGGGGGGCACGGGGACCTGTGGTGTTGATCGGGGGGCACGGGAACCTTTAGTGTTGATGGGGGGTGGGGGGCATACCAACAAGGCTTTTATTCCTTTTATCCAGACATTCCACAAACTCTACATTAAGTATGTTGGGAACTCACAAGTTAATTATACAAAACAACAATATACTCAAAGGGGAATGAGTAAGCTGTAATTAATCCCCATGAAACGAAAGTGAGTTAATGAAATCTGAAATCAATACACAACGCAAATGGTTATGCCCACGGTAATAAAAACAATGATTACGCAGTTTGAAAATTTTAAAGGACTTGTAGAAATTAATCCAAAGCGTGGGTTGAAAGATATTACTAAACTACAGTATCTCGCCCAAATTAAAGGAATTTTTTTATATCTAAATTAACTTTTATGATCGAGACCCCACCCCCTAACTTTTTTGTGATGTTGGTTCCTAGAATTACTCACTAAATGTTTCGCTTTTGCACTTTTTTAATTAATTTTAGTAAAAAAAAAATGGCAATTGTAATAACATATTGTCTTCGAATTTCAAATAAGGGAAGGTCTTAAACGGAATATCCGTGCGTGCGTGTCTTGCCCGCGTTACGCGTGTGCTTTCAAAGCGATCTGGGGCAGTGTGGGTTTTCACAGCTCCTAACCCCGGGCACTTCATTAAGCGAAATAATTACAAACTTTGGTGAAGTGAATGAAGCAGAAGCTTGCTACATTAATTAGCACATTGCAGTTGCAAAATGGGTTCCAAAAGGCAATCAGTCCACATGCTCCACTTTAGGGACACACCTTGCTCACGCGAATACCAGCAGAGGAATTGTCTGAACTATTAACGGTCCCTCTCCGCACCTCCAGTCATGCACGATTTGGCTACACGCGGCATGAAAGAAGCTCAACGTACATACATCATCGATTATCTGGCGGCTTAGAGGGGAAGGCGGTGCCGGATTCTCAATAAACGCCGGATAATCACTAATCGTTATTTAAAATAGCTTATTTTTTGCACATTTTTGTAATAACATTCTTTTTTAGGTGTGGCGCATATTTTTGTTCGTGTTTTAAATAAGTTTACTATGTTAAATTGGCACATATAAACATACAAATAGACACAAAATAAATATCCTAATGTAAAAAGTTACTATACTGTACCTCCCGTCTCGAAGACTCACCATGGGGTGATGATAGGGGGGCGTAGAATTGGAGGTGGTTATTCGCCTCCAATCCCACTCCATCAGCTGTGATGGAGGTTCGCCGGATTGGTCTGGGACCGCTGGATAATGTTGGAAGCCGGATAATCGCGCGCCGGTTAATCTATGAAATGTACATGCCAGCAGTAGTAGCGTGGTTGCAATGATTTAAATGGGGACACCCGGTCCACTTTCAGAAAGACTTACAGATTTCCCGGGCAATTTCGAGGAAAAAAAACAGGTACAGGTGAAAATCCTACGGTGAATGTCGATTCACTGTGACATTTTTTTCATGGAAGATTTCAGGGAAAGGTTACAGAATGATTACTGAAATCTCCCTAATCAATGGCAACGCTCTTCCTATTTCATAACGCAACGATGAATGGGTTCAAGTGCAATGACCGTACCATTGGGCGGGTCAGCTTCGAGAGATGTAACATCAGCATCTGTGCAGCGCTTTGTAAAATCATACTTTTATTTTAATACTAAATCCTGTGAAACAATTGCACAGAACTGCTGGAAGGTGTGTATCAAAGAGCCTCCAGTTTATCCTCAACATACTGTTGTGGATGAGCAGCACCATACCCGGCAACCTTTGTCTCCCGAGTGGCGATATTTACACATCACACCAGGTACTCGTTTGAAGCTGAAATTCACGGGAGGCTCAAATAATCGTCAATGGTCGCTGGGTTCCTATCGTGCTAAATGATACTCTACCGCTCCCCACAAAGAAAAAGATCCCCCATATAGCCTTAACAGACAGTAGGGGCAAGTGCAGTTAGGGAGGGAATGGGTGGCCAGCACCACGCCCGACCGCCTTTGTCTCCCCAGTGGCGATGTTTACACACTGCACCAGGTACTCATTTGAGGCCGAGTCGACCTAGGGGAGGCCAGGAACCGGTTAAAATAATCGTCAATGGTATTGGCCGTGAGCGGGAATCGAACCAGGGTCGGCAGGTTCATAGCGCAGCGCGCTAACCACTACACTACCGCTCCCCACACACACACACGCACGGACACGGCGGTTTTTGATAAAGCCTTGGATTTATGGAGGCAAAAGTCGGATTTAATCTGTCGAAAAACGTAACGAATCTGACCGTGGCATACGCAGCAGCAGCAGCAGCAGGAGAGAGAGAGAGAGAGAAATCGATGTGGCAACGCGAGGAGCCCGCGATTCTGTGCTGTAGTGGCAGAGGCCATTACACATTTACATCACCGCCACTTCGGCAAGCGTGGCCCAAATATTTCGACCTTTAATTCCAAAATGGAGAGCCTTGTTTGCTCAACCCCATTAAAGGTCATCCTTACAAAGCGGGCGGTGGTATGTTTTCATTACCGCCGCGACTGTAACTCTAAATAATGCCTCGGCAAACGAATACTCGGGGAATGGAAACATCCCCAGGTGCACACGCACAGCCCTTTGCCAGGCCTCTTGCACGAAGGCCTCCCCCCATGGCGTACTTCACCAGATCGGTCACTTGCTGCAGGTAGGGCAGCATAGACTATGGAGCATAGGGACCGTCCATAAATGACGTCACGCGATTTTGGACGATTTTTGACCCTCCCCCCCCTTCGTCACACGGCGTCACAAAAAGTCAGACCCCCCCCCCCTAAAATATGACGTCACGAAAAAACATGCTTCAAATCGCTTTAAACTATTGTCATTGTAGTGCGTATTCAATGTGGCGCTGCACTCTGATGTTGTAGGAGAAAACATTTATTAAGAAGTATATTTAATTAAGTAAAACGTGTTGTCTATATTTATTTAAAGTTGCACATTTTGTTGTGACGTCACATTTCTCAACCCCCCCCCCCCCCTCGTCACACATCGTCACAAATGTCTGACCCCCCCCCCCACCCTAGGTGCGTGACGTCATTTATGGACGGCCCCATAGGACAGCACAACGATGTATTTTACTGCACTGCACCGTGCCACTGTTCTGCATGGTGGGCGCCCAGCCCATTCAACGTAACATCCAGGATCAGCCCAACTTCACTTTCGAGATCTGACGAGACCAGGTGCACTGTGGTTGATTTGGCCATGGGCGCAGGTGTGGCGTGCGATGGAATGAATACATGACGTGAGTGATCTGTGATCGTCAAGTAAAGCTACGAGAGTGGCCTGTTAATGGGCAGAGTCAAGGGCCTCCGGTTGTGTCACGGACGCCTGTCCAATGTCATTTTAGATTGATGCTTATAAATGTCCACGTCATGAGCCACTTTGTTCAGCTATTATTTGTGTCTACGTCACTTTTGAAAAGAAGCTAATAGCTCAGCGGGCTTTACCTGGTAAGATAGAAAATAAATAAAGTTATATTTGAGTATTGTTTTTAAGTGATTTGTTTACCTTTCTGATACTGTGCAATCCTGTCGTGTTGTTGTATTGTTGTTGTTGTTGTGTCGTTGTGATCAGCCTCTACTGGGCATCTGTGAAAATGAGCTTCATATCTCATCGGATTCTCCAGTATAAATAAATATTCTGATTTATGATAGATAGATAGATACAATTATAACTAATTCCCCCCCTCCCCCACCCGTAATCCAACAGGGGTGAGTGACTCGGCAGGCGACCCTTTGGTGGGGTAAAGTGTGGGTACCCCCACCTCTTCCAGGCCTCCTGGCGAGCGTGAAGGATGGCAGATCCCTCGAGTGGAGGCTCCCCCCAACAGTGACATGAGTAAGCAGTTGCAGGGCTGCGCCCTTTCCTTTGAATGAACCAACCGAGCGTCAACCATGCTCGAAGGCAACATCGAACTATGGTGCTCTCATCCATTGGCAACAAAGGTCCACTCCTGCCAATTCCACAATGCTATGGCAATGGCCAGTGTCGCAAAAGGTCCCCAACCCATTGTGTTGATGGACCCTGACCCGACACCTACCGGGGAATTGACTCTGAAGCTTCCGATTGTGCGTTGAGCAATCTAACCACGCTGCCACCCACCCAGGCAATGAGCAGAAGCCAATACAATACAACGTGGGTGCACATGGCATCTAACTGTGACTGCATCTCAATCGATTGCACAGCAGCAGTGGTCACATGTGTTATAGAAATGAGAGGAATACGCATTTAGTGATGGGCAGAATCAAGACGATGGTGTTGAGTTTTCTATTTGAACAGGGACAGGGAATTGACAGCACGGATTGCTGGATTTGAGAGTCTAGTGAGATGAGTGGGGAGATGTAGGAGAGTGCGTTGAGGGGAGTAAGGTGAGATGAGAGGGAAGAGGTAGGGGAGTGTGTGGAGGGGAGTAGAGTGAGATGAGAGGGGAGAGGTAGGGGAGTGTGTGGAGGGGAGTAGAGTGAGATGGGAGGGGAGAGGCATGAGAGTGCGTTGAGGGGAGTAGAGTGAGATGGGAGGGGAGAGGTAGGAGAGTGCGTGGAGGGGAGTAGAGTGAGATGAGAGGTAGGAGAGTGCGTGGAGGGGAGTAAAGTGAGATGAGAGGGGAGATGTAGGAGAGTGCGTGGAGGGGAGTGGAGTGAGACTGAGAGGGGAGATGTAGGAGAGTGCGTGGAGGGGAGTAGAGTAAGATGAGTGGGGAGAGGGAGACAGAGGAAGACGTTGAATGCGATCTTGACATTTGTGCGGGGGACTGGATTGGGCGCTAGTGGAGCGATCAGAGTCATTTGTTGGCCGATGGAGGGGCTTTGAGGATGATTCGGAGTTTGGAGACACGAGCATCGGGCTGCGGGGAGATCGTAGACGACGCTCACCGAATGCACTGGTTTTCCAGCTTGTGTGTGTGTGTGTGTTGTGTGGGTTTTTTTGCATTCTTCTTCTATCACTACAACTTCGCCTCGCAATGCGCGGACGCAATCTCAATTAAATAGCTGTCAGTCTCCCGTCAAGAGCGTCGCGCTGGTCCATCGCCACGGCGACCGGCCGCCTCCTCCCCCTCCCCCCAGTCTCCTGCAGCAGCACGATCGCCCGGTCATTACGAGCCGTCACTCAGACGCGGGACAACCCACGCCATCTGGGATTTTTTTTAAACATTTTATTTCCGTGCTCTTAGTCACAAGTCTCATTTTTGCCGGCTCAGTCGGGGGGGTGGGGTGGTTTGGGGGAGACCCCCCCCCCCCGGCACATAAAGTTCCTCACCACACGAGCGCGCGTCGGTCGGAGAAGAGTCCGTGTCGTGCAAACAAAAGCGACGTCGAGGATTTCGAACCCGGGGTTGGTCCACGACTCCGGCGCTCGATTCGCACTCGCGCCGGTTGCTGCGTTGAAAATTCTCGCGACGGTCTCGATAATTCCTTCGTTGAGGTGGAGATGTCGAGTGAGTACGCGGCAGGAGGGACGAGCGGTCAGGGGAGGCAGGGGAGGCAGAGCCTCACCTGGCATACTCCAATGAAAATAGCTGTTTCGAAAATAAAAAAAACATATATATATATGACATAAAAATGAAATTTTTTTCCACTGATCTGTGTTATAAATGCCATTTCTGTATGATTCCGATCATTACAGAAAGATAGTAACAGGCACGCGCTTACTGCCCGCGCTCCATCCAGTGTCTGAGGGGTTGCGCAATCAGAGGGGAGGCTGAACTCGTCGCTGCCTCCACGCCTCTCGTCTCTCGCTGCGTTTGCAGCGGAGCTCCGCAAATTTGGCGATTTTGACTCTAAAAATGTGTTGCACACTCGAAATGAAGGACGTGGGCAGGTGCTCCAAATCGAGGGCAAACACATTTACTGTGGCTAATCTGTAAGATGCAACAGCACGTGTGTCACACACAGCAATCCTCAACCGAGTCGCCATTAACCACATGATTGGTGTACAAGTGCGGTTCGTCAATAACCCTGACAGCCACCCACAGGCCCAACTCAGTTATCGCACGCTGGTGTACACACGTGCATTGATGTACTGCGCAGCACGTAAGGACTTTCACAAAACCACACTTTACTCCCTCCTTGCTGCACGAGGAAATCGTTAAGAGTGGTCCATTCCTAATGTGCCACAAATGATTGGAATCGTACAGAAATGACATAACACAGGTCGGTGGGGAAAAAAAAAAATCTTAATTTTATTTTATAATTTTGTACTTTTCGTACCAGATATTTTCATTGAAGCTATGGCAGTTGAGGCTGTGCCTCCCCTCCCTCCCCTGAGCGCACGTCCGTGGTAGACGGTGCAACTGCACTGGAGCCCACGGGCTGGAGGGGGGCCCAGGGGCCGGACTACGAATAGGAGGAGGCAATTGTACGGGGTTGCCATGTCGTTTGTTCTATGTATGTACGTTGAACTTCTTTTACACAGTACGTAGCCAACCGTGCTAATCGGAGGTGGAGCAAGGCACCTCCACCCCCCTGCTAACCGCGCTACGCCACAGACGGCAACAGCACAGTTCAGAAATCATGGAGTGGAGCTAATCTTACCGTGAGGTCCTGAACCAAAAGTGAAAGATTCCACGTTACTATGGTGAAGGCCGGTCCGTGAAAACGGGCTAGCCCCCATGTTGGCGTCTTTCAAAGTGGTGTTATCAACCAGAGAGGGACGACAGCATGAGTTGACCCCCTAACTCAGATCTGCGCAGGGCCGTAAAAAAGGCTTTTGAATGCTTGGGGCAAAAAGGCAGATGAGGCCTCACCTGAGGCCAGTCCCCTCCGTAATTTGTTAGCAGCCCCCCTAAGATCTGCGGCCTCGGGGCAAATTGCTCACCCTGCCCCCCCCCCCCCCGGCCCCGCACCTGGTCAGATAGATAATTGCACAGAGAGGAAATTATACAGACACACGCATGTAAATATAGCAAAATAAATAGATAATCTCAGTGGTTCCATCTCAGTGCTCGAACGTGGCCATTATGAGTTCCCTGAGCTGCCGAGCCACCTCCAATTATTCACAATTAATGTCAACTCGCCATTGTTAATTCATCCAAATATTTGCATTTTGTTATTTTCTAAGAACAGTCGAACGCCTCCAGGACCCTTTGGTATTAACAGCGCTCCGCGAAAAAAAAAGAAAACGACGCCGTCAATGCCATCATCGCATTGACGAGATGGAGCGTTGCTCGGACGTTATCGGGACGTTTTCCAAAAAAACTCAACAAAGTGTTTTTACTCATTGCTCTCAATCGCCGATTGTTGCATCAGCGTCTGGCCGACTCCCGACATGACGGCACCGCTGACCGTACGGACGGCACGTAACGTCATGGTCAGTCCTAGAGAGCCACGTGGAACGGTCAGCTATGCCGGATTCAAATTCCAGAGGTCTGCGGTTTAATTCGTGAATCACCCCCCGCGCCTCTGTCCACCCCGAGCAGTATACACCGGTTGGCCACATATTCTTGGTTATTTCGGTAAAGTCACGCAGAAGGGAAATAATAAAATAATATAAATATAAAACAATAAAAAAATCTCACGACGTTTCGACTGCAACACAAGCAATCATCAGTCGAAACGTCGTGAGAATTTTTATTGTTTTATATTTATATTATTTTATTATTTCTCTTCTACGTGACTTTACCGAAAGAACCAAGAATGTGAATCCCTGCAGTTACTGTTGGCCACAGTTAGTCGGTCGACAGGCCGTGCGTGGTGCAGTAAGGTGTGGGTGCTACAACCTCATCCAGCGTGGAAGAGTAGACCAAATGCCTCTAGTGGAGGCGCGACTGCTTACAGTAGCGCGAGCGAGCAAGTTGCAGAGCCGGCCACCTTTGCCTTTATAGCTGACTGGCCCGCCGCCATTGGCCACTCAATGTCCCAAAAAATAACAAAAAATCCATCGCGGGGTTTAATCTTTCGCTAGCGACAGCAGCAGCAGCAGCCGGCATCACCTTGAGGGCCTTTAACACACGGAAGAGCATCTAAAAACAATGTCAAGGGCGGCGTTATCATCCGGAGAGTGGTTTAGCGATGAATTATTCACATTGCCCGGCAAACGGCTCCGGCCCCCCGTTTTGGGGGGGAGCGGCGCGAGGCCTCCCCCGGCCGCCGCCCACTCCCGGCATGTTCATCACGACGGTGGCGGAGACGCCGCTCAATGCTCGCTCGCAACCCACTCCCGGCGCGCTGGGGAAGAGGAAGCGGGCCGCAGCGGCTGTCTCTTCTGTCCGCTGATGCGAGAGGCTGGAAACCGCGGTGCCGCTATCGCGTTGCTATATGTGTAGGTTTTTTTTTTGTTACAATTTTTTTTTTATAATTGTTATTCTTTATTGGGCGTCCGAGTGGCAAGTGTCCAAGCGAATGCAGTAGACGAAGTGCGCATGACAACAACGTTGCTCTGTGGGCTGTGATGTGTGCATGTATGAACGTTGAACTTCTTTCGCACCGCACGTAGCCAACCGTGCTCATCGGACGTGCTTTTTCTGCATGAAATCCTAGCGGGTGGAGCAAGTGGTGGAGTGCTAAGAGCGCACTGGGTTGTGAACGCGAGAGACCAGTGTTATTTTTTATTTTTATTTACTTTGATAAAAACCCGGTACAATGAACAAACTGTAACAAGTGGAGGGGGGGGGAGAGACATTCTGTGGACCGCAGGTTGAACTCAGCGCTCCTGGGTTCTGGGAAGAGGAGGATGTTGGGCTCTCTGCTCTGCTCACGGAGGGACTGCGAGCGGGAGCGTAGGTTATTATACGAGGGAGGAAAGGCTTTTTTATTATTCGTACAAAATGTAACAGGTAAGGCCCACTGAGCTATAGAGTTATTTTTCAGAAGCGACCTGGTCTTACAAATGATCGCTCAACGAAGTAGCGTATCACGTGGGAAGAAATAGCAACCGAATACTCTAAATGCACGTTGATTTTAAATGTGGAGGGAAAAGCCAGAGGGCCCGGAGAAAAATCCACGTGACCACAGGAAAAGAGGCACGCAAAACTCCACGTTTACAGGCATCGTCAGAACCCACGACCTCCTGTACACCAGACGAGGCAGTTAATATCTCGTCACCACCGCAGGAGGCAGCGGAAGACGAACACAAGTAAAGGTAAAAAAATTAACCCGTAAAAACAAAGTTTTTCACTATAAATCCTTTATATGCGTGTTCAATGGGCCACAACCCAGCCCACATTGGTCTTTAAAACGGGCGGCTAGAGTCCTCTCGTCCTCTGGCTTGAGATGGCTGCCACCTATGGGTCAGATGATTGCCTGCCACCAATAAGCAATTGGTAATTAAATATAAAAAAAAATCAAAAAAAGTGTAAAATTTTGGAAAAAAATTTTCACGAACATTAATTGTCACGCACAACGAGTCTGTGTGCAAAATGTCAGCTCGATTGGATCACGGGAAGTGGGTTAAAAAACGACCGAAAGATTTGCACGGTCGTAAGCGCGCAAGCAAGCAAGTGAACTTAATATAAAGGATTTAAAAAGGGGTGGGGGTGGAGGGGACAGAGAGAGAGAGAAGGGGAGTGCACAGAACCAAATCCACCAAAACAAAATAACCTGGACGCGCCAAATGAGTTTAACGGCAGAGAAGTGGTGATTAACACCTGCCTGTCGCCGGAGGTGGTGGCAGGGTGGGGGTGAGGAAATCCCTCAGAGGGTAACCGGAGTTCGTCGCAATTGAGACGAGTAAATGTGCTTGGGGGGGTGGATAGGACACATCGCGAGACGGGACAGTGGCCGACGGAAGAGACCGGTGGTGGTGGTGGTGGTGGTGAAGAGGCCGCGGCTAAGAGAAGGAACGACGCGGACACAGCGACGAGATCGAGCGGGAGCAAGGCGGACGCGAGGAGCACTGGACCACGTGGGAAGGCGACGGCGTTGTGGAGAGATCTTCATCCAGCAGTGGATTGACAATGGCTGGTGCTGCTGCGGATGATTAATAATGAATTGGGATCAACAATAATGCCCTGTAAAGCCAGGTCAATCAATGTCTTTGTCTGACAATTAACATTTCAACAGGTGCTCTGAGATCAGCCACGTGCATAAAACCTTTGTTTAAAGAATAGTAAACATGATATGCAATGCTCCAATAATACAAAATGTGTGTTTTCCAACAGGTCATTCCGAAGGATGGAACAATGCGAACCTTCACAATGACCACCTGATTCGAGACCCAAACATCATCAGCACCTCCTGGCTTTGACACTTCTGGCAGACGCTCGTTTAACCATCACTCGCATCAGCACATCACCAGGCTGCTGTGATCATTTCCTTCGTGAGTGTAAAACGAACCACGGTACACAACGCGACCATGGCCATGCAACCCAAACTATGGACCACGCAGTAAATCTCTGCAGTCTGTTCTCCTTCGACGGAGGTGGAATAGAAACACATTCCTGCGGAGGGAGCTGGTAGGAACGTTGGGTTGCTCGGTCAATGGCCAGGGTCAACGACAGCGTGGTGTATTCCGCAAATATGGCCGTCTGTGAGGGCGGGCACAAGCCGGCGTGGGTAGGTGAAACGTTGAGTTTTATAAGATCACCACGGGGTGACCAGCCCCTCCCCACCAAGCCCCATCCCCCACCCAGCCCCACCCTCCCCACCCATACCCTCCCCACCCTCCCCTCCCCTCCCCACCCAGCCCCTCCCCACCCTCTCCACCCAGCCCCACCCCTCCCATTTTTGGTTGCACGACGGACGGACACAATAATCCCCTGTGGGCTGGTGTAACCAGGAGGTTCCTACCAGTAAAACTACACAAACTCTTTCCCGAAGCCCGCCAGCGGATAGCAGAACTTGACATTGGCAATGCGCAAAGAGTAGAAACAATTCCAAAGGAAATTATTTTCACACGGAAAAAAACAATCTTACATTTTATTTTCCTCGTTTATCCAAGCAAGAGTCTCAAGACTCCTTCTCAGAAGGGTATTGCCAAGTTTTCGCAGGAGTGGGCGACGTTGCTGCTGCTGTTGTGTAATTCAAATTTAGTAGTTTTTAGGAAATATTCCAGCATTTGGATGGTTGGCAAACACCAGTAACGCTGTGCGTGTGTGTGTTTAGTTATGAAGCGGAGAAGCTGGAGGAAGCCCAAGCAGTAACAGGGGGACGGCGTCCGAACGTCTCAACGAAAGGCGCCCAAGTCGGGAATCGAACAGAGGCCTCTTCTTGCCGTGACGTGCGAGCCTTGCCACCGCCACCAAATCCTCAAACAATCTGCTGACAATCGCGGAATTCATTATTTTTAATTAATTATTCGTTCAAAGTTATGATTCAAATTATAAATTTCTAATGGTTTCATAGCGTATGTGTAAATAAAGCGTTTTTAATGAGACAATATAAATAGTAACTAATATCTTCATGTGTCACAGACGGATGCTCATTAATGCCAATGCATTGCTTACGATACGCGTGTACCTACATCAGGCCGTCGCTGCGAGCAAGGCATGTACGTGGATTAACGAGAAGTGCTTTGGACAGCCGCATGCAAATATAATCTGTTAATGCAGCTAATCAAAATATGATTACGCGCAACGCAGTGTTTAACCAACGTGTAATAAAGATTCAATGATATCCACTAAACATGCAATTTAATTACCATAATCACAGCCAAACTTTAATATAGCTTTGCCTTGCGATCAGCTAAACCGCAATTCGTCAAAACTGGCTGTCGAGTCGGTGTGTTGAGAGGGAAGATCTCGAATTCCTCAAGCGGGGATCTCAAATCCGATCTCTGAGATGGCGCCATGGGGCCCGTTCCACCCTTCAATGTCTAACTGGGCCTTCTACCGCATCACGTTACAATTGAAAGATGCATCAGAATATGTTTAGTGTTTTACTATTTTATTCACCCTGGAGAAATCCGATGAGCCATGAAGCTCTTTTTCACACGCCTCCAGTAAAAGGGGTACGGGGTTAGAAAGTTACAACAACAAACAACACTACGAAAAAAACCGATAGGAGTTGAGGAAAGGAAAGAAAATTACAAAAATTGAATTAATATTCTCAACTTAACACGTAGGCTTTGGCGACCAGTATTATTCATAACAACGGTATTGGGTTAGATCGCGTTATTTATAAATGTGTCGCAACCCTCCACCACCCGACAGGGTCAATCAGTTAAAAATGTGTCACCTTGACGAAAGACAAAGAGCTCACTACTTCAGCCCACCGGTGTGTTGAAGAGTGAAAACACAACATTTACAATTTGAGTTGTACGACGTTTCGCTGGAAATTACATCCAGCACCTTCGGGCGATTTGCCAGAATAGTGAAGCCAGCCACCTGCGTCCGGTCTAAATAGTGCAGGATGACGTCATCATTGTTGAACCCCATCACGTTTCGAGATCAGAGGCAATTATATAAGAGATCAGTAATCAGCCACTTAGCATGTGATTCACCTGTAAGGAACTTGCAATATGTGTTGTGCATGGCACACGAGCGGATGAGTCGGCATCAGCACGCCCGGCCGCCTTTGTCTCCCTCGTTGCGATGTTTATACATCACAACTAGGTACTCATTTAAGGCTGAATCGACCTAGGGGAGGCCCATGACCGGTTCAGATAATCATCACTTGTGTTGGCCGTGAGCAGGCTCTAACTCACGCCGCTGGGTGTCAGAGCGCAGCGCGCTAACCACTGCACCACCGCTCCCCACGTACACACACTCACACGCACGAGACACCAAAGTTAATGTTTTTTTTTTGTGCCATGCGCGCACGAACGGGTACCACATCTCTATCTTAATTTGCGTTGGCGCACGCGAAACAACGCGCGTGCACTCAGCATGCTGCTGGCACAAAGCGTAACGTTAATCTCTTTCGTTAAAATACAAAAATGACTTTTCCAAGTGTTTAATTGGCAATCTTTTCCCCAAAACAACTCTGGTCGCTGATAGCAGCCGAGCCGCGCGCTACGTTTTTTTTTGTAGCGACTGGCTCGTCAAGGACAAGACGGACGCATCATTTACCAAGCACAGCAACGCTGAGAGGCGTCACGCCTGTCATAGGAATGTGGAATTTGCGCCGCGATCTCAGGCCGGCTGACAAACGCGAGCCCCCCCCCCCCCCTGTGTTGTTGTAACGTTCTGACCTCTTGCCCCTTGCTGGACATCTGCGAAAAAGAGCTTTATAGCTCATCGGATTCCTCCTCCAGTATAAATACAAATTCTGGTTGCGCGTATTGAGTTCTCGAGCCAGGCTGGCCCACGACTGAGCGATGATGCTTAGTTTGTGACATTGTCGCTATAACAACAACAAAACCAGCACATCGCACACATTGAGGACAGAGGGCTCTACGCTGTGGGGCTTCGCACATGCACGTGGCAGGTGCAGTTGCACACAAAACAAACACAGTGGCCAAGCGTTTGCAGTCGGAAAAAAGTGGGTGCACGACTTCACACGTGTCGATTCTTGGCAGGGTGTCGTCCCCCTTCCCCACCACTCCGTGGGCTTTCCTCCGGCGACACCGCTCTCCTCCCGAGCCGGCCTCAGACAGAGAGCAATACCAAATGTCGTGGATCTCGTCAAAGAAATGGAACCGAGGCGACCCGGATCGTTGACTCAGCGCGCTAACCGCCGCCCCACCGACCCCTTAATACACGCCATACATCTCGGAGTCATTAGCGGCGAGAGTGATCTCCGCGCCTAATGTGTCCTCTGCGCGCCCTTATTAACATCCGCAGGCCACGGAGGTGTCCGTGCACAAGACAAAGCTCCCTCATTGAGCCTCGCGGACCTCCGTTAGGGCGAGGGCTGTTAGCGAGCGTCCCAAGCGGTGCAGCACAAACGGGCAGCGGCAGCTCGGGCAGCGCAGACCACCGGCGCAGACGGTCCTCACACCATCATCACACCATCGTACACCCTCACACTCGGCACTACTCATTTGACGCTGAACGCAATGGGATGCTGCCGTGACGTCACGGTTGTTAGCACACCCAGGCAGAGGTCCCCGGTCACATTCACTCTCTCTCTCTCCCCAGAGCGGCGCGAGTGGTGGGTCAGACCGCAGCTTAGGTTGCATTTGGTTGGGCTAAGGTTGTGGTAACTCGCAGCCTCTTCCAGGATGTCTGGCCAGTGTGAAAGAGTAGGCCAAGACACCCTCTCTAGAAGGGTTCTCTAGGGCTCCCTCTAGTGGAGGCCTTTCCGCCAGCAGTTGCCTGAAACGGCACGTGGCTGCAGGCACAGGGGCAGGGTGCCACAGCAGCTGCTGCTGGGGTGAGGAATTGGAGGCAGGGAATGCTCGCAACGACAGAGGTAATGGGCGCCGCGGTGGCGAGATGTTAACTCCCTCGCCTGGTATGCAGGAGGTCGTGCGTTCGATCACGACCCTGACGCCTGCTGCTGTATATTTGGAGTTTGCATGTCTCTCTCATCGTGGTTCCACAGATTTTTCTCCAGGTCCTCCGGTTTCTCCCTCCGCATTGAGAAAGGTGCGTTTAGAGTATGTGGCTGCTATACATGTCCACGTGATAAGCCACTTCGTTGGGCTATCATTTGTGACCCGGTTGCTTCTGACAGAGAGCTACATAGCAGGGTTGTGATATTTGGGGAGAGAATGAGAGATGGGATCAATGGCAACCCCAAGCTTACGCGCGTTCTTTGCCAGTGCAGTGTCAGCATTTGGGAGGTTCTCACTGAAGCCGGTGAGTCTTAAGTCTATTGTCGACGTTCCTACGACGAGAAGTGCCTCAGCCTGGCAACGCTGCCTCGAGGAGGTTCGAACCGAGCCGCTAGGAGACCGCTCCGAGGAGGCAGCGCGTGAGAGCGCACGGCGCTGGGCTGGGCTCGCGGCGCCAGTGGCGACGTGGAGCCCCGCGGCGCTCACGAGCGGAGGAGCAAGCGACGACGGTCGACGTTCAAATAGAGACGATTGAGGATTCGCCTAATTCAGCAGAAGGATGCCACCGCCTCCACCTCCTCCTCCTACTCCTCCACCTCCTCCTCCTCGCAGTTGAAGAGACTTCCCAGGTGTCGCCATGGCCGGTCACGACTCTGGTGTGCAGCAACCAGTTCAAAGGCATCTACAGATATTTAAACACTTAACAGCCTCATCGGCAGACGCCACACGTGCAAACCATGCGGCCATTTGCCTGGTTTATCTTCTCAAGTTTAAGTAAAAATAAACCGAAGCAGATTCAAGCTTGTAACTTGATGAAGATGGGGACTATCCGACAACTCCACATTTGAAAGTTAATAAATTGCATTATTCAGTAGCAGCTATACACATTATCCTGCTTTCTAATGCCCCAATAAAGGAAGTTTTAACAACAACAACAAAATTGAGAAGTTTGTTTTTTTCCGAGCAGGAGGAGACAAGTTTTGAAGAGTGGAGGGTGGAGGGCAGGGGTGGACAAGGATGGAGCCTTGTGGGAAACCATAACACAGAGGGTTTCCTCGAGGAAGAGAGTGCCCTTGTCGGATTGTAGAAGAGAGATAAGGGGCCGTCCATAAATGACGTCACGCACCTAGGCGGGGGGGGGGGGGGTCAGTCATTTGTGACGATACGTGACGAGGGGGGGGGGGGTGAGAAATGTGACGTCACATCAAAATGCGCAACTTTAAATAAATATAGACAACACGTTCTACTTAATTACATAGACTTTTTACTAAATGTTTTCTCCTACAACATCAGAGTGCAGCTCCACATTACATGCGCACTACAATGACAATAGTTTAAAGCGATTTGAAGCATGTTTTTTTTGGGGGGGCAGAACTTTGTGACGTCATATTTGAGGGGGGGTCTGACTTTTTGTGACGCCGTGTGACGATGGGGGGGGGGGGGGTCAAAAATCGTCCAAAGTCACGTGACGTCATTTATGGACGGCCCCTAAGAGGTTTGAGAGGTAAGAGCAGAACCAAGGAGGGGCGACACGGTGGCAAGGAGATGTTAACTCCATCGCCTGGTATATATGAGGTTGTGCGTTCGATCCCGACCCTGCTGTATTTGAAGTTTTCTTATCTCTTTCCCCGCGGTCGCGTGGATTTTTAAATCCTTTATATTAAGTTCGCTTGCTTGCTTGCGTGCTTGCTTACGACCGTGCAAACCTTTCGGTCGTTTTTTAACCCACTTCCCGTGATCCAATCGAGCTGACATTTTGCACACAGACTCGTTGTGCGAGACAATTAATGTTCGTGAAATTTTTTTTCCAAAATTTTACACTTTTTAGGGAAAACAAATTAAATATTTAATTACCAATTGTTTAATA
Source organism: Lethenteron reissneri (assembly GCF_015708825.2). Classification (NCBI taxonomy): domain Eukaryota; kingdom Metazoa; phylum Chordata; class Hyperoartia; order Petromyzontiformes; family Petromyzontidae; genus Lethenteron; species Lethenteron reissneri. The sequence goes on from NC_083817.1 coordinate 9,825,486, forward strand.
CTGCAGACAATCATCTGACCCATAGGTGGCAGCCATCTCAAGCCAGAGGACGAGAGGACTCTAGCCGCCACGCATATAAATGATTTATAGTGAAAAACTTTGTTTTTACGGGTTATACTTATTTTCCTCCGGGTCCTCTGGGTTTTCCCCTCCACATTTAGAATCAAGATCACGCGTTCAGAAGACTTGACTGCTCTACATTCCCACGTGATGCGCCACCTTGTTGAGCTATCATTTGTGATGGGCCAGGTGGCTTCTGAAGAAAAAACCCACAGCTACATAGCTCAGTGGGGCCTTACCTGGTAAAGCAAACAAAAATAGTGAGAAAATAAATAGTTTCATAGTTTTCTAAAGTCTGATGGAAGTCGCCTGCGTTGTCATGGAGACGCTCGAGGAGGATGCGGCGGTGTCAAGTGCAGCAGGATCGTCCAGGAGTGAGGAGGGGCCCAGGGCCCGAGGAGAGACAAGAATGTAATTTACAGCACGCAGGAGAGCAGCTTGACAGGAGGCAGATTGTCCCGGCTCGTAAAGACCACGGATGGGAGGGTTGTCTGAAGGGGCAGGAGTCGAAAAATGTTTTTTTTGGTGGGGGAAAGAAACGTTTGTTTTGCAAGCAAATGGGAGATTTTGAGATGGGGTGAAATTTTGTCGAGGTCCAAGGTAAAAAAAAGGTGTCAGTTTTGTTGCCAGATAAAAGGGTAAAAAACCAATTATCATATTTTTTACTGGAAAATTAGGTTCCAATGGTGAGGTCCAAGGAGGTTTTGTTGTGGGATGGGCAGTCATAGCAGCAGCTTCGAGAGCGAAGGGAACAATGTCGGGTGAGATGCAGGGGGGGGCATGGTGGGGAGGCAGCGAGCCGTGAGTCTTGTGGGCAGAAGATCGCGCGTGGGTAAAAGTGTTTTTAGGCAGTGGGGAGCGGTGGTGCAGCGGTTAGCGCGATGTTGTTACGCACCCGGCAACCCGAGTTCGAGTCCCACTTACGGCCAACATCAGTGACAATTATCTGAACCGATCCAGGACCTCCCCTAGGTCGACTCAGCCTCAAACGAATACCTGGTGCGTTGTGTAAACATCGCCACTATGGAGACAAAGGCGGCTTGGCGTGATGCTGGCCACCCACCACCTCGTGTGCCGTTCTGGCCTTCATGGGTGCTCGCTAACAGCACTTGCCCCAACAGTCAGTTAAGGCGATACGGGGGATCTTTTTTTTGTGTATAGGCAGGAGACAATTGCACTGATGCTGTTTGCAGTGACCGGGCCTAGGGACGTGAATGGCAGGTGGTGGGTGGTGTTGAGACAGCAGAACAGGCAGGTGGAGGAACAGAGTCAGACACCGGAATGCCATTCCTGATTTCCTCGACCTTTTCAGAGGAATGGGATAATAGTTTGCGCTTGGAAACCAGTGGAGCAGTGCAAGGAGTCCAGGCTCTGGCCATTCTGTCGGAGCGAGTTCACACTGCCAGAAATAGATTTCGGGCTTCCAGTACCATTTGCAATCAGAGTGGAGGAGAAGCCTGATTTGGATCTAACCAGAGCCCACTGATAAGGTGCGCTGACGTGAGCCTTCCAAATCCGGCGGTGGATTTCCAGGCCGGACTCTTTCGACATTCTCTCAAGTCCGTGAGCTGCGATGTTTTGCTCACAGCGGGATAGTTGTGGAGCGAGAGAACGAAGTGGTTCCAGACGGGGCGCGGTCATTCACAGCAAGCGGTCGAGGTGGCACCGTGGCACTCGACAGAACAACTTTGGGGGTCCAAGAAACAAGGTTCAACACGGGAGCAGAGCGGTGATGGGGACAGATGTCTGTCTGGTTGGTGGGGGCAGGCGGTCTCGGGGAGAGAACAGGAGAAGCTGATGAGGGGGGGCTGGTCGCTAAATGTGGGCAGTGGAAAGAGACACGGCGGTGAGAGAGCGACTGACTTGGTTGTTGGAGATTCACGAGGTCAAGAGATGAAATTCGTTGGCAGAGATCCATGGATTGCAAAAGTTGACTGGAGAGGCACTTGACATGGAATTAGACGGATTGTCAACATGGACGCCGCAATCGCATGTAAGGGAGAGCCCAGGTCAGGTTCAAGTACCAAGTGTCATTGCTATTGATGCTCCGTAGCCACGAATTGATCCCGGGTTGCAGAAATTGTACTGCAGTGTGGACAAACAAAGACAAAGATCCCCTAGGTTGCCTGAACAGACTTCTGGGGCCAGTGCTGTTAACGAGCACCTATGAAGACCGGCGCGGCACACGAGGGGGTGGGTGGCCAACACCACGCCCGGCCGCCTTTGTCTCCCTAGTGGCGAAGTTTACACACTGCACCAGGTAGTCATTTGAGGGTCAGATAATTGTCATCGGTGTTGGCCGCGAGTGGGAATCAAACCCAGATTGTTGGGCTCGTAGGGCAGCGCAGCGATGACCGCTACACTACCGCTCCCCATTCTGGACACACGCAGACACAGATGCACACAAATCAACACACAAAATACAAAGATCTCTCATATCGCCATGCAGACTGCTAGGACAAGTGCTGTTAACGAGCATGTATGAAGGCGAGATTGATTTTAACAGGACGTTAGTGTGGCCTGAAACACGCGGGGCCACCTTTATATCCTCAGTACGGATGTCTACAAACCACGACAGGTAATTCACCGAAGGCTGAGTCCACTTAAATGAGGGCCGTGACAGATTCAGAAAATACTGGCTTCAGATTGCATCCATGGCGAGGTCGCAAGAGTAGCAGCGAAACATGCTAACCACAGTGCCACCAGTGTGTCACCACACACATCCACGCATCCCCCCCACGCACAAAGACAAAGACCCACCGTGTTGCTTTCACAGGCCAATTAATCAAGTGTGTTAGCGAGCACCTACGAGGTCTGGCATGGCACACGAGAAGTTGAAGTGGCTATAACCATGCGCGGCCGCCTTTGTCTCCCCAGTGTTGGTGTTTACACACCAGACTAGCTACTCATTTAAGACCGACAGTCGACCTAAGACAGGACAGCCCAGGGCTTGGTACATATATTGACCGTGCGCTCACCACCACGCTACCACAAACACACAAGCGTTTAGTAGATGTTTCTGTTGATAAACTAATCGATGCGTATATAACAAGCCGAATGATCATAATTAAACAATTTATCTTTGAGGTTGCAGCTGTCACAGGTCATTATTGATCCTGCTGTTGGAATTTTGCAAACGCGCAAGTATATGCATAATTTTAAGGAATTATATATTTACGTATTTTTCTTTTTGGGTGATTAATTGCTATGAAATTGGTCAATTATTTTGGCTAATTTCACAGCTGTTGTACAAACCTCGGGTATAAAATTGAGCAAATGTGTTCGCGAATTGAGTTGAGTCTAACAGTCAAGAGTGGTTGTCTTAAAAATATCGAGTGCCCACCATAGGAATGTGGAATTTCCATCGTGCCCATTTCATTAATTTGTCAAGTCCACTGTTGGGTGAAGGCCTCCCCACATCGTGACCGCCATGGCGGTTGTTTGACCATACTTCACCAGGCCGGTAAGTGCCAGTGGGTGGTGAAGGGGTTTTGGGTCCAGCAGCAATTTATATAATCACTCGCCACTGATGTTAGCCGTGGCCGGGAGTCAAACTTTGGTAGATGGGTGATTTACTATTCAGTTAGAAAAAGTGAATCGTTAATGGACTTTGTGAGTGTGTTCGTGTTTGTGCGTATGAGCGGTGGCGCAGTGGTTAGCGCACAATCCGGCGACCCGAGTTCAATTCCCGCTCACGACCAATAACAGTGGCGAATATCTAAACCGGTCCTAGGCCTCCCCTAGGTCGACCTGGTGTGGTATGCAATCATCAACACTGGGGAGACAAAGGCGGCCGTGCGTGGTGCGGGCCACCCACCCCCTCGTGTGCCGCACTGGCATAGGCAATCGCTAACAGCACTTGACTTAACAGTCTGTTTAAAGCTGTACGGAGGGGGGGGGGGTGTCTTTGGAGTGGGTTTAGAAGGCTGGCAGATACGAAGAGGTTTCTGTAGTGGCAGCGTTAGCGAGAAGAGCTTTCCCCGAGGAAGTGGTTAGTGCTCTGCGCTACGTCACCAGAAAGCTCACACAAAGTGCTCGCCACAAATTACCCACAATACCTTGCTGATCTCGTCAAGGAGCATAAAAAATCATGCAAACTACCGGTCATCCTCGCGGCGGTTTTTGACTCGCCATCGAACAAAGACGGTCACCACATTGTGGGCTTTCATGTGCTCTTCTGCGGCCGTCTGGAACGTTCTTCCTTCCAATATTAGGAAGCCGCTGGAGCGATGTAATCTTAAATGTCGATTGCAAACTCATTTATGTGAAAACGACTTTTTGTGTTTAGTTTGTTGTCCTTCACCCGCACCTTCGATTAGCACGGTCGGCGACGTACGGTTTCGACGGGAGTTCAACATACACACACACACACGTGCAGTTCAATTTCCCGCTCAAGGCCAGCATCAGTGAAGATCCGCCCTGGGCTCCTCCTGCTACGTCAGCTCAGGTGTGAACACAAGAGACCAGGACAAAAGTCTCGTTTGCAAGAGTGAGCTGGATCACCAACGTGACGAAAGTAAAACGGATGCATTGCGGCAATGAAACAACAACAAAAATAAATCAGAACAAAACCAACTGCGTCGTCGCGTCTGAGAGAGAAATCGAAAATGTCGCGTAAATGTAAATCAATGTTAAATAATACATTCCTCTGTAGCGTGAGTCACCTCGGGCAAATTATTTTTCGGCTGATCGTAGTTCAATTACAAGTTAAGTTACATAAAAAAAACATTAAACAGCTAGAGGGTGACTATTAGACTAATATGTAAATAGACAGAGATATCGAGCATTGCAGGATAAATACGGCACGAAGAATTCAAGCAGTGAGTGAAACTACGAAGCTGCTTGTGAGATCCGTTGAACTCCATTCAGCTCTGCACGCTTCCTCGGGGTTGAATTCGCATTGCTGAAGGTTCAGCGCGCGCGGGCCCAAAAGGGGCTTGAGTGACTTCAAGCGATGACGAGGGGCTTCATTGAGGCCTGATGAATGGGAAAGGGGTGACGATTTCCCTCGATTCGCAGGTATTCCCGGAAGGTTGCGGCGGATGGGTGGGGGGAGGAGATGGTGTTGTGACAGCAACGGGCAGCGAGGGCGTTGAAGTCGACTGAAACACCATCGCAGTGTCCAGCTGGACGTCGAGCGGTCGAGTGGCAAGGACCATTAGTAGTCGCCACTCGATCGGCTACAGAGTACACGAGGGCCGTCGTTGATGTCCGGCAGCACCGGTGCCGATCAACTTCCTCGGACATGCCGTTGCTGATCTGTGGCTCTTTGGGAGAGAAAACGAAGACCAAAGGAACAGACGTCTTTTCTGATGAGAAAAAAAACGGCTGAAGAAGCAACATCAACAAGGCAGCGGCGACGACAAAGATGCCCAAGCTCATGGGGCAAGAAGTCGCTGTGCCCAGCGGAGGACACGGTCGCGTACCATTCCCTGCCAAATCCTCACCCTCCAAACTCATCGTTCTCCAAACACGCACAAACGACATATCGGTCGAAAGAGTATCGGAGTGTGCATCTTTGGAGCACTGCTGGGCATGTTTTATGTGCATGGGGCACCTCCGATTCGCACGGTTGGTTACGTACGGTGCGAAAGAAGTTCAGCACACATGCATACATGTATATACGCACGCAAAAATACTACTCATATGTGAGTCTCTGTCTTGTCTCCCAAGAGGCCCATCACGGGTCCCAGGTCACGTGGTGTTCCCAGCCTCCAAGTGAGGAGGCAGCGAGGATCAGCATTGGCCAAGGGTTTGCTGTACGTCAAAATGCATTTTCGAGTGAAGGTTGTCATGAAGAATAAAAAAAAGCTATAGCCACAAATCGTGATTGAGATGGGAGGGGAACCAAGGACATTTTAAAAGCGATGGAATTTCGGGTGTTTGTGGTATGGATCGCGGATGACAAGCTGAGAACCACGTGGCGTTTGTGGCCTTGCTACAGCGCACTTTGGTGTTTTGAAGGCATCTCATATTTCGAGGATTTTGGTCCCCCGGATAAACACTTTCAATAAGTAGAGTGCATAGTTACGAGTGTGTGCATTAAATATGAACTTGGCCCAATGAATCTCCCTCTTGGGTTGAAAAAGGAGCTGCTAACCCGGTCTTGGGAGTGGAGCTCATAGTGATGAGTGGAGTGGTTAAGTTTATAAGAGGAAGCCAAATGCAGTATGAAAGATAGGATTTCGCTCATCCAAAAGTGGTTGCAAAGGTTGATTTGTATGTGATGTCAGCATAGTCGAGGAGATGAACAAACGTAGCAGCTATTAAATGTTTCCGTGCAGAATAAATATATGGGACAGGATTTGTTGCTTTAGAAGGTGCTCATCTTCATTATTCATTTTTATTCAAAATTTTAATTGTGAATTTTGAAGTTGAGATGAGAATTGAGCCAATTTTTATGACATGCGTGTAGGAGAATTAATGTGTGCGCATGCATGTGTATTGTGGAGGGGGGAGCGGTAGTGTAGTAGAAACGCGCGTTTAGAGTATTTGGCTGCTAAAAATGTCCACGTGGTGAGCCACTTCGTTAAGCTACCGTTTGTGGCCAGGTCGCTTCTGAAAAACCGCTACGTGGCTCAGTGGGGCTGACCTCGTGCAATAAAAATAGTTTAATGGTTTAGAGTTGAAGCGATTCGCGTTCTGCGCTAGGAACCCGATCAGTTTGATTCCTGCTCACGGTCCAACACCAGCGACAATTTATCTGAACCGGTCCTGGGCTTCCCCTAGGTCGACTCAGCCTCAAATGAGTACCTGTCACGGTGTGTAAACATCGCCACTGAGGAGGCAAAGGTGGCCGGGCGTGGTGCTGGCCCACCCACCCCCTTGTGTGCCGTGCCGGCCTTCATAGGTGTTCGCTAACAACACTTGCCCCAACAGCAAGTTAAGTCTATACGGGGGGTCTTTGTCTTTTGTGTGTGTATCAGCACCGAGACCACTGGACTGGACGATTTAATTATCCCACTTAATAAGAAATGAGCTAAACATCCCAAGCAGGACCTTCTCAAAGCATCTCGAGACTCGTTGAGGCTTTCCTTGATAAATCAAGGACATTGAAACTTCACTAATAACAATGTTAAGCCAGCCTGAGCTGCAGGAAAGCCAGCTAACTGCACAATCGACCTTGAAAGCAGCAGTTGTTTGGAAATTAAAGTCCTGGACATCATTTGTCAAGAGCACAACAAAAGAATTCTAAATAACAATAAAACGAATCTGTGACCAAATCTTTGGAGTGCGTCGAATCCAGTCGGAGCTAAGAACCTAAGCAAGTGTAATCCTGGACAGTGCTTGGTTTGACACCCACCATGCATGACAGATGTTAAAGAAAAAAAAACAGTACAGCAAAATCGCTGTACTGTATTTCTATGCGCCCGGGTAGATGCTCCACGCCTTTCACGATCCTGCACTGACCAGCGAGATGAAGCATGGTCAAACAACTCACGCGACCCGCACGGCATCGGGATGCCTTCATCCAGCAGTGGAGTGACAAAGGGTCATGCATGTAGTGTACATGCACATCAACAATTATACTTAGAGAGCAATCCTCTTTGCGAGGACCCAACTGTAGATTGAGCTGCTCGCAGTTGGAAGGTTTGTGAGTCCAAATGGAGGATGAAGGTTGATTCTAGATTTGAAGCTATCGTGACTGCAAGGATTCATACTCTCAGGTTTTTTTTCGGTAAAGTCACGTAGGTAAAAAAATAAAATTAAAAGTTAATAAAAGTAATAATGGAAATCAAATAAAATAACAATAAATCACGACGTTTCGGAGGCAACACAAGTCTCCGTCATCAGGTGGGACCGTCACAGCTAATTTTAGCTAATTATTTTATTTTATTTCCATTATTACATTTATTACCTTTTAATTAGATGTTTTACCTACGTGACTTTACCGAAACAAACCTGAGAGGATGAAGGTTGACTTAGCTCACCATCCCTCCCTCCGGCGTTGATAAATTCGTACCATAGTGGTTGTCCTATGGGGGAGACTCGCTCCAGCCAAAGGTCAGTGGGATAACCACGCCTGGGCTCAGCGTTGTACGTGGCAGATGAGCGCCGCCTGAACGTTCATCGAGGAAGAAACCGTTTTGAACTTTTGACTCGAAGCTAGCTATTTTTTTGGCGAACCCATGACTCTTCGCCGCCCCGCAGGAAGACCAGGTGCCTCCGGTGATGCCATACACCACGGCAAAGCAGGAAAGAATCAGCTGGATTACACGGAGCAGCACTAAGCCTTCCGTACTGGCGGATGAAGCACCCGTGCGATAAGCCGTAATAAGCTGCTGTAAATTCCATTAGCTCAGGGCCCCCCCCCAAGTCACGAAAAGCCAATTGCCGTCTGGCTGAATTCCCAAAGCCCGGGGCACGTGCATATTGCATGGAACGATCAGAATTTTTAACGGTATTTATTATTTATTAAAGGATAATCACGGGACGAAAAATTGTCCAAATTGGTTTCACGCTAGAAAGGAGTGTTGCATTATGGTCCGTCACCTGTTAACCGCGTCAAGCCAGTAGAGGATTGCCACTTCCTGTGACAGAGGCATGTCAAGTCTCTCCATAGGACGGCCACTGTTGGTTTCACATAACATGCAGCTGTACGTACTTGTTTAATATAATCCAGTGTGAGTCATCATCTGCTGTGGCCACAGAAACGTTCAGCCGGAGGAGCAATCATTATAATTTTAATAATCCCAGAGAGCCTCACTGAGGCTCAAGACTATTTTTAAGGAGGCCGCTGTGTTAAAATATCTGGCTCGCACTTTTTGAGTTTCGGTTTAGTTTTCAGTTTTTCTGGGGGGGGGGCCTAACCGCCAGACTGAATGATCGGTTATGATGACGGTTATCACCGTATTGGCGACTGTGTTATTTATTTTCGTAAGAATCGTTTTTGAAGCAGCACTCAACACCTAAAAGTCACGCGTATCAGGTCAGAGCCAATGTTGTGCGTACGCCGCCCAAATCGACGGCGCGATCCTGACACTCTTCATTTCTTAATCAATTTAACCTTCTCCTGTTGCCAATTTCCGAAGGCGGCTGCCCATTTGTATTCCGCCTCGGTTAGCCTGTGCCTTCCCGTGCTCGGCATTTTCAGATTTCGTGCAGGGAGGGAGGGAGGGCTCATCTCAAATGCCTGCTGTTTATGTCACGTTCTGCGAAGGGTTGTGTTTAGGCCCGTGGCGTGGACTGGGGCGCTCGCATGAGATGAGAGCCATAGGGAGCAGAGCTTCTGGCTACGTCTTCTTGGTTCTTTCGGTAAAGTCACGTAGAATGGAAATAATAAAATAATAAAAATAAAACATAATAAAATAATTTTCACGACGTTTCGGCCACAACGCAAGCAGCCGTCCTCATTCAGACGCTGTCTTTCTGACAGACCTGTTCTTCACCTGAGGACAGCTGCTTGCGTTGTGGCCGAAACGTCGTGAGAATTATTTTATTATGTTTTATTTTTATTATTTCATTATTTCCATTCTACTTGACTTTTTGATGAATCCCTGCAGTCACGAAAGCTTTAAATCTTCTGGCTACTGTTGCATTAGACTTTCTTGGTATGGGGGGTATGATAAACGAGGTGGCCTGCTAGCTCCGAGTGGCTGAGCACTGAGCTGGCCTCGTGCGGAGTTTGAATCGTGGATGGTGATTCGCGTGCGCCTTGTGCGTTAAATAAACTCTCTGGCAATGCAGCTGCTGTTGCTGCGTGGGCAACGGTGCACACGCACCAATGATACAACTTGAAAAAAGACTGAACACATTCGCTAATAACACTGTGGTCTTAAAAAGGAAAATAATTACCTACAATAATCACCCAGAAATGTCTGTCCGTCCCGCGCGTGATGTCACTCCACGTGAGGCCCACTCCCCCTCATTAATATTCATGAGTGGGTGGACTTTTACACTAACGCATAGGAAGGTCGAGCTGAATTAAATAATGTATTACGCAAAATCGCTTCAAATATGACGTTTATTTACAGAAAGTGACGGTAAAAAATAAATCTACGCAGCACAGTGCTACATCCGTGCGTGACGTCACTGCAAAAGAGCCCCCCCCCCATGCCTGCGCAGTGCGACTCACGACCTCCTCTTGATAGCAAGATCCAGGATGGTCATCGTGTCTATGCGCCGCTTCTCGGTGGCAGCCCCAACAGTCTGGAACGCCATCATCCCTCTGCACATTCGCAGCACCACCTCAATCGCCTCCTTCAAGAGAGACTTAAAAACGCACCTCTACAACCATGTGCTTTCGAGCGACTCTGAGCTTGGCTCCGCGCCTCTGAGTTGCGGCCGTTACGTCCGCAAATTTGCGCGCGTTATAAATTGCATTAATATTATTAATATTCATGCCCGCGTGGAAATTTACACTAACGCACAAGAAGGTCACGCACTCCATATGCCGCACCCCTCCCCTCATTAATAATCATGAGCGGGTCACGTCACTCCACATGCAGCACCCCTCCACAATAACCATGAGGGGGTGACGTCACTCCACATGCCGCACCCCTCCCCAATAACCATTAGCGGGTGACGTCACTCCACGTGGGGCAAACCCCCCTCATTAATAATCATGAGCTGAACAATTTTTCCTCCTGAATATTTCAGATTTACTGCAATATACACCCATCCTTGGATGGGCAAAAAAGCTGGACTAAATATATATACAAACACCGATGCAGCCGCTCAAGTTTGGGGAATTGGCCCTTTGGAACCAGACAAAAGCACGTTAATTTTAGCCTGTAAAGTACATTCTTGATGATTAAGCCTTGTTAGCAGTGTTTCTTTTTTAAGGAGAACTAGCCTCTGAAAACAATTACACAAATTGAAGATAAAAGCATTCTCTAGATTATTCGCGCGTTTGGTGGCTAATTAAATCATGAATAAGTATAAAACACCTCCTAAACATGTTTACATCCCAATAATTGCATTTCTTGAAACAGAGAAAATAAAAATACAACAGAGCCGCTTCTATAAAGGCAGCAAAATTAATTCCTCAAACCTAAAGAGTAGGCACTGACGCCTTTAAAAATCAATCAAATGTTCCGATCAATTGATTCCCGAGTCAGGCAGTCAATCATTCAATCAATGATTTTACCAAGATTACATTAAAACAGTGTAAATGTCACGGACTGCAAGCATTACCTCACAAAACCTGCATTCGTATGCACTTAAGAGATTTAGGGAGCATGTTCGCTTGTTGCACATTAGCTCTGATTCTGTCAGGGTTGCCAGTATGTATGTGAATGTATTGACCTTCTTTCGCACCATACGTAGCCAACCATGCTAATCAGGGGTGCGGCTAGGCCTGGTGACGCAGCGGTTTTGTAATCGCCAGGCCTGGTGAGGTGGTGGTTTATAATTACCAGGCCTGGTGAGGTGGTGGTTTTCGAATCGCCAGGCCTGGTGAGGTGGTGGTTTTCTAATCGCCAGGCATGGTGAGGTGGTGGTTTTATAATCGCCAGGTCTGGTGATGCGGCGGTTTTTTAATCATCAGGCCTGGTGACGCAGCGGTTTTCTAATCGCCAGGCCTGGTGAGGTGGTGGTTATCTAATCGCCAGGCCTGGTGAGGTGGTGGTTTTCTAATCGCCAGGCATGGTGAGGTGGTGGTTTTATAATCGCCAGGTCTGGTGATGCGGCGGTTTTTTAATCATCAGGCCTGGTGACGCAGCGGTTTTCTAATCGCCAGGCCTGGTGAGGTGGTGGTTATCTAATCGCCAGGCCTGGTGAGGTGGTGGTTATCTAATCTCCAGGCCTGGTGAGGTGGTGGTTTCTAATCGCCAGGCCTGGTGACGCAGCGGTTTTCTAATCGCCAGGCCTGGTGAGGTGGTGGTTTTCGAATCGCCAGGCCTGGTGAGGTGGTGGTTTTCGAATCGCCAGGCATGGTGAGGTGGTGGTTTTCGAATCGCCAGGCCTGGTGAGGTGGTGGTTATCTAATCGCCAGGCCTGGTCAGGTGGTGGTTTCGAATCGCCAGGCCTGGTGAGGTGGTGGTTATCTAATCGCCAGGCCTGGTGACGCACTGGTTTTCTAATCGCCAGGCCTGGTGAGGTGGTGGTTTTCTAATCGCCAGGCCTGGTGAGGTGGTGGTTATCTAATCGCCAGACCTGGTGAGGCGGTGGTTTTATAATCGCCAGGTCTGGTGATGCGGCGGTTTTTTAATCATCAGGCCTGGTGAGATGGTGGTTTTCTAATCGCCAGGCATGGTGAGGTGGTGGTTTTATAATCGCCAGGTCTGGTGATGCGGTGGTTTTCTAATCGCCAGGCCTGGTGAGGTGGTGGTTATCTAATCGCCAGGTCTGGTGAGGTGATGGTTATCTAATCGCCAGGCATGGTGAGGTGGTGGTTTTATAATCGCCAGGCCTGGTGAGGTGGTGGTTTTTTAATCGCCAGGCCTGGTGAGGTGGTGGTTTTTTAATCATCAGGCCTGGTGAGGTGGTGGTTATCTAATCGCCAGGCCTAGTGAGGTGGTGGTTTTTTAATCATCAGGCCTGGTGAGGTGGTGGTTTTTTAATCATCAGGCCTGGTGACGTGTATGTTTTCTTGTACAATGCACCATCTTAAACTTTGTAAGTTAAAATCCCAGTTAGGAGTGAGCGGTAACTGGTGCCCTCCATCGCTACGTGGTTCTAAAAATTAGTCTAGTGCCACTTTGTAAAGTCAACAAGCGGTGGCCCTTTTCGATGGATCGGCCTTCCACATAGCAATTCGGCATTTCCATAATTGGTTTACGACCTCAGAATCAGAATATGTATTTATACTGGAGGAATCCGATGATAGATAAAGCTCTTTTTCACAGATGTCCAATGGAGGCAGGTCACAAAAGCATTATAATAAGAACAATGCAAAAACACAACAGGAGTGCAAAGGATCGGAAGGGTAAACAAATAACTTTAAAAAATATGCAAATAAAATGTAATAACTCTTTTTTATCTTACCAGGTAACGCCCACTGAGCTATAAGTTTACTGTTCGGGAATGACCTAGCCACATATGATAGCGCAACAAAGTGGCGTATCGTAAGTAATATGCTGTGATCTGCACCTACCATGGGAAATGTGGAATTTCTATCAATGGCTCAGGGGCATTATGTGACAATGAGCATCGCATCACACTTATTTACGGAGACACTTCGACTTTTCTTCATGAATCGCGCTATTGGTGTTGAAGTGTGGGGTGAAGCAGTGTCCTGTCTGGAGTGTTTACTCAATCCGGGGCAACTCATTCAATTGAGTTGGTCTGCCAACAAGACATTGCAAATTGACCACTTCTTTCATGGTCCATTACTTGGCCTCTTAATAAATGGTGCCCGCCCCCACTTCCTGCCTCCTGAAGGCGGGAAACCCCCAGCAAGCCACTCCCATCGTGATGCGGCAGAGAATGCCGACGATGTCACCATGTCCCACCAATCACAAACCCGTCCAGCGAGACACAAGGGTATGAAGGCGATACTTTTTTTAAATAAAAAAATGGATTGATGTCGAGGTTTTTGGGATAGCCGTGAGGAGTGCTGCTCATTTCTCCTTCATGATGTTTCGTCTCCAACTGTAGTGACATCACGGGATGTCAACGTGTAGTACCGGCCCTAGAGGGGCCCGGTGAGCGCTGATTGACAGCGCGAGATGGCACCACGCTTGGCATGCAGTGCCAACCCTACAGGACAGGGTGTGTGAGTGCCAGCCGTAGGATGAGGTTACTAAAGGCCATGGCCCTCTGGTTGTCCCGGGAGGACACGTGACCAGTTAGGTCTACAAAGGGGCCCAAATTGGGGGGCTAGGGGTGGTCACGTTGTTGGGATCCAGATCATTCTCGAGGATTCTGGAAGGTGGTCGTGGCCAAGGGTGGAGTCAGCCACGCCGCAGAGAATATCAGCCGGGTCCCCAGAGGGACCAGGGTTGTTGTTGTTCATCCTGGAAGAAAACCCTTTGTCTACGTTCTCCGTTCAACGAGTCTCCAACACGTGGACCTGGACCTAAGCTGTTGGTCTCGGTCCAGAGTAGCAGTTACGTTGTAATTAGTGTAGTTAGCCTGGTGGTCACCGCCATAGGTTGTTATTCTGTTGGAGTTAAATAAATGTGTTGCCTCCAAGTCTACGTCTGCGACTCAGTTGAACTCACTACACAACGTTGCAGGCATATTCTACTACGTTAGGATGCCTCCTCTAATGCTTCAGGGTGCCTCCAACGTTGGAAGCATCTTCTATTGCCTGAGGATGCATCCTCGACTGCCTGCGGATGCATCCAACTTGGGAGGTGAATCGTCGCGAATGAGAATGGAGCAGCACTCGTAATGGCTATCCAGAAAGAGCACCTTTTAAACTAATGGAGTCATTTAAAAAGTGCCCGTCTCACCCTACACTGGATGTTGTTCAGCCACATGTCAATCACCCAACGGGATAGAATAGTTTAAGCTCTTTCATGGAGTTGAGATGTATCTAATTTATATAGCGATAGCTTTTTTCGCACATCACAGGGGACTGTGCCGTGACCATCAAGCTCATCGCACCTTAAAACTCTGTTTCATTACGAGTGGCTGTTAGACTCAGCGCTGTGACTATTAATAGTGTCCTACTACATACACACATCATCATCAGTAGCAGCAATAGCTATTCTCTATCCGCTGCTGAATTAAGGCTTTCCCAAAAGACGTCACTATCTGTCACAGTTCTGCAATGCCTACCCTGCACAGAAAAGCTCATCATTCCATCTCCTTTGTGGCCGTCACCCTGTAAGCAACGTCATCTATAGGCCATTATCCCTTGTAGCAATGTGACCTGCCCCATCCGAATTACTTTGTTTTCTTTGCACAGTCTATATAACGTCTCTGGGTTGTGTTGTTGTGTTATTGCATGAGTCACAAAGCTGGGCTTTTAACACAACAAATAGACAATGCAAGTTTGGCTTCGAAATAAAAATGCAATGTGAAGGATCTTAGGAATTTCATGACGGAATAGGGGGGGCAATTAAGACATTCTAAACAGAGCACGGCAGGTAGCATTGTAAAGATAATCGCGTGGAGGAGCCTCTGATATGCGGGGCATTTGTGTGGGTTTGAGGAGGAGAGGGTAATCAACCTGTAGCTTTGTAATCAAACACGACGAGAAAGAGTTGTGGATGCTATCAGGAGTATGTGGTGCTTGTAATGGGTGGAACATGTGTGCAGAGTGGACGAGGAATGGGATTTCGGTGGCTCCCAGAGGCTAGAGAACAAGGGGAAGCCCGAAAGACAAACGGTGGTGGTGATGATGAGACCAAGAGAGGTCCTTGAAGGACGTATCAACTGTGTAACAAGATCTGAGAGAATTCCTTTGATATTGGGGGGTTGATTGTTGGGAACCGGCAGAAGGAAGGAAGCAATAACGAGGTGGGTGTGGTGGCTTCCACGACCACGTTTGTGATTGTTGAGGGCCACCATCTCCACGGCGAAAAAAGCAAACAATCCCTCGGTTTGTATTTTATACTTCACTTCTCAAACCATTGTAAAATAAGCATAACGTCGCAACGAATAATCACGCAAAGTGAAACAAAACATTAGTGACGCAAACACTCAAACAAGGCGCCCTTGAATGGTGTTAAAAAGTAGCAGAAGCATAAGTTATCTTGAAAATATGTATTGGGGACACGGTGGCAAACACCCTAAATTGAAACGTAAGTTGCAGGCATGCTTGCATTTTAAACAAATGAGGGGGAGAAAAAAACATTTCCCCTAATAGGAGACAGCCCGCTTCCAGAAAGTTAATTGGATGCAATTAGCGAGACCTTTCTCCACATTTAGAAAAAGTCGCATTAGTTGAAATAATGAAATAACCAAGGCACAAACGGCTGCGGTAGTGTTGGAAATAAGAATAATTTGTGTGTGTTTGCAATGTACGCGCGCGCATATGTGCGGGTGTGTGCACGTGCGTGGGGAGCGGTAGCGTCACGGTAAGTACCCTGCGCTACGAAACTAGCGACTTGAATTCGATTCCCGCTCACGGCCAACATCAGTGACGATTATCTGAACCGGTTCTGGACCTCCCCTAGGTCTACTCAGCCTCAAATGAGTGCCTGGTGCGGCATGAGACAAATGCGTTTGGGCGTGGTGCTGGCCACCCACCCCCTCGTGTTAACAATCTGTGAAGGCTACGCTGGTGAATCTTTGTCGTTGTGTGTGCATGTGCATTGCGTGAAAGTGCACAGCCCGGCACACGCGCTGCGGTGACGTCACGAAACTAGCGAACACGACGTCGGCGATGAAGATCTGAATGTGTCCTGGGAATCTCCTAGGTCGACTCAGCCTTAAATGGGTACCTGGTAAACATCAGCAACGAGGAGACAACGACAGCTGGGCGTGGCGCTTTTCACACCACCCTCATAGCACTTGCCCCAACAGTCTGTTCAAGACCATATGGGGGATCTTTACCTACTCATACTCTTTGTTTTTTTCGATAAAGTCACGTAGGTAAAAAATGTAACTAAATTAAATCACGACGTTTCGGGCGCAACACAAGCGTCCTTCTTCAGGTGGGGACAACTGAGCGAAAGCGAAGAAGGACGCTTGTTTTGCGCCCGAAACGTCGTGATTTAATTTATTTAAATTTTTTACCTACGTGACTTTACCGAAAAAAAAACAAAGAGTATGAATCCTTGCAGTCACTAAAACTTCAAATCCGGATCTTTACCTGTGTATGTGTGTGCCAACACCATGCCCGGTCATATTTACCACTCAAGTTGGTGACGTTCACGCAACACACCAGGTGCACTATCTTCTCGTAAACTGCGCTGGCCTCAACAGGTCATCACGAACTGCATTTTCTCCAAACGTTGATTCGGTCACGGATAGAACATCTGTCTTTGCGGGAGCGTGCATTTTTTTTTGCGCACGCGTATCTACACGCGTGCGCGTGTAAGTATGTGCGCGTTAAAAAATATATCTCCGTGTTTACATACCTATGCAAGTATGCGAATGGACGAAGAGATAGGTGACAGAGCCCCACTCTGCAAGGTCCCGTGATGGCCTTACAAGCCATTGATTGCTGTGCCATCGTAGTATGGGGCTCGTGTCCCTCATGAAGATTAACTCAGATTAAAAGTGGTTCCCTGCTCATATAAGCACTGAGGCGGTGATCATATCTCGTTTACAAGTCTGGTGAAAAGTCTTCATTTCTATGACAGAGGCACGTCTATCCAAAGGACAAGCACTGTTGACGTCCTATTGTATTGACCCCAGAGTGATGGATAATGGGCTGAGTCGAGCCCCATCTCAACCAGCATCATACGTGGGGGAGAGCACCCGGAGAAAACCCATGCGCGCACGAGGGGGCAACACTCTATCCCCGTACAGATGGAAGCAGATGGGAGATTAGTCCACTTGCCGTACCGCCTTCTCCTGGCGAACCAGGGTTATTGTACCTTGTTGACGCCGACAGGAAGGGAGTTATCACGGCGTCTGTGTGTTATCCACCAACCACCGCTGCTTCCTCCAGAGGGCCGACTGCAGGCAGTGTGGCCAGCGCCACCCGGCCACACCACAATACCACGTGCACTGTGTCGGCCATGATGGGAGCTCAATGACAGACAGTGCTCAACCACTATGGACTCAACAGCGATAGTTGGGATTTGCAGTGCTGTTGCGAGCACAAGTTACAAAAAATAAACGCATTCGTCAATAGCACGACTGCCCGAAAGCAGAAACAAGTATATAGCAGAAGACATTTCGGGGAATGCCCCTCATGCCTAGCTCAGAGATTGCCCAAAACCTAGCCTATTGAAAAATACTTTTCTGTATAGGGCAGTATTTTTTGACGAATATGTTTTAGATATTTAATCTCGTATAAACAAGTATATTGCTGATCTCTTTTGTTTTTGTGTTCTCTATAAGTGTGAAAGATTGCATTGTTAAATATAGCGCTTGTTAATTTTTACATTTAAGCTGGTAATCCAAAAAAAAGCCCTCACACACGTAGGTTGATACGGTGATAGCGACAAAACGCAACGCGAGACTTCATTAAAACTGAGCAGAAGATATATAAAGATCCAATTAACACTTATCAATTATCGTGGTATAATGAGTCATTGCAAGTTGTAAAAGATGTCAATCATATTCCTCGCCAGACCCTGTACGCGATGTTTACCTTGGCACTGGGAGGCAAATTAGAGACATTTTAACAAATCCTTCTCACTAAGCCTTTAGGCATATAAATAAGTACTGCCAGTATTTCACATTTCTTTAGGCAGTATGTTAAGCTCTGTTGTGTAACAACTGCATTGTGTCCAAACGTTAGAAAACAGAGTTAACAAAATCCACACGATGTTTCACGTTTCTAAAATTGAACCATCTAGTCATCCATGTTTTGCAAAAAAGTGTTTTGTTTTCTGTTTACAGCCGTTTGCCATTCAACTGTTGGACAAAGACCTCCGCCAGTGCCTTGTCGGTCATGAGAGTTGTTTGACCATACTTCACCTTGCTGGTCACTGCGGGTGGTTGAAGGGGTGTCGGCTGGCTCCACCGATTCTGACATTTAGTTGGACATTTTCTATTGAATTGGCCGTCCACGCTATTGGCACCGAATAATGCACCACAGTGTGCATTGTCTCGCTAAAAAGCCTCACGAGTTCTCCGAGCGTGAAGAATTACGAAGGCCTGGGTGGTTTTCAGGATTCGTAACGGAGTTTCGGCCCGCATCGCCGCCGATGTGTGTCGTACACCCTCCACCACCCACCCCGCTTAGTCACACACACTGGGTTGAGCCCACTGAGTCCACTACACCTGAGGAATAATGCAACATCACGTGTATGTTAGTGCCTTTCTACCAGGTATCGAAGGACGTTGTACACCACAAAGTAAAGAAATAATTGCAATTGTTGCCCAATCTGAGGTCAAACCACGGCGGCCATTGTCTCCGAATCACGAGCGCGCCACTGGGCACGGCGCTCGCTCCACAGCTGTGGGGGGGGGGGGGTGCGGCCAGGGGGGCGCGGGGGCTGGGGGGTGCTGAGGGGGGCGTGGGGGGGTGGTGGGGTTGGGGGGGCGTGGGGGGGGTGGTGGGGCTGGAGGGGTGCGGCTAGGGGGGGTGTGAGGGGGTGGTGATGCTTAGGAGGATCGTGGGGGGGTGGTGGTGCTGAGGGGGGCGTGGGGAGGTGGTGTGGCTGGGGGGGGGGGGCGAATCTGTGAGATTAGTTGGTGTTGGCCACTTTCGAGAGTCGTATACGTGTGAAGGAGAATGTTAAACTCCACTCTGAACTCGATAGGAATTAGCCAGTGAAGAGAGGCTAAGACCGGACTCAAACTGAAACTAAACTATTTTTTCGAAACGACCTGGCCACAAATGATAGCGCAACGAAGTGGCTAATCATCATGTGGAAATTCAAAGCAGCCAAATACTCGAAACGCACGTTGATTCTAAATGTGGAGGGAAACTCCGGAGGACCCGGAGAAGAATCCACGCGACCACATGAAGAGAGACACACAAACACCAAATATACAACAGGCGTTAGGGTCGGGTTCGAATCCACGACCCCCTGTATACCAGGCGAGGTAGTTAACATCTCGCCACCGCGAGAACAGTTTAACCCACCTACATACGTACTCATCATCATCATCCAACCAGGGACAGGAGCGTTTGAACGATGCCACCCGCGAGCCATGTGGTGCAAGTTCATCGAGGATGGCGGGCAACGTGCGGTTCTGTAAATCAACAGCCTGATCACACGAACTGGAAGATGTTCACAAGCGCAGAGCGATCAATTGCGGCAACGATCGCATCCGGAGTGAAGAGACTCAATTGTTTTCCGCAAATAAATCCACGGCGTATAGTTTCTAATAAACGACCAGTGTAATAATACGCCTATAGGAGCGTGGTGTTGATAGTAAGAGTTTGAAGTCGAATTTGATAAAGTAATGATCAGAAATGGGGGTAGTCTGTATCCGTTAAATCACCGGGTCAAGTGTATGACTGCGGTTGTGTCTTGGGTGGTTGGCTACGTAGGGTGCGAAAGAAGTTCAACATGCGTATGTACATCGGAGCAACCTGGGGCACTGTCGCTGGGCTGTTTGGCGATGTTTACAAAAATCACGTTTGATTAACCCTTTCCCTTTCCGAGACGTCTGTTCACCGCCGAATCTCGGAAGGCGCAAGCAGCTCAGCCTTCATTTTACGTAGAGAGGCGTAGCACCGCTGTTTTTTAAAGACATTCTACTCACCACAGAGACCCGTAGCGACACAACCGCACTCTACGATATCTAGCACCAAACTGTGCCACACGCCCTCCCGCATGGTCTAGTGGGAGCCTCGGTACCAATAAAGTTATTTTATTTTAGTTTTTATTCCGGATCCATTCCGAATACGTACGTATACGTCATTGGAATATGTACGTCGTCGGAATGGAATCGGAAGACGAACTGACGACGTACGTGTACGTGGTCAGTTTTAACTCGCTTATGACAAAATTGACCTCTTCACTATACACTCCTCGTCAACGTCCACCCCTCTCCCTCGTAGCTGCCACCTTCCATCCTTCTCCCCCTCCTCTCCCCCTCCTCTTGATGACCTCTATGGCTGTCCGCCACATGCCCTACGCTGTACATCACAGTACCCTCTTGCTCACATTACGCTATTCCGCCGAGGATTTATTTCTTTGGTGTCTGTTACAGAGGCGCCGAAATAATCACATATATTTTAAAACGTAATCTTCACCGTGGACACAGCATCGAGACATAAATGCACAATCAGAATGCAACGAGCGGCACGACAAGGCACACGCACACAAGCGCGCGAGGCAGCAGAGTGAAATGTGGCATGCGCACAGCCTGGCGGTTTAACCTTCAAACGAGTGGCATTTCCTTACCAGTCGAATCACGACCGAAGAAGACCTTTATCCACGCAAACTTTTCGTGGAGACTGTAAAGCGACTCTCTACCCGCCTTGACCGCGACATCGAAAGTGCACGCTTCGGAATAACATTATGAGCGGCGACGTTCCTTGACCCCCGCCGACCGACCGGACGGCTGGCTCGCTGGCTTATGGCCGATGTCCTTTGCATCATTTGCGTCATCGTGGTGACGGGTGCTTGGGGTTGGCAGGTTGGCAGGTCAGTCGGTGGGTGGCGACAGGATGGGAGCAGTGTTATGCGAGAAACACTCACCCCTGCGAGTTGGTGGCTGTAGGTGGCAGCGCAGCAAGAAGGTTGCTAACAAATCCCAAGGAATAGTTTGGGATTATGAGTATCAGTCTTTGGTAAGGTGATAACTCTAATGTTGCTTCCAAATTATATATATGTGCCAATCAAACATCATTACATGTGTAGTGCCATCGGGGATGTCACTGTATGGTGCCGGCCCAGGAGGGCCGTGGCGTGCAATGTCTCTACGTCGCGGACAGCACCGTGTGGGTGGCTGTGTGATGCCGGCTCTAGCACAGCACGGCGTGCGATGCACCATCATCGCGAACAACCCCGTATGTGGTTGTAGTACCAGCCCTAGTGGGGCTTGGTGAGCGCTGGGATAGCGCGGGCACCACGCACAGCATGTAGTGCGGGCTCCCACAAGTGGGAGCGGGAGAGTGTCAGCCCAGGGACAGGGTTGCCCCGGGCCATGGCACTCTGGTTGACCCCGTAGACACGTGATCTGGAGTGTCCACAGAGAAGGCCCCAGGTGGGGGGGGGGGGGTCTAGGGGGTGATCACGTGTCCAGGGAGAGCTCTCGAGGGGGATCGAGAGGGAGTTAGAACGCTCGAGAAGGTGGACGGGGCCGAGGGCGGAGTCGCCCCGACCCTGGAGGATATAAGGTGGGTCCCTGAGAGGAACCGGGGTTGCTGCATTCTACAAGCGGGAAGTTCTACGTCCTACGAGGCCTCAACACGTGGTCGGCGACCCCAGTTAGGGTCCGACCCTTCGTATCTGTAACTCCAATGTAAAGTGTAGTTAGCTGAGTGGTTACCACCCGAGGCTGTATCTGGTAAAGGGGCAGTGACCCCTTTGTGTTAACGTGTTGATGTTAAATACATGTGTTGCCTCCAAATAATAACGTCTATGACTCAGTTGGACTCACTACACATGTATGCATGTCTGCATACTTGGCACAATTCATAGGATTGTATTTCATATACTGCACCCAGGTATTGATTGAAGTCTCAGTGAAAGTCTCTGGTCAAGCTTCGAGGTGCTGTGCACCTTCATAGGTGCCCCTAAGCCAGGGGTCGGCAACCAAAATAAAAAGAAGAGCCATTTCTTTCCAATTCGGTACAAAATTCAGTATTTCAAGAGCCGCAATGCATCTGAGTACATACGTACTCATCGTCAAGAAGCAGCCCTTAAAGAGCCGCATGCGGCTCCGGAGCCGTAGGTTGCCGACCCCTGCCCTAAGCCATTGTCGACAATTCCACATGAATATGCACACCGGTCATCCTCCTGTTGAAGGCTTTGAAATGCATGCTGCTGATGATTGTGATAAGAATGTTGCTGCTGATGCTGCTGATGATGAAAATCATGATGTCGCTATTGGCAAAAGCGATACTGCTGCAAACGATTGCCTTTTTGCTCATGATGATTGTGCTGATACTGACGTTAATATCAATAATGCTTTTGAGTTGATGATGCAAATGTTGATGCTCTGCTGCTGATGCTGCTGGTAATTATGATGCTGTTGATGACGACAGTGACAATAATGCTGCTAGAGTTGAAATAAAACTGACGTTGACGATACTACTGGTGATGATGATGGCGATGATGATGATTATGATGGTGATGATGGTGATGAAGGTGATGATGGTAATGATGTTGATGATGATGGCGATGATGATGGTGATGACGTTAATGGCAATGATGATGAAGGTGATGATGATTATGATGGTGATGATGGCGATGAAGGTGATGATGGTAATGATCTTGATGATGATGGCAATGATGATGGTGATGACGTTAATGGCAATGATGATGAAGATGATGATGATTATGATGGTGATGATGGTGATGAAGGTGATGATGGTAATGATGTTGATGATGATGGTGATGAAGGTGATGATGGTAATGATGTTGATGATGATGGTGATGATGATGGTGATGACGTTAATGGCAATCATGATGAAGGTGATGATGATTATGATGATGATGATGGCGATGAAGGTGATGATGGTAATGATCTTGATGATGATGGCGATGATGATGGTGATGACGTTAATGGCAATGATGATGAAGGTGATGATGATTATGATAGTGATGATGGTGATGAAGGTGATGATGATGCCGTACCCAGTCGGATGACGAGTTGTCTCGATCATAAGTCCAGCGCGGTGTAACATGAACAACACCCGACATTAAACATTACCGTCGTAAATTGAATTAGCAAGGTGTGGATTGAAACCCCATTAACATTATGGCCGGGGATGTAAGAACAGTAAATAAAGATGCGACATATTAGCGCCACCTACCAAACTTATTTTAGTGTTTTGTGAATCTCAAGTGATCAGGCCCTCAAGGTGCCACTGTTTCAGAAGCGCCGACAGCACACATGCAGGAATAAATCACCAATGGATAAAATCATGTTTTGCCTGTCTGTTATCATTTACTGGTGGGGAGGTGGGTAGGGGCAGGCGGGGGGTAGTTGAACCCAACAAATGTTGATCCCGCCAAAATAATCATGACACAAATCTGCGCTAATGAATGAACACGTCGTTTACTCGGGGAGGAATGCCGCCGTTGCGTTGTCACGGTTCGCAGCAGCGGCGCTGGTCAGGCTTCAGTTCCGCAGCTTAGCTCAATGGGGTCCTATCAGCTAAAAGGAAGTCCCGAGTCTGAGATGAACGTTTCGTGGCGTAGCCGGTGTTGGCGTCGAGGTGCGTCTCGGCGTCGTCACGAACCCCACCTGATTTGCTCTCACGTTGCCGACGGTGAAGTTAAACCAGACGCGGTACCGCGGGTTGCAGGTGTCCGGGCGAATGAACAGGTCGTACTCAACCTCGGAAATGCAGTCCACACGTCCCAGGTTTCCTGTCCACAGCGGAGATGCACAGACAACACCGAGACACAATCACGACCCGGTGCTGTTACATGCTACACAGCCTCACAATCGCCTTCTTCCGACAGACAATTATAACTACAATCCCAGAGAGGGAACAGGTGTAAGGTAGCCTGGAACCTTTGGGAATATTCCAGAGGTAGGCGCGGCCGAGGGTGGAGCCAGGCCGCACCGATGAGATTAAAAGGGAAGCTCCGATCGTTTATCGGGGCTATCTGCAGGTGAAGTGGAACCCAAGTGCTACGTTTTCGTCTACGCCTTCGACATCGTGGGTCAAGCAGCACGTTGGCTGCTCTGACCCGATTAAAGTTATCCCGTATGCGAGAAAAATAGGTGCATTGTGGTCCTATGTGTAACAAGAGTGAGAGATAGGTGTATTTAGTCCCGTGTGTAACGGTGTTGCATAAAGTGTGGAATAAACGTTGTTGCCTCCTAAATAGTGTATCTGAATGACTCACGACACATGTAATACTGTGAAGTGGAGAAACAGCACCATCGTTATTTCAATCCCAGCCACATTATGGACAACTTTCCACCAGCAACATTTACTAATTTTGAGAAATAAAGTAACATTTGTTTGTGAAAGAATATTCAAACCATCATAAAATATTAGCTGAAAAACTAAAGTTTTGCCCCCAAAGGGATTCAGCCATTGAAGCATAAACTGAATGATTACAAATGTTTTGAAATCATATAGTTGTAGATATTTTTCTGTCATGACAAAGATTAATATAATTTTTTTTTTTTTACAAATACTGTACATGCCTACGTTTGCCAGTGCCACCCATCAACGTGCCAAGAGCCCTTGTAAATTGCACAACATCTCATGGGATATTGGGAGTTTGAAATCACGGTTGAGTAAAGATCATTAGAGGGGAGTCATGGAGAGCCAATCCGTGGACAAGGTTCATTTGTTGGGACTGTTAGCAAAACGCTCAGCCCCACAGCTTGAAAGGTCGTGAGTTCAAATCCTGGTCAGGGCTAAGTGAAGCCCATCATCTTTCTCGAGTTATTCATATTTTTACCACTTTGCAGAAAATTATAAAGTGATACGCCCCTAAGCCAGATGTAAAAATTCCACTTTTCAACGTTGGGATGAGTCTCTTACTAACGACTGCTACTGACTTACAAAATAAATGGTAATTTAAAACGAAGTATGATCGTGATTGATTCTATTCTATTCTTGAGTATGCCAATATATTAACGAGCTAAATGCCAATGTCGAGGTCTGCTAGCCACGACGAGAGGGCTTCACGGGAGACTTGTTTAGCTGTTCCTCATCCGCTGAAGGAGTGCAGACCACAGTGCTTTACTACGAGACTTAAAGCTTTCGTGACTGCAGGAATTCATATTCTTGGGTCTTTCGGTAAAGTGACGTAGATAGGTTCAAAGAAAATAACAAAAAATACAATGTTTTGTTATTTTTTGAACCTATCTAGGTTACTTTACCAAAAGACCCAAGAATATTATTTACTACATGATCCATAGTTTACGTTGCACGGCTACAATCACACCACTGTGGCTTGTGTCTATAATTTTAATTCATTAAGGAGATGTGCGCATCGGCCTGTTGATGTTTTGATGCACCACCAGAGTCTTCGAGGAGGAGGATTGTCAGAGCCAGGAAGGTGCGATGATTGGTTGGGTCTCGAACGAAGTGTTTATTGTGAACACCGTGCATTACTCCACTCTGCTCGCTCACGTTCTTCCGGATCTGGGTGAAATACCAGGATGGTGACAGCAGCAGCAGCAGCAACAGCAACGCGATCCCAGCAGGGAGATCGGGACTTTGAGTTGATGACGAGGTGCGCTGTTGAGGGTTACGACTGATGATTGATAATGATGATCATAAAATCCGTCTGTGTTAATTACGATCGGCAGGGACAGTGCATAACCATGTATTTATGCATGAACATCTCAGCAATTCTCAAAATAGCTTTCGTCAAGGAATTTTTATTTTGGAATATTTAACCACCTGGTGATGACCTCTCCCAAAAACAATGGAGCCCGTGACTCCTCAATCGGACTCAATCGCGTCCGCATGGCAACAGGATGCCAGATTCGGCCACCACAATCACAAGTGGAACCTCAGAGGATGTACGGAATGTGGCTATGGAGACCCTGACCAAACCGCAGTGGACACTGTCAGTGGGAGAGAGCGAATTGTGAACTGGAGACCACATTGCAAACACAGGCAGCAGCAGCAGTTAATTCATTCTCACTTAAATTGTCGTCGTCTGGCGTTCTAACTTACACACGTAGGTAGTATAACTCAGCACGTTTGTCAATAACACTGTGGCCTTAAAAGGACAAAAATATATAATAGGCGACGTTTTGAACAATTAAACATTTGGTTTAATTGCTTTGAAAAAGGACCATTTCCTAAAACGTCACCCTATTATGTGTAAGTGTTATTGACGCCATTTGTTATTCCTGTTCCACCATTGCCAACGCAGCATCACCAACATCATTCGCTTACATTAGACCTTTGAGTTCCCGATCGCGTAGCCAAGCATGAGAGGAATAACCCCTAATTCCTCGTTGAGAATCGAGTTCTTTCACGAATTGAAACATTTCCACCAGACTGCGTTGGGCAGCTCTGTCTCTCTCTCTCTCTCTGTCTGTGAGCCGTGTGTCCTTTCTCCAAGACTTCAGCATTATCGCCTTCTTTCCGTTGAGCTCTATCCTTGAAATGTACTCAACTTGTGAGTCTATAGGCAGTATTAGTGTATGTGCGATGTTAGTGTAAGGGTATTGTTAATCTATGGGCAATGTTAGTATATGGGCAATGTTCGTGTATGAGCAATGTTAGTATATGGGCAATGTTAGAGAATGGGCAATGTTAGTCTATGGGCAATGTTAGTCTATTAATGTATTCGTGTATGGGCAATGTTAGTATATGAGCAATGTTAGTCTATTGGCAATGTTAGTGCATATCTCTATGAGCCGTGCACTTTCTCAAAGATGTCGATGATGATGACCTTCCTTCCAGGTTAGTTCTATCCATGATATTTGTTCAAGGTTGTTGCATTCCGTGCTCCTCCCAATTGCATCCATTTCGCCAGCCAGCACTCATCTCAATGTGGAGCCAGGAGAAACTGTGGTTTTATCATTTTATATTGCCACGTCTCTTTTTTCAGTCTATTTACAAGCTTACTGATTTTGTAAACCGTGAAAAGGAGATGATGATGATGATGGTGATAGGCCAACTCGACCCCCAACCACGATCTGAACCTGCAAACCCCTCCGGCGGGTGTTGTTAAGATGTTGTTATGGCTGCACCGGGTAAAGCGCGTGTATTCTGCACGATAGTAATAGCGTATTTAATTGATGTCACTTTATCAGCCGTGTTCACACACCACCCACGGCACCATGAAACACATTTCGAGACAGTGTTATGGCACAAAATCAGTCCTAACATTGTCCCATATCGCTTTTTTGGATGTCATCAGCACACAATTATGAAATATGTGTCAAACATAGCTCTTCAATAACCACAGTAACACAAATTATTAATTTTTTTCCCCCAAAACCAAATTTATTTTCCTTTTAAAGATGCACTGGCAGATGTTACGGCAACATGTGTAAATATTATCGCCTATTAAAATTCAGCGCCTGTTAAATTGACAGTGGGTCCCTGCCATGGGAATGTGGAATTTCCACTGTGTTGGTTCAATGCGGCTAATGGAGAGTAGAGCTTGTTTGAGCTGGGAGACCATTTGACTTTCATTTTAACTATAATTAGAATGCCCTTTGCCCTGGGAACTTCACGAATAATAATAATAAGGTCAACTTGCAACGCACCGTCGCGCAGCGTTCGCTCATCGCTCTCGAAGAGAGAGGACGACTCATAGGCACGAGGACGAGGAGCAGCCACAGACGAGCGGGGAAGTCACCGCATTCAGACCCCGCCCCATCTACACCCCCCCGCCCCGCCCCGCTCCGAGCTCAGCAGTCCTCTATATGTCAAGGTGTTACCGGCCAATTAATGGGCGTTTACGCGTGGGAGGGAGAAAGCTCGGATGAAACAATTCCTACGTGTGCAAGGGGGGACGCTCTTTCCCATCCAGATGGAATAGATGGAGATTCGTAACTACACTTGCTGGACGGCCTTCTTGTGAGTCAGCGTAAGGCGCCACCTCAGAATCTGTATCAGAATCAGAGTCTTTAGTTGGGACTGGAGGAATCCGATGAGCCGTGAAGATCTCTTTCACGGGAAGGGAGATTGGCGACAATTATGCGATTCACCAACCTAAGAACTAGTTTTAGTTTTACCAGGTAAGGCCCACTGAGCTATGCAGCTCTTTTTCACAAGCGACCTGGCCACAAATGATCGCTCTACAAAGTGGTTTATCACGTGCAAATTCATAGCAGCCAAACACTCTCAACGCACGTTGATCCTAAATGTGGAGAGAAAAACCGGAGGACCCAGAGAACATGCAAACTCCAAATATATAAATGTCAAGGTCAGGATCGAACCCACGACCTCCTGTATACCAGGCGAGGTAGTTATTAACCGGGAAGGGGGGGCGAGGGGCTGCTAAATACGAACTGGGAACCTCTGCTACGAACAGTGCAAGGCGCTAACCGCCGGGCCACAGGAGGAAAATCCTCGGAGCCGGGAAATCCAGCGACAGCCATCTCATCATAAGAAGTTGCCAGCGGGCACGGCGGTGATGATGGCAGTGGTGCAGCGTTAGTAATTACGACGCCACACACACTTTATTTTATGTTTCCTGTTTCAGGGCCTGACCCCCATTAAATGTTCGCAAAGTGATGCTTGCTCCGACTAATGGCTTTTCCTTCCCCCCCCCCCCCGCGGCCGCCCGCCCCCCCTACCCTCTCAGCTCTGATGACTGCACACTGAAATTACCTGAATTCATACGAAAAAAACACGTGGTTTTTTTTTTTAATGGACAGCGGATACGAGAGAAAGTCTGGCTCCAGGCTTCTGAAGCTATTTCTCTTATTTGTTTCATTCGAAAAAATAAATGACATTGTTATTTATACACACATGCAATTACAAAGATCCCTCGCCCCCCCCCCCCCCCCCCATGTAAACCGCATAGACTGTTGGGGCTCGTGCGGTTAGCCAGCACCTATAAGAGCAGGCGCGGCACATAAGGCGGCGGTGTGGCCAGCACCACGCCTGGCCGCCTTTGTCTCTCCAGTGCCTGCTGCAGTAGCTGCTATTTACTCAACTATTTACCGGGTAAGGCCCACTGAGCTATGTAGCTCTTTCTCAGAAGCGAGCTGGCCACAAATGATAGCTCAAAGAACTGGCTTATCACGTGTAAATGTATAGCGGCCTGAATGCTCTTAACGCATGTTAATTTTAAATGTGGAGGGAAAAACAGGGGGAGCCGGAGAAAATCCACACGACAACAGAGAGAACATGCAAACTCCAAATATACATGCATCAGGGTCGGGATCGAATCCACGAACTGCTGCATATATCAGGCGAGGCATTTGACAAATCACCAACACAGGACCCCTACACACAAGACGTCAAAATCATATTTCAGAAGAACATGACGATTTGATTTAAAGGCCAGTTACTCCGCTGCTGGATGACAACCTCCTTACGCCCCGTGAATGGTGGGGGTTGTTCGACCATACTTTACCATGCTGGTTCAGCAAAGGTTGGCGAATGCAGAAGACATAACAACGGATGTCGCTGCATGTCGGCCACTCACAATCCAGTCCTCCTGTGGCCTATAACCCCCGTGATGCCAAGTAGTCACCCATCCAAACACTATCCAGACTCAACCTGCTCATCTTGAGAAACATTACAACCATATTTAAAATAAAATTAAAACTGAAGTACACCAACATTCGTATTCTGAAGACCCATTCGTTATTGATTAATGTCACAGTTCACATTGTCTCCACATTGCTCTGATGGAGACAGCCGATCCATTGGGTAACCCACAGACTGTCTGACACAACAATTGAAGCTTCATTATTGATAAAAAAAAATTTTACTTTCAATTTACTTTCGGGAATGCTCTGATTAGTACGGTGCAAAAGAAGTTAAAAAATGCATACATACAAAACTAATAATCCACAGTTTAGATTATCGCATGAAACTCTTCCTTTTTCCCATGATCAGGCAAAAAGTTCATGGAGCTCTGGAAATTTTACTTCGGGGCATTTAATTTCTGAGTCATTAGGCTCGAAAGTTATTTGCATTCTTAATGTGCACTCTGCCTGCTCCCTTACGACCATCTGCAGGCCACAGCGGCGCCTTGAGCCTCATGAATCTCATCTTTATCTTAAAGGGATTTATATAGTGCCTTAACCAAGGCGCTTTACAGGGAATTAACTGTGGTACATGTGAACGTAATGGTGGAGATCAGGTGAATGCAATAGACGAGGAAGCAATGGGGGGGAGAGGGGGCAAATCTACGATGAGTCAATTCGGTGACAGCGAAACTGACGACAGTAAATGATGACTCAATGGATTGAATGAATGGGGAATGAGTGAAAGCCGTATAATGAGAATGTGAAGAGGTGGCGGTTATGAGGGGGGGGGGGATTTAGGGCTCGTGGGGTGAGCTTGGGAAAACAAGTGAGTTCTGAGTGCGGAGCGGAAACTAGTGAGCGTAGGTGACTGTTCAATGTGGAAGGGGGGGAAGATACAAAGAGCCAAGACGTGATTGAGCGTAAGGAGACTTTTGACTTTTAAACAACTTTTATTGCCGCTAGCAACAAAGCACTGGAGGCGATTTCGATATGAAACACACATAGTCACCAGCAAACAAATGAAAATAAACGCTGCAAATCCACGCGCTGTGGCGCTAAATGCATCACGCACAACACGAAAGAAAAGTCACGTGGTGGTTGTGGTGGTCATCGCGCACGCCACGGTGACGAGCGAGCGCTTCTGAAGGTGAGCACGAGGGTGCCGGAGAAGGAGGAGCACAGAGAGAGAGAGAGACAACAAAGATTGAGAACGTAAATCGCTGACGCACGTGCTATCGGCGAGCGCCTATTAAAGCCCTAACCTGAACACTAATCCCGAACGTATCTCGGGTGACAAGGCAGATGAGAAGGCAGATGACAAGGGATATGAGAAGGGAGATGACAAGGCAGATGACAAGGGAGATGACAAGGGAGATGACAAGGCAGATGACAAGGGAGATGAGAAGGCAGATGAGAAGGGAGATGACAAGGCAGATGACAAGGGAGATGACAAGGCAGATGACAAGGGAGATGAGAAGGCAAATGACAAGGGAGATGACAAGGCAGATGACAAGGGAGATGACAAGGCAGATGACAAGGGAGATGAGAAGGCAGATGAGAAGGGAGATGACAAGGCAGATGAGAAGGCAGATGAGAAGGCAGATGAGAAGGGAGATGACAAGGGAGATTACAAGGGAGATGACAAGGGAGATGACAAGGGAGATGACAAGGCAGATGACAAGGGAGATAAGAAGGCAGATGACAAGGGAGATGACAAGGGAGATAAGAAGGCAGATGACAAGGGAGATAAGAAGGCAGATGACAAGGGAGATGAGAAGGCAGATGACAAGGGAGATAAGAAGGCAGATGACAAGGGAGATGAGAAGGCAGATGACAAGGGAGATGACAAGGCAGATGACAAGGGAGATGAGAAGGCAGATGAGAAGGAAGATGTTATCTCCCCTGCCTGGTACGCCGAAGGTCGCGGATTGGATCGCAACCCTGACGATGCATTGTATATATTCTTGGATCTTTCGGTAAAGTCACGTAGAAGGGAAATAATAAAATAATAAAAATGTTACATTATACAATTCTCACGTTTCGGCCACAACACAAGCAGCCGTCCTGTGGCCGAAACGTCGTGAGAACTTTATTATGTTTTATTTGTATTATTTTATTACTTCCCTTCTACGTGACTTTACCGAAAGATCCAAGAATATGAATCCCTGCAGTGACGAAGGCTTTAAATCTAAATTTGATGCCTTGTATAGTTGTAGTTTGCGTGTTCTCTCTCTTTCTCTCTCTCCCCGTGGTGGTCGTGTGGAATTTTCTTCGGGATCCTGTGGTTTTCCCCCTCCACATGTAGAAACAACTCGTGTTCAGATGATTCAGCTGCGACTCTAAATTCCCACACGTGATGGAATGAGCCACTTCGATGACCTATCATGTGTGGCCAGGTCGCCTCTGAAAACAAGGCCCGTAGCTCAGTGGACTTTATAATGAAAACTGTTTAAAACATCGTCAAATAAATAAGGAATGTTAATCCCTGACCCTTAGACCAAGCGCGCCAGTGTGGTTTGGTGAAGCAAGGGCACAAGACTGTTGCGGATGAGACTCACTCTAAACTAAACTATTTTTTTATTTTAGGGGCCGTCCATAAATGACGTCACACCCCTAGGATGGGGACATTTGTGACGATTTGTGACGAGGGGGGAGGGGGGGTTTGAGAAATGCCACGTAAAAATGAGCAACTTTAAATAAATTCAAACAATAGAATTGTTATAACAACACTCATTTTGATAAATTTTCATTATTAACTATTTGATTATTTAAACTTACTAAGGTCACCTTTTATTTATTCCATGAAGGAGCATTTTGCTTCTCCATCGGAGAATGGAGAAGCATACATTTTGTAAAAAAAAAACAATTGTTATTAAAAAAAGATATTTTAATGATTCTACCAGGGCTTTTCATTCTGTGGAATGAATATGTGATTGTTATAATTGTACTCTCCATTTTGCTTAGTGCTACTACAAAGTTTGTTTTTATAGTTATAATTACTTTAAATATTTTATAATTATAAGATAATTTCAATATAATATTCTGAACATCTGCAGTTTTAGTTAGACGTTGAATATTTTCAAGTGAATTTTATGCTACATTACAGCTTTCCAACGCCTGATTTGAAGCATGTTTAATTTTCAAAATGGAAATATGGTTTTGGGGGAGGGGGCAGAGCTTTGTGACGTCATATTTGAGGGGGGTCTGACTTTTTGTGTCGCCGTATGACGAGGGGGTGAGGGGGGTCAAAAATCGGCCAAAATCGTGTGACGTCATTTATGGCATTCCCCTTACCAAGTAAGGCTCACTGAGCTATGCAGCTCTTTTTCAGAAGCTGCCTGGCCACAAATGATCGCTCAACGAAGTAGCTTATCACGTGGAAAGTTATAGCAGCCAAATACTCCAAACCGCGTGTTTCTAAATATCGACGGAAAACCGGAGGACCCGAAAACAAAATCCACACAACCACGGGGGAGAGACGCAGTGCAAACTCCAAATACACAGCACGCGGCAGGGTGAGGAACCCCCCGATCTGCTGCAAACCAAGCGAGGTGGTGAACATCTGCTAGCCACCACTGGTGGTGGTGGTGGTGGACGGGTCCTCCACTCGAGGCAGCCCTCGAGAGCCCCTCTGGAGACCGTCGGAGAGTGCGGATGTCGCCGATCGGCCGTCGTTATCCAGCATCGCGATTCGGTTCCGAAAACCCTCTCTCCACATCGTCTACTTTTTCCCTCTCATTTTAACTATCACCTTTTCGTGTTTACGACATGTTTCGTTCGTACAGTTACGGTGATTCTGTGAGTCCACGTACGAAATTAGCATTAAATTTGCACCTAATTTACACTAATCATGAATTAAAATTCCTCCCGCTCGATTCTCACATTAGCCAGCATTGTAAATTACTGTAATTTTAACCATCTTGCTGCTAATTTCCTCTTTGCCGGGGTAGTTTCCAAGCGCCCCTCTCACAGTTTCGAGTCTTCCACTTGTGGACGAAAAAAACCCACCAATAAATCACTCGAACGTATATCCTCTCAAAATTCTCGCTTATTTATCTGATCTGTCTCGTTTGGAACATATTTATATATGTATCACTGCACCCCCTGCCGACTTTAAATCCACAGCGATTGCTTCTCAGGGTTACCGTCCACTTTGCCTTTCGTCGTGTTCAGCAGGATTTTGACAAATATTTTGCCTAGTACACTCAGCAGATCGATCCTTACGCACAATATCATGTTTCTTGTACGTGCATGCGTGCGCTGAACTTCTTTCGCACCGTACATCGCCGGACCGTGCTATAATCGGAGGAGCAGAGTTGCATTGTAATTCTCCCGCCTTGCCTCTGCAGTGAAATCGTGTTTGCCTTTTGCCAACGTGTCGCCATCTCACGACCGCCGCACAGCGAATTCGCATAGCACGGCTGGCTACGTACGGTGCGAAAGAAATTCGACATACGCACGTTACATACATTCGCCTGCATCTTGTTACGCCTCGAGCCTCCCCCCGATGTGCCGTCCGCTTCATTGACGTTCTGACCGAAGCGTATTTCCGCCCGTTGCGTGGCCCGCTCCCGCGTGATCCTCTCCTTTGGCGTCCTCTCGGCAGCGTCGCGCCAAAATCGTTCTCGGTTGCAACGTGCCACACTCCGTGTGCTCGCTCGTCGCTCTCGCACGTAGAGAGAGAGAGGGCGAGCGCGACGAGTCGTCAAAGGCGCCAACAGGGAAACACAGACGAGCAAGCAGGAAGGCAGCAGCCACGCGGCGGTGAGCCGGTTACCCATAATTGCCCAAGCTCTGCGGTTCTCTATCTACGGAGGTGTTATCAGCCAATGAATGGGCGCTTACACGTGGGGGACAAGCGGGGCAGCCAGAGGAAACGCACGCGTGCGAGGGGGAAACACTCTATCCCTTACACAGAACAGGTGGAGTCCACATGTTGCCGTACCGCATTCTCCTCACGAGCCAGGGTATGGCACTTCCTGGAAGCCCACGGGAAGAGAATTTCACGACATCATCTGTGTGTGTGCGGTGACCCACCAACCCTGGCTGCCACCTCCACAGTGCTGGGATGCAGACAGCCGCGTGCATAGCCACCACCGTCCAGCTATAAGTTTGTCAAAAATGTCCGTGTCACCTTGCCGTTACGTGCGTACGTTTGTTGAACTCCTTTCGCACCGTACGTGGCCAAACCGCGCTAATCGCAAAGCGACGTTATCTCAACTGTCTGACATTGGCTCCGTATTTATTGTTTCTGCGCGTTATTCCCCCCCCACGCCCCCCCCCGGAACCCCCGAGTTGGTTCACAATCATCGCTGAAAAAGTTTTTGTTCGCCATCTCCTCTTTCAAAGGCCTTCCTCCATCCCGGGCTGCCGCATCTGCTGCTGCCGCTCCACCCTGAGGTGGTGGAGATTCCAATCTGGACGTCGTTTCTCACGACGAAGGGTGATTTTTATTCTCTTCTTATTCCATGCTTGCTTGCTTGCCCTGAGAAGGATAACTCTAACTCGAAAGCTTGGTGGATCGGCGGGCACATTAGCCTTGGTGGGAGGCAGGACTGATAAGGTAAAACGAGTCAATACAATTCCCAGAAAAAGAATAAGACATCTCCAAAGCCACCATCAATCAGGATTCAAGTGCAGGCTCCGAAGGTCAAGTTAGGATATATGTATCCTATTTTTTTTTTACCCTGCCGCGTAGGAAATGTATTTTGGGGTGAATGAAGTAAAAAGATCGCTGCATTGAAATCGCTACAAAGCCTACCGGGGGGGGGGGGGGTGGGGGTGGGCGGTCGAAAAGCCTTCCGATGCAGTGATTCCGTGCCTCCATTTATTATTTTTTTTATTGTATTAATGCAGTAAAGGACAGTTCATTCGGTGGTGCAGTGCACTTAACTGAAGCGTACTGTGGAGAAAATGCTATTTAGAAAAAGCTAAAGGGAGATCCATAACTGCTATTGTGTCTGCAATTTAATCAATATCGCCGCTTATGAAAAAATGATTTCAACATCATCTCAAGCGTAGGCTCTTGCGCCTAATGATGCATTAGGCAGCTATGCAGTATTAAAGACGTGCCTGGGTACGGTTCCATAATTGTGATTTTACGTGATTACCATTTTTCACGAGAGCCTTCTGAAGGTCGTTTGTTAAGTTATGCAACGTTTTCTGCGTGTTTAAATAAATACAAGTAAAAACGACAACCGTCACGTCGCTAATAGATTTTTAAATATCGAGCTTTACATGCTGGAGTATACAGCTGCGGATTAGCATTTGCTTCACGCGGTAAACATGACCTGCTATCTCGCAACTGTGCACCATTACTGTTATGCTGTACGGATCAGAAAGCAGAGGACCCTGGCAAAAAAATGTGAATAAAAAGTGTGCAGAGAAGTGTGGAGAAGCTCGCGGTTCGCTTTGTTGTCCTTCCCACGCGCCTCCAATTAGCCCGGTTGGCTATGTACGGTGCGAAAAAAGTTCCACGTACATTGTAATACAAAAAGTGGGACAGATGGATGAGAGAACGCAGAACACATTCCTGTGGAGGGAGCTGGTAGGAACGTTGGCTTGCTCGGTCAATGGCCAGGGTGAACGGCGGCGTGGTGTATTCCGCAAATATGCCCGACTGTGAGGGCGGGCACAAGCCGGCGTGAGTAGGTTAAACGTTGAGTTTTAAATGGGAACCACGGGGTGACCAGCCCCTCCCCACCCAGCCCCAACCCTCCCACCCGCCACCCAGCCCCACCCTCCCCACCCAGCCCCTCCCCACCCTCCCCACCCAGCCCCTCTGCACCCTCCCCTCCCCACCCAGCCCCACCCCTCCCATTTTTGGATTCACGACGGACGGACGGACACAATAATCCCCTGTGGGCTGGTGGAACCAGGAGGTTCTACCAGTACAAGTCAGAGACATCGTAGTGACCGCTGGCAAAGTGAAGCGGCCTTGGGGGCGGAACGCGCTGTGGGAAGGGACGCGAGCTGGTGGTGGTCGAGACGAGTGCACCCACGAAAACGTTCGCCACGGAGATGGAATGACTAAATCAGCTCGCGTACGGAGCTAGGTGGATTGTTGTACCATCGCAAGGCCGTGCGATAGATTGATAAAATCTTCATCCAGCAGTGCATACACCATGGCCAATGATGATGACACATGATAGGCAATGGAAAAGTGAATGTCCTCACAGAGAGCAATGAGTGGCCTTGTTGAACTCTGTTTCCATGCCATGGTCCCTTATGTTCGGTGCACTTGGTCGCTCAACATCGATCCGAGGCTTTCAACTCTGCCTGGAGAACTCAACGTCCTGCTGCTCGAATCACTCATTCACGACACATAGGATCATATCATCATCATCATCATCATCCTCAGACATGGTCAATCCGCGGCTGGATGAAGACCTCCCCAAGTCGCCCACAGCTTATCACAATCTTGCGTTGTAACTATAATAATAACAATGAGATTCATCACGCACACAACACTTCACGGACATTAATGACCGTGACTCTGAGGCACGGAGCCAGGCTCAGTGTCGCCTCAAAGCCCAGGCGAGAGAGGTTGGGGCCTTTAAGAGATTGGTGACCTTCAAGTGTCTGTAAAAAATCGGTGTAAATTTGTACTAATTGCCGGATGTATACGTCCCAAGATGCGTTGACTTTCAATTTCAAAAGCACAACAGCTTGAGGCGCTTTCAAACACCTTGGTGGTGAGATTGGCCCACGCCCTGTGAACGGGGAATTTATATCTCACTGCCTCAGGGGCTCTCACCGAAGACCAGCACCACTCTGTTGCCCAATTGAACATCGAGACTTCACCTGCCTCGAAGCTCAATGGTTGTGCCGCCAAGTCAAGAGGCGCCAGCTCATTGCTAGGACAGCTCTCTCCGACAGCCATTGTGAACCTTCCCAGCCACATCAGGGTTGGTCTGCCCATTGTTCACAGATGTTGACTACCTCGCCTGGTATACAGGAGGGCGTGGGTTCGATCCCAACTCTGACGCCTGCTGCTGTATATTTGGAGTCTGCGTGTCTCTATCTCATCATCATCATCATCACGGTGGCTAGGAGATGTTAACTACCTTGCCTGGTATACAGAAGGTCGTGGGTTCGATCCCAACCCTGACGCCTGCTGCTGTATATTTGGAGTTTGCGTTTTTTCTCTCACCGTGGTCTCGTGGATTTTTCTATCTAGCTCAGTGGGCCATACCTAGTAAAATAAAATAAAAAAGACTTTAAAGTTGTGTGCAATGGTTAGCATGTTGAACTTGCAGCAATCCAGAATCCATTGGTACAATTTCCTGACATGTTAAAGTCCGGTACTCAACTAACCAGGACCAGAACTAGAATAAGAATCTTTATTTAGACTGGAGGAGAAATCTGATGAGCTGTGAAGCGTAGGAAAGGGAAGAAAGTCACTCAAATAAATACGCAAATAAAAGTAGATAAGTGCAAATTGCAAAAGTGTATTAACTCCTGCCGAGTTTTCGACACTTGCGTGACAAAAACTGGCAACCCAAGTTCAATTTGCACCTCCGATTGGCACGGCTGGCTACGTACGGTGCGAAATAAAGTCAACACACGTCCAATTCCCTCTCACCGACATGACATCAGTGGTAAACATCTGAATGTGTCCTAGGAAACTCCTAGGTCAACTCAGCCTTAAATGAGTATCTGCTGCAGCTTGGGCAAGGCAGCAAACCAACATTAACAGTCCCAGACAGCAGCAAGACAACACGCACTACTCAACGTAGACAGGCTTTCTCTAAAGCCGCCTCGAGTGGGGAGCATGCCCGCCAGCAGTCACGTGAGCAACTCAGTTTCGGAGCTGCGCCTTAACCTCGTTACTTCGGCTCCCGGGTGTAGCCATCATCTCGCCAACGAGGCTCAAGCCACAACAACAACAACAACCGCCATTCGCCACGAAGTGGCGGTGACGTCTACACGACGCTTGTGCCAGACTATGTGCACCTTGAGGCCACGTGAAGTGTCGAACGCCCGCTGGCAGGAGGTCACGGGGCAGACCCAGGTGCCACGGGTCGACTGAGCCACACACAAACAGACAGACACCGTCCCCCTGTCTGTGCGGTTGTTGCCACGCAGAACACGCGGTAATACCATCCGACGTCCTTAAATGTCTCTTAGAACGTTCCTAAGTAATAAAAGTACAAATTAGCGAAGCTTTTGAAGATGATTTGAAAATTTTCCATCTTCATTCTTCACCCACAAGGCACCGAGAAACGGTTTTTCGCAGCTTAATGGTGGAGAACTCTGAATGCAAATTGGCAATACGCGATGCAGTTTAAAAACTTACAAAAAATAAAGGGTGGAGGGGGGGGGAATTGAATCAAGATTCACCATCGAGACTCCGTTCCGTCCTAGATGGCTATAAATGTGAGTAGCTCGCGATTCTCAACTGAAAGCCATCGCGCACTTTCAAAAATAATGTTGCCCCATAACGCAGCTGTGCTCGCTTCAACAACTCCCACTCTTTGTTGTCGAGTACGCGATTGCCATTTCAAGTAAACACAGATACACATTTCAGCTCTTTTTCTTTTCAATCCGCTCAAATGGACGAAGGCTTCCCCTCGCCGCACCGGATCACTTCAAGATTTCGACTCAAGGCTCGCTTTGTTAACTTGGCTACCAACAGAGACTGGTGTGCACTACATGGAGAAAGCGGACAGATGTTGAACGTGCATGTAGTTATGCTGATCTTTATTTGCACGCGTTTTTGTTACGTAATCTGTTGTTGTGTTTATAGATGGGCAGTCGTTGTTCAGGTTTTTGCAAGGACTGCAAGATGCGAAGAGCCCACGAAATATTAAATTATGACGGTGGTGTTGGTCATGGGTGTTGTTTTGGCCATACTTCACCACGCTGGTCAGTGGGGGTTGGTGAAAGAGGGAGGGATCGCCGAACTACTTCAGATATCACTCGCCACTGATGTTAGCCGTGGCCAGGAATCTAAACTAAACTAAACAAAAATATTTTACCAGGAAAAATCTCACTGAGCTGTCGAACTCTTTTTCAGAAGCGACCTGGCACACAAATGAGAGCTCAACGAAGTGGCTTATCATGTAGAAATGTCAAGCAACCAAATAGTCTAAATCGAACTTTGGTCGCCAGGTCCACAGCGCGGCATAGGAATGTGCTCCCGATATTTGGATCCATTTGAGAATCAAGCACGGGTGTAAATGTTCATATGATCTGAAACGATCCTTGTCTTTCCAATTGATTTAAAACGGGAGGGAGGCGGCTCTGATGACACATTCCTGCGGAGGGAGCTGGTAGGAACGTCGGGTTGCTCGGTCAATGGCCAGGGTCAACGGCGGCGTGGTGTATTCCGCAAAAATGCCTGTGAGGGCGGGCACAAGCCGGCGTGAGTCGGTTAAACGTTGAGTTTTATAAGGGCACCACGGGGTGACCAGCCCCTGCCCAACCAGCCCCACCCCTCCCACCCCCCACCCAGCCCCACCCTCCCCACCCAGCCCCCCCCCCCCCCTCACCCAGCCCCACCCTCCCCACCCAGCACCTCCACACCCTCCCCTCCCCACCCAGCCCGACCCCTCCCATTTTTGGAAGCACGGCGGACGGACGGACACAATAATCCCCTGTGGGCTGGTGTAACCAGGAGGTTCCTACCGGTATCATGTCCTGTCCACTGTTTTCTGTCATAACGCGTGGCGTCGAGTGACGTCACTTTGGTGTTAACGAACACCGCGTAAACGATCAGAAATTGTCCCAAAAACTTTTCCACTGAAATTAGTTTTTCCACATTTTAAAATAAAAAAACAAAATCTCTAGTGCAGTGCACGAACCGCCGTGCCGCCGTTACGTTAGTGACCGATGGTGCGGTGTTCTCGCGCACTGCACAAACGCGTTCAGCTTTTTTTTTTACGTACGATGTTTCTCGAAAAATGGGTGGATTCTTCTCCGCTGTCACCATTTCAGACGTGAAGGCAGGCGAAACTGGAAAAGCACGTACCAGAAAGAAAAAAAAAACCGACGCGGTATCGTAATTGCGCCACCAAATAATAATAATAATTTAAACTGGCTCGAACGAAACCCACTCAACACGTTGGGAATGTTTCACATTAAAGGGATAAATGAACGCGCGATGTCGCGAGAGAGACTACTCGCCGCTTGCCGCCGCTTTAACCCTAATTCGCGCGATAGGAACGCGGTCACAACGTGAACGATCGCGCGCGTGCACGCTCGCTCCGCGACGGTGGCGAGGTGCCAACAAGCTGGAAGCATTCAACATTCGCAAAGAGAACGCAGCGAGTCTGACTTAACAGCGCCAGTCGTTGCGCCCCGGAGCGCCGAAACTCACTCCATTCACGGGCTTCATTCGTTATAGATTATCCTTGCGAGGGTATGAATGCGCGTATAGATACGTCACGTACCCGTGCCTGCTTTGTATGCGATAAAAATCAACTGCCACTGAACTGTAGGATTTAACAATACAGTAACGATTACAAAAACCCTCAATTAAGCTCGTTATATCTAGTCTCTCTGATTGTTTAGCTAATCGATCACTCTACCGGTTCTATTACTCGACAATCCAAAAACGAGAAAAATTGTTGGTCGAAAATAAGCCTCACCTCTTGTCCCCACATGTGCCACTGGACGGGAGGTGATGGGCGGGGCTCGGCAATGTCTTCAGCATCATCAGCCGCGTCATACTGGGCGTTGGCTTGTTGGGGGTTTCCCGCCTTCGACAGGCAGGATATGGGAGTGGCCACCATTTTTAGATGGGCCCGAGTAATCGACCGCAAAAAAAGGAGTCGATCAGAAATTTTCGTCGAACGACTTGGTCAGCTAATTGTCCCAGCTCGAGAGTCGAGACCCAATGTTAGAAGGGTGATTTATATATATATAATATATATGTATATATGTGTAGATGTATTCAGCTGTGCTTCCCAGTTGTACCCCTTCAACAAGAGTCTATATACCTAGCTTCATTCATGAAAGTTGACTGGGATTCAAATATAAAAAAAAAATATTTTATTTTATATCTACGTGACTTTACCGAAATAACCAAAGAGTATGGGATACCGATGATGTAATGAAGAGGTGGTGAACAAGAGCAGGACAAAGTGTTTAATAATCCTGAAAAAGAATATTGCTAGCTACCTATTGCGAGCTGTGAATCAGATATAACCGGACTCGTGGCGTTACATGTGCCTAGGAATCACACGCAGGCCAGCCGGGTTCATAGTGCAGCACGTGAAGCGCCGTTCCACCGCTCCTCTCATTTAGTTATTCAATGTGTGTAAAGGAATTTAATTGTATTCATTACCTTAATACCAACGTATGCCTTTCAGTATTATGGCAATAATTCACTGGGGAAATGCAAGCCCCCTCCAAATTAAATATTCTAATTCGTGAGCACATATTCGGGCTGGCGTTGTAGGACGGTAAATTAGTGTGACCAGGACCACCCTCCGGCCCCCTTTGTCTTCCCAGTTACCGATTGCGAATGCACACTGAGCCACATCGTCATTTACAGCAGAGTAAACCTAGGGGAGGCTCATGATAGGTTCAGGATACTACTTTCAACCTGTTCTGATCTCGGCTGGGGCTTGAACCTGGGTGTCGTAGTGTGCGGATCGCAGCAGACATCATCCCAGTGCGTGCCTACAGGAGGGTACATGTCTGCCACTTAGCCTGAAACATACAGTTACAGGAGGTGCTGTGTGCGAGCACCCATTAAGGCCATCAACTACATACAGAGAGCAGTGTGGTCGTCTTTGCTTCACCAGTTCGCACTGCATACCAGGTAATCAATTATGTACAAGTCGACTTTGGGAAGGCCCACGACTGCT
This sequence comes from Lethenteron reissneri, assembly GCF_015708825.2. Lineage (NCBI taxonomy): Eukaryota > Metazoa > Chordata > Hyperoartia > Petromyzontiformes > Petromyzontidae > Lethenteron > Lethenteron reissneri. Next base: position 9,868,085 of record NC_083817.1, read on the forward strand.
TCGGATCTCACTCGCCAAGGCTGTTATCCATTGCCAAGAATGGAAATCGGGTCATGCAAAGACATGCACGCATAGGCAGTGACCAAATCACACACATGTACGCTCATCCAGTGGCATATAATTTCAAGCACAAACACATGGTGTATATTTCATATTACGTGTTGATATATATATATTTTGTAGAAAACCACACACAGCAGAAATACAACAGACATTATATCAGTGGTGGGGAAAAAAGCCGCTACTATACCATTACCCCTTTTTCTGTATATATCCATGGATTTACAAAAAGGTCGTGCAATTTGGAACAAATTGCCTTATTTTTCTCCCACTCATTTGTATGATAATGGAGATGCGATTGGACGATTGGGCGAGCCATGAAAGAACCCTGGCAGTCTGCAGTTTGTGACAACAAGGGAAGATCAGCGGGCGCTGTCGTTCCCCTGCTGACAAAACAGTGAGCGCAAATTACCACGATATTTTTAGAGAATCTATCGCGGCACACGGGACATTAACACGGCATATATATATCGCGCTAATTTATTTTAATCTAGTCACCAAAAAAAATTACCATTTTAACGCGTTCCCAAATTATGACGCATCAAGCAAAATTTCACTTTCGCTCGCCGCCTCTCACGGAAACGTTATGATTTTTTGGTTTAATTCGCGTTGCATTGTTTTATTTTATTATTAGTAGTATTATTCCGGGCGGCACCAGACCATTATGCTGCGTTTAATAATTGTAAATGATACCGCTTAAAAAATAGCAACGTTCCGCGTGCTCCGTCAATTTGACTAGTGAATATTTAATGATTTCATTATTTTTAAAACATTTTCCTTGCACCGACTGCACAGCCTTGAGACCATCAGTGCGCATTAAAAAACAATTAAACGACTAATTGAAACCTGCCGCAATTACTTTTTTTTTTTACGGCGCTTTCGCAGGCCGCGTTGGCGAGCCGTCCTTCACTCCACGGAAAGATTCGCCCTCCGCCGGATGAATGAACGACGATGGCTCAGCTTCAGCCGGGTCGATCCAGGTCGGCGAACCCGGAAAGCATTTCCACAACCCGGCACACCGCATCCAGTATCGCTCTCGCTGTGGTTCTGGTCACGCAGGCACGCGCCTAATGCAGTTCACCAGTGACCCTGGAAACTATTTTCCAATCCCAGCACACCACATCCAGTATTCTCCCCGCTGTGGCTGTGGTTACTTAGCTATATGCCAAGTTAAGGCTGCCAGTGATCCAGAATATTTTCGGCGAGACATGAAGCCCCGTAGCCCCATCAATCTCAAGGTGTCCCACAAATACTGATACCATGAATGTTCTCAGCAGACAGAGGACGATGTTTTGTTTGTCGTGGGAATTCGTAGCGTGGTTTAGAGTTCATGCTTCCTGCTTAAATGAGGGCCATGAAAATTATGTCTGTATATATTTAAACTTGAGTTATGAAATTAAAGGATCGTAGACGCAAAAAAAAGACTTTGAAGTTTTTAATTTGCCCTTGAAAGCATTAGTAAAGAGGGTGGAGAGGTTATTTTGGTTATGAAATCCAACGCATTTTGCGAACTGTTTCCTTTGTAATATCCCACAATAATTTGTTTTGATTCTTTGGCTGTCATATGTGAAGGGGGAGGGAGTAAACGTGCAAGCTTATAAATGACCCACCCAGTGAAGCAATTTAAATGACAGCTCTTAACTTCTCATGGACTGTGTTATATTTCGAACGAAAGCAGTAGGGAAGTATCGGATTGACGGGCTTGTAATTTGTTTGCGAAATTAAACTCCAGACTTCGGAATTCACACCCGTGTACAAACAGGAGGGTGGCGACTACATAAGTTCGTGTAAAGTGGAAGTACCCGATGGAGAGAGACGCCAATGCAAAACAGTTTCGGATGATGCGCATCTCCCGTGTCCAACCTCGTACCTCCGCTTGGCACGAATGCACACAATTACACATTCCTATGGCAGGGATCAGTCCATCTCCAACTCTATACAGTATTATTCTATATAAAAAAAAAGTTTTGCTGGCTGGCTCGCTGGAGGGACGGACTGACGGAGTGCTAGTGTATGTTTAAAAACATATGATACATGCATGTGGATGGATGTGTGTACAAGCATGCAAATGAGCTTTCACACCCAGTCACCTACCAACTTGCCCATTGACTTTTCTACATATCCACATTCCTATCTGCCGATATTATTTCTCACCAATTTCATATCTACCAACCTGCCTACCTATTCACATCCATTCCTACCTCTTTGTCTATTCACCTAACTACAATGTCACTCACACTACCGACCAACCCATGTACCTATTCACCCATCAACCAATCTACCCCCAAGCCATCCAGTCACCCATCTACCTACCTACCTACTTGTAGACCCAGCCACCCTGCTACCTATCTTCCTGCCTAAACAATTACCTACCTAATTCGTCTACTTATCTAACCTAGCTTCCCATCTGTCCACCCACCCACAAAACCTCCGATGCACCTACCTGCTTGCCCGCTCATCGGCATATCCATCTGATTACCTACTAATATACATATATATCTGCCTACGCACCCACTTACTGAGCTCATCCATACAGCTACACACCCATCCACATACCTAACCACACATATACCTACCCACATATCGAGCTACCCGCACAAATCTCTACCCATCCGCCAACCTACGCACCTATTCAACCTAGCAATCCACCTATCTACGTACCCACCCATCTAATCACACAACCTGCGTACCCAGCCACCCACACCCCTACCCACCTACTTACCTACCCACCCACGCACGGCAGCTCTATAAATACTATTTGGGCTGTGCACGTTAACATCGTTAAAATCATCCATTTGCCACGCTCCCGCACGCGATTTCACGTCTCAATGTGCGCGTGTGTTGCTGCGCGCACAATCTCAATCGCGAGGTAGCGGCCGTTCAGATCGGGGGAGACAGTTTCAAGGGCAGCCTGGTCACCCGTGTGCCTCCCCCTGCCCGGACCCTCAATGAGCATGTGGGTCACGTCTCAAGGATGAGACGACGCCAGACAGCAAGCGTTGCGCACCACACGCATGTGTGTACACACACGCGTGTACACACACACACGCGTGTACATACACACACGCGTGTACATACACACACGCGTGTACACACACACACGTGTACATACACACGCACGCGTGTACACATACACACGCGTGTACACATACACACACGCGTGTACACATACACACACACGCGTACATACACACATACGCGTGTACACATACACACGCGTGTACACATACACACACACGCGTGTACACATACACACGCGTGTACACACACACGCGTGTACACACACACGCGTGTACACACATACGCGTGTACACATACACACGCGCGGGTACACATACACACACGCGTGGGTACACATACACACACGCGTGTACACCTACAGACACGCAAACACACGTGTACACAACCGTGCCCCCCCCCCCCCGTGTAGCCTGTAATAGAGTGTTGAGGCAAAGTGCTGCTTTGCGAGCACCTATTAAGGTCGTCACGGCACACGAGGGGCGTGGTTGTGGGTCAGCTGCCACTCCCGGCCGCCTTTGTCTCTCCACTGTGCCAAGGAATTGAATTTAAGGCTGAGTCGACACAGGGGAGGCACAGGACCGGCTTAGATGTTCGTCACCGATGTTGGCTGTAACCGGGGTATCGAACTCGGGACATGGGGTTCATAGTGCTGTGCGCTAACCACTACACTGTCGCGCCCCGATGTATACAAAGACAAAGATGCCCTATATAGCCTAAATAGACTGTTGCAGCAAGTGCAGCTAGTGAGCACATATGAAGGCAGGCAGAAGACACGCGGAGGTGGGGTAGCCAGCACCACGCCTGGCCAAATTTGTCTCCCTATTGCCTACATTTACACATAAGACCAGCTGCTCACTGAGTCCGAGTTGACCTAGGAGAGGCCCAGGACCAGTTCAAATAATCGTTACCTTGTGAGCAGGGAATCAAACGCGGGTCGCCGGGTTCGTAGCGCAGCGCGTAACCCTGCCAAACACACGCACACACATGTTCACACGCATGCACACACGCACACGCATGCACACACGCATGCACACACACGCACAGGTCCGCTGTGCCAGCAGTAAAGCACGGAACGTTCGTACTTTGTTGGGTTGGGTCGGGGGTAGGGGGGGGGGCAATGCTTTGGAATGTAATTTAAATGCACAACAGTGCCAGTCAATATCGGTGACAAGACGTCGGTTGCAAATGCAAAGCTTTAGCGAGCGCGGCTTTATAGACGGGATGACATTCTCAAACGGAAAGTCCTTGCGCTGGTTTAAACAAACAACAGAGTCAGTGAGTGAAATCGGCGACGGGGCGATGCTCGTTTCCGGCAGCAACACTAAAGCAGTGCTGAAATTTCCACATTCCTTTGCCGAGGCCAGTCTCTCCAAAGGATAGCTAGCGTGGAACTAAGCACACCGTGGTACTTGTTTTATTGACCCATGAGCAATGATGATGAGCTGAGATGACCCCAAATTGGCATTGAAATTCATAACATTGTCATGCAGACCTAATGCTCATTGGAGGCTTTTGCTCGTTTAAAAAGTACCGTATACATCCACGAATCAGTTACATTAACAGTGGCTGTTTTATGGATAAACGGGCCCCTGCCATGGTGACGCATAATGCCATCAAATGACTCCAGAGTGTCAACAGGGGTCAATGATGTTCAATGCGCATTCTCTTCTTCTTTCGTATGGCTGCTGATGTCGATGGCAGAGCAACGACTGCAATTTCACATTCAGGTGGGTCAAGCCCAGGTAACCGCGTCGCAGGAGCCAGCTGAGTGTATCATCATCATCATCGTCACCGCCGCGTTTGTGTATCAAGGGCATTGCGTCCTTATTCGTTGTACCGCGGTCTGTTCTGGATGACCGCAGTCGCACACAACTGGGGAGTAGTCCATTTGTGCATCAGGTATCCGCATCTGCCACGGTTCGTGTGGTGGATGCGGTTTAGGGTGGACCATGAGCAGCTACGCAGAAGATCAAACCCCATGGATCTTCTGCGTTGGGTCTTTGAAATGTAAGATTGTGTACATTTTGACAGGGTCTGACCAGATCATCACGTCTGATCACAGAAGCTAAGCAGTCGTTGAGCCTGGATAGTGCCTGTGTAATAAACGACTCTGTCAGGCTCTCTTGGTCACCGTTGTCGTTTATTTAGGTTCTTCGTATCGCACCCCGCTGGTCCTCGGCCGGACCCGCGCCGCCTCCGCCGCGCGCCCCGCGCACGCTCCGTGTGGCCCGCACTCGCTGGTGGCCGCTCCGCTCTCTCCGTGTGCCCCGCACACTCCACTAGTCACTCACTAGCCATGTGTGCCCTGCACACTCTGCTAGCCCCTCACACACCGCTAGCCCCATCTACCCCACGCACACCGCTGGCCGACGGTGTGCGTAGGTCTTCGACCACGTGGCAGATGGCGCCGCTCCTCCCGCACTGCCCAGCGTGGTTTCCCCTTTTCTCGCTCCGTTCCAACTCCCCGATCTCTTCCGGCTCTCTCCCTATATCCTTCCCATCACGTGACCCTGACTCCTCCTTCCCGTACTACCCCCGTCTCCGCCCCCCAATGCTCCGGGCCATGTGATTGGCGCGGAGGCCAGCAACCACCCCGTTGATGCTCGCATTACACCTGGATGGGCAGCCACTAGTATGCAAAAAGCAGGTGCTGTAGGAGCCAGGTTGTCAGGAGAGGGCAGTGCAGCAACACCAATTTGTTGTGCTGTACTTTGCTCTCGTGCCAAACTCGCACCACGCTTTCGCTATCCAGCACTGATGGTGAAGAATGGCCAAACAACCCACACGACCCGCATGGCGTGTGGAGGCTCTCATCCAGCGGTGGACTGACAACTTTCGCTTGAGAATAATGACTTCAAGATATATACACACACGCAACGCTGAGACTATCGTTGAGTAAATGTTTTCATCTTTTGAACACTATTTCAATGTTTGTTTATTTGTTTGTTTGTGTTTACTCGGGAAAGCTCTTTAAGCTACCGATGTCACTAAACCACCCTCTTCTTCTCCGCTAGCCTCCTCCTTCTAAACGCACCCCAAAGATGCTGTTAGCGAGCACCTATTAAAGCCAGCACGGCACACGAGGTGGTGGGTGGCCAGCACCACGCCCGACCGCCTTTGTCTCCCCAGTGGCAATGTTTTTACACACCGTTGCAGGTACTTATTTGAGGCTGAGGAGAGGCCCAGGACCGGTTCAGATAATCGTCACTGCGGCGTGCTAACCACGCTGCACTACGAACCTGCACCACCACACACACACAACAACAACAACCGCCATTCACCACTAAGTGGCGGTGACGTCACCACGACGCTTGTGCCAGACCATGTGCACTTTAAGGCCACGTGAAGTGTCAAACGCCCGCTGGCAGGAAGTCACGGGGCAGACCCAGATGCCACAGTTCGACTGACTGAGACGACTGGCTGATGCACCACCTGTGCCCCCTACTGTGCCAACTTGCTGTGCTTTAGTCACCCGGCGCTCCGCTCATTGTTGTGAGCGTCGCTCCTCCCCCCTCCGTTGTTGTTGGAGGGCGACTGCCTCCAACTGCCCAGCAGCTTCCTTCACGAGCCTCCTCCACAGAGGCCGATCCTGACACCGCTGGTACCAGCCATCGGCAAGTCCACTCGGCTCCACATCCTCCTGTACCACATCACTCCATCTCTTCTCTAGCCCGTGCCGCGCCCGTTTAGTCACGTCAATCCGGCGGAACAAAAGCTGTTTAGGCATGCGGTGGCTGGGCATGCGGGCTACATGACCCAGCCAACGCAGCCTTGCCTGCCGGAGGAGCTCACCGATGGGACTTTGTCCAGATCTTTCAAGGATTTGTGAGCTCCTCATACAATCCAGCCTGGTTAAACCCAAGATGGATCGTAGGCAGGCCAGCCTAAATGTTTCTAAATGGCGAAGATGTTCCATTAGGGGGGTCCACGTTTCGCAAGCTTAGAGAAGGGAGGGAATGCCCGTGGCCGAGAAGACCTGAAGCTTCGTGCGGAGCAACAGACCATGTAGCTTCCACACAGCGTTACGCAACCGCTGAAAAGATATTGCCACTCGACTGATTTGGATTGATACCTCTACTGTCAAACCGGAGCCAGTCATGAGCACACTGTCCAGGTATGGGAAACTCTCCACTCTCTCCACAACTGCCCTATCACCAATTAGGAGTTGTGGGGGTGGAGTTTCCGATGGTACAAAATACCTAGGCAGGTGCTTAGTCTTGGTGGGGCTGATGGTAAGTCCCCAACCTCTTAATGGCAAGCTCCAGATTCAGCAGCAGCGCCTCCAACTCCTCCTCTGAGTGAGCAGCAATTACCAGATCATCGGCATACATAACATGGTTGAGCAAAAGGGAGCCATCCCTTGACCGCACCCGTGCATCGATCAGCCTCCCATTATATCTGTACTAGATGGAAATTCCTCTGGTACAACCATCGAAGGCCTCACAAACTACGTGGTCGAAATAGATGATAAATAATGTAGGAGCCAGATAACAACCCTGTCGCACTCCAAGATGAAGAGGGAATGGCTCCGGCTTCCAACCACGAAGTTTTACCCGGGCCTGCTCACCATCATGAAGGTCCTTAATGATCGTGAGCAGCGGGTCAGGGACTCTGAAAGCACGAAAACAACCTCTCGCCCAGGCCTACTGATGGTATCATAGGCCTTGACCCTACACCTCTGCTGTAGCAGACGGACAGAAAATATGCCACCTATGCAGGACCGCCCTTTCCCGCAACCACATTGGGGCTCCGCAACCCTCTACTCAGCGTGTCTGGTAAGGCGATGTTGAATAATCCTTGCTAAGACCTTTCCCGGCACACTGAGGAGTGAGATGCCCCTGTAGTTGTTACAGTCTGTGCGGTACCCCTTCTTAAAGAGTGGGACCACCAGGGCATCATTCCAATCCTGCGGAACCCGTCCAGTGGTCCAGACTGTTGTTATGATGTCATTTCGCTTGGGTGATCATCTCTGCCCGTTGCCTTTCCTCGTCTCAGGCTCTGGATCGCCTTTAGTACTTCCTCAACAGATGGCACCTCAGCCAGCCACTCACAGGGGGTGACTTCTTCTTCCAATATTTGAGACACCGCAGCCTCAGCAGGGTCATCCCCACTTTGGCCCACGATGTTTTCCAGGCTGAGGGATTTCCCCTCCCTCAGGACCTCACGAAAATGCTCAGCAAATCTGCCAAATCTGCACACAAACACCACCACACACACCACCACACACACACTACCACACAAACACTACGACACAAACACCACCACGCACACCATACACACACACACCACACATACACCACCACACATACCAACAAACACACACCACCAAACACACACCATACACACCACACACACACAACACACACCAACACACACCACACACACACCACACACACCACACACCACCACACACACACCACACGCCCCAACCCCACACACACACCACACACAAACCCCACCACACACACACCACCACACACACACCACTACACACACCACACACACAACACCACACACCAACACACACACCACACATACACACACACAACCACAAACACACCACCAAACACACCACCACACACACATCACCACACACACACCACCACACACACACACCACACACCACCACACACACCACCACACATACCCACACACACCCACCACATACACATCACACACACTACACACACACTACCACACATACACTACACACACACACCACACACACACCAAAACACACAACACCACACATACCAATACACACACCACCACACACACACCACCACACATACCAACACACACCACCACACATACCAACACACATACACACCACACACACACACCACACACACCACCACACACACAGACACCACACACACACACCACCACACACACCATCACACACACCACACACACCACCACACACCCCACCACACAAACTCCACCACACACACCCCACCACCACACACACCACACACACACACCACACACCACCACACACACACCACACGCCCCAACCCCACACACACACCACACACACACCCCACCACACACACACCACCACACACACACCACCACACACACCACACAACAACAACAACAACCGCCATTCGCCACTAAGTGGCGGTGACGTCACCACGATGCTTGTGCCAGGCCAAGTGCACCTTGAGGCCACGTGAAGTGTCGAACGCCCGCTGGCAGGAGGTCACGGGGCAGACCCAGGTGCCACGGGTCGACTGACCGAGATGACCGAGATGACTGGCTGATGCACCACCTGTGCCCCCTACTGTACCAACTTGCTGTGCTTTAGCCACCCGGCGCTCCGCTCGTTGTTGTGAGCGTCGCTCCTCCGCCCTCCGTTGTTGTTGGAGGGCGACTGCCTCCAACTGCCCAGTAGCGTCCTTCACGAGCCTCCTCCACTGAGGCCGATCTTGACACCGCTGGTACCAGTCATCGGCAAGTCCACTCAGCTCCACGTCCTCCTGTACCACATCACTCCATCTCTTCTCCAGCCCGTGCCGCGCCCGTCTAGCCCCCTCGATCCGGCCGATCAAAAGCTGTTTAGGCATGCGGTGGCTGGGCATGCGGGCTACATGACCCAGCCAACGCAGCCTTGCCTGCCGGAGGAGCTCACTGATGGGACTTTGCCCAGATCTTTCAAGGATTTGTGAGCTCCTCACACAATCCAGCCTGGTTAAACCCAGGATGGATCGTAGGCAGGCCAGCCTAAATGTTTCCAACCGGCGAAGATGCTCCACTAGGGGGGTCCACGTTTCGCAAGCGTAGAGAAGGGAGGGAATGACCGTGGCCGAGAAGACCTGAAGCTTCGTGCGGAGCGACAGACCAGGTAGCTTCCACACAGCGTTACGCAACCGATGAAAAGATATTGCCGCTCGACTGATTCGGAGTGAGACCTCTGCTGATAAACTGGAGCCGGTCATAAGCACACTGCCCAGGTATGGGAAACTCTCCACTCTCTCCACAACTGCCCCATCACCAATTGGGAGTTGTGGGGGTGGAGTGTCCGATGGTACAAAATACCCAGGCAGGTGCTTAGTTTTGGTGGGGCTGATGGTAAGGCCCCACCTCTTAGTGGCACGCTCCAGTCTCAGCAGCAGCGTCTCCAACTCCTCTTCTGAATGAGCAGCTATTACCAAATCATCGGCATACATAACGTGGTTGACCAATAGGGAGCCATCCCTTGATCGCACCCGGGCATCGATCACCCTCCCATTATATCTGTACCAAATGGAAATTCCCCTGGTACAGCTATTGAAGGCTTCACGAACTACGCAGTCAAAATAGATGTTAAATAATGTGGGAGCCAGAGGACATCCCTGTCGCACCCCAAGGTGTACAGGGAAAGGCTCCGACTCCCGGCCACGTAGTTTTACCCGGGCCCGCTCACCATCATGAAGGTCCTTAATGATCGTGAGCAGAGGGTCAGGGACTCCGAAAGCACAAAGAACAACCCAGAGCCCAGTCCTACTGATGGTATCATAGGCCTTGACCAGGTCAATAAAGCAGAGATGTAGGTCTTTTTGGAATTCCCTACACCTCTGCTGTAGCAGACGGACAGAAAATATGGCATCTGTGCAGGATCGCCCTTTCCTGAAACCGCATTGGGGCTCCGCAAGCCTCTCCTCAGCGTGCCTAGCAAGGCGATGTTGAATAATCCTTGCCAGGACCTTACCCGGCACACTGAGGAGTGAGATGCCCCTGTAGTTGTTACAGTCGGTACGGACCCCCTTCTTAAAGAGGGGGACCACCAGGGCATCCTTCCAGTCCTGCGGAACACGTCCAGTGGTCCAGACTGTTGTTATGATGTCATATAGGGCAGTCTGTGCACAAACGCCACCCTCCCTCAGCATTTCGCTTGGGAGATCATCTCTGCCCGGTGCCTTCCCTGGTCTCAGACTCCGGATCGCCCTCAGTACTTCCTCAACAGCTGGCACCTCAGCCAGCCACTCACAGGGGGTGACCTCTTCCAATATTTGAGGCACCGTAGCCTCAGCAGGGTCATCACCACTTTGTGCCATGATGTTTTCCTGGCTGAGAGAATTTCCCTCCCCCAGGACCTCACAGAAATGCTCAGCAAATCTGCAAACTTGTTCCTGGGGGTCGGAGATTGGATCACCGTTTTTTCCTCTAATGATGGTAATAGGTGTGGCGCTGCAGGTTACTTTTTTGATGGAGTTAAATAGTGATTTGTGATCACGAGACACTGAGGCAGACTCCATCTCCTCAGCAACCCGCGACCACCACCCATCCTTACAGCGCCTTACGGCTCTCCGAACTTCCGAGCGAAGGCTGCGGTAAACCTCCTCATTCTCTGACGTGGGATGCTGTAGGCGATGAGAGTGGGCCTGTCGCTTTTTCTCAATTAACCTGAACACCTCCTCTGTCAGCCAGGGTTTCTGGGGAGGTCTGGACCGCGTACCCAAAGCAGCCATTGCAGCTGCATGAGTCACAGTCTTAAACCTCGCCCATTTACCCTCGACATCAGGTGGAGTGGGGGACGATGCCAACCCCAGCTGCAAGCGATGATGAAATTCTCGCTTGCAAATTTCATCAGCTAACTGAGACCAGGCCACTTTTGGTTGGAATGGGATCTTGGGTGTACACCCACCACCGGAGTGGAAGAAAGGCAGGCGCATCTTACAGATGACTAGTCGATGGTCAGAGGGCAGATCAGCTCCACGGTAGGTCCTGGTGTCAAGGACATGGGCTCGCATTCGATGGTCCGTCACTATGTAGTCCAGCAGATGTTCTTGCTTGGACCCGGCATGTATCCATGATGTTGTGTGGATGCGCCGATGCCGGAAGAGCGTGTTGGTAATTACAAGCCCATGGGCTGCACAAAAATCTAGCAGCCTCATACCGTTATTATTGAGCTGATCTGGCCCATGCCTTCCAATCACTCCAGACCAGGTGTCAGCATCATGACCAACTCGGGCATTGAAGTCACCCAACAAGATGACTCTGTCCCGAGTGGCCACTTTAGTCAGCACCTGTGACAGGAGGTCATAGAAAGCGTCTGACTCATCGGCCTTGCCTGCATCCCTCCACGGATGTTCGTCTTCGGTGGGGGCATAAGTAACCACGACCACCACTCCTCGCCTCTGGTTGATGGGAAGGCGAGCCCAAAGTATCCTGGGGCTTACAGCTTCCCACACCTCACCGCCACGCTCCCACGCCCCCTTCATTCTTTTGTTCAGAAGAAGAGCCACACCCTGTTGTTTGGCAGTCTCCTGCCCCGAGTAGAGGACTGTCCACCCCTCATGGTGGCAGGAGCCAGAACCGGTCCACCGGACCTCCTGAATGCCACAGAGATCCAGGCGGTACCGGTCCAGCTCCCGACAGAGGAGCGGCAGCCTCTCCTCCGCAGTGAGCGTTCGAACATTCCACGTGGCCATCCGCAATGGTTTTTTGTTGTTTCTGGAGGATCCCCGAGGGTGAAAATTCAATCTCCTGGCTCCGCCAAATGGGGTTTGACCAGGAGACGTCATAAAAGCCTGACCCCCCGGAGCCTCCGGCACAAGCTTATTAGTTACCGGTTTATGTTTAGTTCGTATTTTACTGGTGGTTAATTGAAGGTGGAGGGGTTACCAGCCCCTCGCACCCGTCCAGAGCCCCCGTTTAGCCACTGTGGTGGTCACAGACGCCATGAGGGGAGAGGCCAATGGGCATTGGCCCTCCCCCCACAGCACTGCCCACGACAGTGTTGCCCGTTGCCCGTCCGGCACCGCGAGGAGGTAGGAGGTTGTTTTGCCGGACACACCACACACACACCACCACACACACACCACCACACACACCACACACACACCACCACACACACACACACACCATCACACACACAACCCCCACCAGACACACACCACCACACACATCACCACACACACACCACACACACACACCACACACACACCACACGCCCCAACCCCACACACACACCACACACACACCCCACCACACACACACCACACACACACAACTAACCACACACACTCCACCGCACACATCACACACACACTCCACCACACACACACCCCACCACACACACACCACCACACACACCACACACACACCACCACACACACACTCCACCACACACACACACCATCACACACACAACCCCCACCACACACACACCACCACACACATCACCACACACACACCACACACACACACCACACACACGCCACACGCCCCAATCCCACACACACACCACACACACACCCCACCACACACACACCACCACACACACCACACACACACTCCACCACACACACACCACCACACACACACCCCACCACACACACACCACCACACACACACTCCACACACACACACACACCACCACACACACACACCACACACACACCACCACACACACACACCACTACACATACCAATACACACACCACTACACACACACTGCCACACATATCAACACACACACCACCACACACTACACACACACCACACACACACCACCACACACACACCACACCTCACCACACACACACCACACACACCCCACCACACACACACCACACACACCCCACCACCACGCCCGTCTTCTCTTCACGCGAGTCTCAGTAATAAACTCATCGCCCCGGACTCCTTATCACCATCTGCTCCAGCCCTCTCATGTGGGCGAAAGTCATTTTCCGTGACGCCTACTTAATATTCACGGCGCAAACAATGCTGGCAGCGGCGGCGTCGGTGCCGACGGCGGCGGTGGCGGCGGTGGCTGGGAGCATCGCCGTTCTTCATCTGCGCCGCCGCCGCCTCTCACAAGGGCACCCCAAGGACTCACCGCCATGCCCAGCCGCACCCAGCCACCCTCTCTGCGCGCTCGCTGCTTCTCTCGGACATTGCAGCAGTCAGTGTGCTCTGCTTGGAGCATTCCGTTGTAACGATGACGTCGATCACGAGTGGACGCTCATTAATTGGCCCATAGCACCTGTATTTAATAGAGGACGGCAGAGCTTTGGCAATTCTTGTTGGCGACGGCTCATTGAGTGGCCGCCGCTTTCCGGCTCGTCTGCGGTTCCTCCTCTTCGCCCCTCAGTCGTTCGCTCTCGACGCGAGTGAGGCGAGCGCTGCTCGGCGCGTAACACGTAAAACAAAATAATCGCGATGAATGTAAGAATTACTTGCTACTAAATTTATTTACACCGACAATGGCATTAAACTTCTCGGCGCAGTATTTTTGTCTTTCTTACAAAAGACGAGGGGACTCCCCCCCACCCCCAATGATGGTAGCTGTCTCTAGATCGTGTCTGAAGGTTTGCACTTAATTTCAGCTGGAATAGTCAGGAACTGTTCCGTAAAATATGTTAGCGATCCACTTTAACCTCACCTTATTTTGTCCTAAACCTGTTCCTGGGATTATGGGAATATGAGGCGCAATAACATAGCAGTATTATGAGTAGTTTTATGGATATGCATACGTTGTTTTCTAGTGATAGTGCCTAACCCAAATAACCCCTATTCCAAACCAGCCCATAACAGCGTTCCGGATAATATATGAAATGAAGTCCAACTAACAGTCTCGTTAGAATGGAGCGGATAGCTTATTGGCTGTTGAAAATATAAACCCGTCGGAAGTTTCACTCCACGTGCTGGTAGCTTCTTCAGAAACCAAACTGAAGAAGCAGCTCTCTGTGCACGTGGTACGACCCGACAAAAACACATCGCAGAGGGCCGTAGAGCACAACCGCGAACACCCACACAGGAGCACCACGTCCATTCCCATGTACCTGCTGGGGACCCAGGCCCCATGCTTCGCTTTGATTTGTGTGAGCGCCTGCGCTGGGCTACATTTCTCACTGAATATTTTCCGGCCCACTGGCAGACTGGAGTAGGTGGCAGGTGCCTTGTTACCGCAGGCACAGGGAGAAGCTGCACTGGATGTGTTGGTGCCACTTGCTGAAATATTTCCCGGGTCATCGCCCCGCAAGACATACCCAGCTGAAAATTAAGCCTCGTGTCTCTATATGGAAATAGGAAGATCAACACGTTTGTAGCGAGCGAGTCAATATCTTTGTCGTGAATAAGTTTTACTCACTATGGGCAAGTGGGTGACAGATATATAGACAGTACTTATTTCTGATGGCGATCCTGAGCCGGTGGTTGAAATTCCACATTCCCATGGCGAGTACTAACCTCTTCATCAGGCGACCACCACCATTTACTTCACATAACGTGGTAATTATCAGAAGAAAATTTTATGATGATCATCATCATCATCATCAGCCATGATCAATCCACTGTTGGATGAAGGCCTCCCCATGCCATCGGCATCTCTCCTGGCATTTGTGTCGAGGGTTCACTTGAGAGACACACTGATTCAGGAGGGAACACCATTTATTCTACGACCACAACGGGGTAACTACACAAACGGGCCAGGTCCGTCGGCACGCTGCCTGACCCACGATGCCGAGCACGAACACCGAAGATAAGACGTAGCACGGCGGGTTCCATTCCAGCAAACAGCCCCGATGCAGCCCCAGGACCCCCCTTGTATGCCCCTCAGCGTGGCCCCGCTCCGCCCTCAGATACGCCCCCATCCAGAACCTCCTAGAAGGTTCTGAATGGTTCTGGATGGTTCTGGATCGCCTTCCACGTGTCCCCTGCCTGGCTCCGCCCCCGGCCACGCCCCCTTATGGAACTCACTAGAAGGTTCTGGGCCCAACAACACGTGCCACGTGTCGCCTCTGTCACCTTTGGCCTACATCCCATCACGTGCCCCTGTCGGCTAATCGGGCTACTACGTCCTCAGATACCTCTTCCATGACATAATATACTCTGCTGGCAGAGAGGGTGACTACTCCCACTATTCCATTCTCTGTCGGTAGATGGCGCTAGGCGCCGTAGTGACCCATTATATGTCACTACATTTGTATGAGAATTATATGCTTTACAGATAAACATTGTGTGATGCTTCTCTCTCTACAGGTGCCAGTTGCCGACATCACCATGGTGCTTGTGCCAGGCCAAGGGACAGGCCCAGGTGCCATGGGTTGACTACCTGAGATTATTGGCCAATGTGCCACCTGTGCCCCCTACTGTGCCAACTTGCAGTGTTTTAGCCGCCTAGCCCCCTGCTCGTTGTTGTGAGTGTCGCTCCTCTGCCCTCTGATATTGTTGGAGGTCGACTGCCTACAGCTGCCTAGTAGCATCCTTCACGAGTTTCTTCCATAGAGGCTAATATTGACACTGCCGGTACCAGTCATTGGCAAGTCTACTCAGCTCCACATCCTCCTGCACTGCATCAGCTCCATCTCTTCTCTTGCCCGTGCCGTCACGCCCGTTTCAGCCCCCTAACGCCCCCGTCTCCAAAGCACTTCGATACAGACGTGTGCCACCACGGGTAGAGGGTGAATGTGATCATCAAAACAGAACAAATCATTTTTTGATTCAACCGCATTAATTGATCAAACCAAACAGTTCTCGTTGAAACCTTTTGCTGCCAGGCCACCAAGATTATATGGCTTACCAAAGATACATCAAGAAGATACACCCCTTCGTCCCATCGTCTCTACTATCAACTCCCCCACCTACAAACTAGCTCGTTTTTTGTCTGAAATTCTGCGGCCTTTCACTGGAAAAACCACCTCTGCGGTACTAAACTCTACTCACCTGGTATCAACAATCAAGGGTATTTCCCTGTCCCCAGACGACCTGCTTGTCAGTTTTGATGTATCTTCTTGGTTCTTTCGGTAAAGTCACGTAGAATGGAAACAATAAAAATAATAAAATAAAACATAATAAAATAATTCTCACGACGTTTCGGCCACCTGATGACGGCTGCTTGCGTTGTGGCCGAAACGTCGTGAGAATTATTTTATTATGTTTTATTTCATTATTTTATTGTTTCCATTCTACGTGACTTTACCGAAAGAACCAAGAAGATGAATCCCTGCAGTCACGAAAGCTTTAAATCGAAGTTTTGATGTAGTTTCATTATTCACCAAAGTTCCAGTACCTGACACCATCGCAATCATTGAAGACTTGGTTCATCAAGGACTGAACACTGGGGTACCCCCCCTGGTGAGACACTGCTTAACCAATACATACTTCACTTGGAATGGAACTTTCTACAAACAAACTGAGGGCACCCCAATGGGCTCCCTCCTATCTCCGGTTGTAGCCATCTTTTTCATGGATAAATTTGAGACTGACGCCATCCAAACTGCCACTCTGTGCCCGACCTTATGGAAGAGGTACGTAGATGACACTTTTGTCATCTGGCCACATGGCCGGCCTGCTCTAGACCAATTCCTCGACCACATCAATGCCATACACCCAGCCATCAGATTTACCATGGACGTCGAAAAAGATGGCAAGTTACCTTTTTTGTATGTCCTAATTAAAAAGAGACCTGCTGGATTAATGAGCCACTCTGTCTTACGGAAAGCTACCCATACGGATGCTTACCTGAAACCGGATTTCCACCACCATCCATCCCAGAAGAATCCCCTCATCAAGACTCTGCACCATAGAGCCCAATGCATCTCAGACCAGGAACACATTGCCAGTGAATTCAAGCACGTACACCAAGCTCTTCAGGCTAATGGTTACTCCGACTACACAATCCGCAAAGCCATCACTCCAACCATGAAGAAGGACCCTCTTGAGGAGACATTCAAAACCATCACCTTACATTGCGGGGATCACAAAAAAATCTACAAAATCTTGAACACAAGATCCAGGTCCGATTCAACACATTACATAAAATCAGTGATCTGGTTCCGTCTGTAAAAGATGTGGTTCCAGACATACAGTATCCTGGCGTCTACAAACTGAGTTGCCTCTGTGGTAGTAGTTACATTGGAGAAACCAAACGACATGTATCGGACCGTATCCGTGAACACAAAGAAGACCTAAAACACGGTAGGAGCAACACCTCGGCCGTGACAGATCACTGTTATAATTCAGTGGGCTCACAGGACATTGACTTCTCCAAGACAGAGGTTATCTGCAAGCCATCTGGCTACCATGAGAGATTCGTTCATGAGGCTATCCACATATACAAACACAGAGACAATTTCAACCGAGAAGATGGATTCTGGCTTAACAATCATTGGAAGGATTTAATAAACCATTTCCGGTCTTAATTGATTGTGTTCACGCTTACAGTGACTTTCAGACCGCATTCCATTCTCTTCCTCTCCCCCCTCCTCTTTTCCGAACATAGATGGACTCGTCCATCTGAACAACTGCCAAAATCGCTGTCCGTGTGGCTGACGTTAAGAAAAAAACGCCACTTTCTTCAAATTTTCTTGCTGTGTTTTTCACACCTGATGACGATTGCTTGTGTTGCAGTCGAAACGTCGTGCGAATTTTATTATTTAATATTTGTATTATTTTATTGTTTCCCTTATACGTGACTTTAACGAAAGAACCAAGAATATGAATAAGAACAAATCATGTTTACATCCCATACGCATGGGGTTTCTCACACGCATGCAGGGCAGAACTCACACATCCCAAGTGAGACTCTTCTGGTCAGGACTCAACACGTCTGGGATCAAGTGAATGAGTACTACATTGTGTGTGTGTCCTATGGAAAGACTGGCTTCCGTCATATAAATATGGAATGTCCGGCAACGGTTCAGCGCTGTCTAATGGCAGTGATATCCACCCCATTGTTCGCCTGAGCAAAGAGTGACGCGTTCACATGAGACCATAATGTATAGGTCAAATGTGAAAAGTGATTTCTAGCCCCTACGAGCACTGGGGTGGTACTCATCTCCTGTTTAGAGCGTTGAGCCGGTAGTGGATTTGTATCCGTGCCTATCCATCGGATCAACCACTGTTGACTTCCCAACAAAGTGCTCATCAATGTTATCGACCCTCCCGGAGGGATGATGGGCTGAGTCAACCCCCAATCTGGATTTAAGAAGCCGAGCTGCACTGCTGGTAAAATACATAGCAGACAATGATGCCATTTAGAAAGACAAATATCCCCCCGCATAGCCTTTAACAGACTGTTTGGGCAAGTGTTCATAACGAGCACCTACTACGGCGCACGATACCTTACCAGGCCGCTTTTGTCTCCCCAGTGCTAATGTTTACACATCTCACCAAGAGCAGTACCTACTCATTTAAGGCTAAGTCAACCTAGGAGAGGCGCAGGACAGGTTCAGATATTCACTACTGAAATAGGTCGTGAGCGGGAATCGAACTCGTGTCGCCAGGTTCGTAGCGCTGTGCGCTAACCACTTTACCACCGCTTGCCACGACGTTATTTACATACAAAGACAAACATCCCCTGTATCGCCTTAGCACACTTTTGGGGAAAGTACTGTGAGCGAGCACATATGAAGGCCAACACGGAACACGAGGGGTGGGTGGCCAGTACCACGCCCAGCCGCCTTTATCTCCCTAGTTGCGATTTTTACACACTGCACGAGGTACTCATTTGACACTGAGTCGACCTAGGGGCGGCACAGAATCGGTTCAGATGATCGTCCCTGGTGTTGGCCGTGAGCGGGAATCGATCTCGGGTCGCCGGGTTCATAGCGCAGCGCGCTAACCGCTGCACATTACCGCTCCGTACATTTACATGAACACACAGAACTAATTCTCGGATAGTACAGTGCGGTACATACAAAAATCACGTGCGTTCCAAAACTAAAAATGTATTGATGCCATTGCTCAAAACATAAATAACTGGAGGGGGTTTATATATAAATAAATAAATGCGCTGTTTTTGAATAGCAATGTGGAGCCACGCTGCGCCGAGAATATCCCAGGTGGTGAAAACTTTGCACATATTTAGCTCCAAACAGAGGGAGCCTCTCACAAATCACACGTTCGCCACCAGAGGTTTCCCAGTCGAACCTTGCCATACGTGCGTGTGTGTGGTTTTTTTGCATCCCCCCTTGGTGGAGGAGAGAAATATATATATATAATTTTCCCTCTCCCACCCGCCTCCCCCCCCCCGTTCCTTCAGCTCACATTGTTGTCAAGTATATTATCTGGGAATGCAGATGGGGGATTGAAAACGTCCCGAGCTACGGGATATCGCAGCAGTGTGTTCTCTTTTTTGCGAACATTAAATAAATTGCGTCTCACGACGGCAAAAAAGGGAAATGATGGTCTAGCCAAACGGAGCGGATTGCTTATTTATTGTTGGAAATGTAACACTATCTGTAGGCCTAACGTATATATTTAGTCACACATTGCAGAGGGCTTTGCATTTCTGATATCCTGCGGTTCTCTTTGCCTCATATCTCGCTGCCATAGGAATGTGGAATTTCCAACCACCATTGAAAATAAGCGCAGCTCAATGCCGACACGTTCATCTATTTCGCTTGTTTCAAGATACAGAAAACGTTACGCAATACCGAAGATGGACAACGTAAATGGATCAGAAATGATGGACAACACATTGGCCTATGACCAGGTCATCCTGTATGTACACTTTGTTCTGAGATATTGGAAGCTAAGCGCAGTTCTAGCCAGACCAGTACTTATATGGGAGACTGCCTGTAAATACTGAGTGTGGCCAGCGTGTGGTCGTGTAGTGGCATTGCAGCAGTGGACTCTCGAATCCATCTGTGCGGAGCTTTGAGTGTTCGCCCCTCGTGTGTGCCGTGTATTCTCTCCAGGGGTTCTGCTGTTTCCTCTCACATGAAGCCACATTCTCATTCAGGGAATTGGCCAAGAAATCCCATTGCAGGAGCCTCCGGTAAAGAGCCTTGGGTGTCTGGGAATCTTTCATTGATATATAAAGGGCATCGTTAAATGTTTTATCAGAATATGTATTATACTGGAGGAATCTGATGAGCTATCAAGCTCTTTTTCACAGATGACCGCCAAAGAAGAGAAGTCAAATCCTATTTCTATTAAAATGCCATACAATTTGGACTTAAATCACAAACTAAATGCAGCCACATCTCAATATGCCATGCACAAAACACGGAAATAAGGAGACGTTAAATTTCGTTTTAAAGCTTTCGTGACTGCAGGGATTCATCTTCTTGGTTCTTTCGGTAAAGTCACGTAGAAGGGAAATAATAAAATAATAAAAATAAAACATAATAAAATGCAATATAAAATACAATTCTCAATTGTATTTTATTATGTTTTATTTGTATTATTTTATTATTTCCCTCCTACGTGACTTTACCGAAAGAACCAAGAAGATAAGGAGGCGTGGTTGACGGCATGTACAACCCAGGGATTCGTTTTGGGTTCACACATTTGGCATGTGAAGGGCAATTCCGCAGTCACTTGAGGATGTTCTGACCCTCGGCGCGATGTCGTCGTTTGGTTCGCCAAGGCGACGTCGCCCCATGTCACGTGACGCTACCTTCAACGGCTAAATGCCTGGGCACCACGTGTTACACGATATCATACTCTCGGATGAATCCGAAGGAACGTCATTCATGAATATCGGGTCACCCGACATTCTGCCATCTGGGCTCGATTTCTTGGGGATATTGCGGATTTATCTGAAAATCGGGAACGCGACCCACCTACACAGCCTTGGGTGGCAAAATAATCATGGTAATTACAAATGTGAGTGAGGAGTGTGAGAGGGTTGAGAGGGGAGATGCAGTAGGGGGAGAGTCTGTGGAGGATCTTGACGATGGCGGTGATGCCACGGCCCAGCAGGAGCGCGTTTGCCGGTTGTTGCAGAAGTTCGTGGTTCGAATCCGGCGGGACACCCCGGTTAATTACGGCTCTGGATATTAACCATGAACGCCATCTTCTTAACCTGATCTCATTCGACACGAGTGGCCCATTGGGTTGCTGGTGTCATGGTTCAAAGTGGCCGATGTTTTAAGTATTACCTGCAGATTACCCGACTGGATTTACACATTGCTTCGTCTTCAAAATCTAGGGCCTTCGTGATGCTCCCTGCACTATAAGACTGGAGCGAACGCCAAGCATGCTAAATTATTGAGATAAATCAAAGTAATCACGAGTCTCGATGTGGAGAATATAAATAACAATAAATAAGCAGACAGAACCCTTGGGCGCTGTGGAATGGATTGCGTAATAAATACTATTATGTTTTTTTACGTGCAGAGGTGGGACTATGAAGGAGAAATTGCCTGCTTATTTTGTTATTTATATTCTCCAGAACATAGCTCATAATTATTTTGAGTTATGTATCTTAACTATATAATTGCGCGTCGAACTCGGACCCCCCCCCCCCCATACAGTCGTTCACCAGCATTGATTGAAGCGAGGCTGACTCAGCTGATGAGACGCCACGTGTCGAAACCGCTCCACAGTGTTGCTTGTCTTGGAATAATAATCCTGCGGAAATTAGACTCCCAGAAGGCCGCGCGGCTGATGGGTTATAAAAGACACACTGCATTTTATTATTTGGAGTGATGGATATATGAAGGAGACGTGATGCTACCCATAATAGAGGCTTTTGGGTTAGATCGCGTCAATATAAATGCGTCGTTAAACCGGCCACCACCCGACACACCCAATTAGTAAGATCTGTCACGTAAACAAAATGGCAATTCGTTACTAGTACAGCACTAACCGGTGTGTTGGAGAGTAAACCTATTTTATAAATCTATTATAGATAACATTGGTCACTGAAAGCCTACGTATTAAACATACGTGATGTTATCCGCCTAATTATCTCGACAAATTATTGAGGGGACAGTGAGACAGAGAAGGGGGGGGGTGCAGCTCTTCCAACAATTGCACCACCCAGACTGATTAGCATAACGCAATCAACAAAGTCAGAATATTTGTTTATACTGGAAGAATCCGATGAGCTATAAAGCAATTCTTTTTCACAGATGTCCAATAAGGGCGGATCAGAACGAGACAACAATAAACAAAACAAACCACACAATAGGAGTGCAAAGTATAGGAAATGTAAACAAATCACGAACAAAAAATACGAATAAAACTAAACTATTTTTTATTCGACCACATAAAGCCCACTGAGCTATTAGCTTATTTTTCAGAAGTGACTTGGCCACAAATGAGAGCTCAACTCAGTGGCTTAATCACGTGGGGGCGTGCGGGAGGGAGCGGGAGGCCTCTACTCAGCTTTTCATATCCTGGGCGATTATTTTTTTAAACAGAAATCACTTTGCAGGAAGTCAACAGCAGCCATCCGACGGAGAAACTGACACCCACCATGGCAATGTGGAATTTCCACCACTGCCTCAAGGCCGCCGGTGGTGATAAGCTATTGTCCCATTGCTCGATGGAGCAGCGAGACACTGTGCTTTCTGGCATGCGGTGGCATTTAATGCGGCGTGCAGTATTACATAAAAATGTCACGCAGAAATGCTCGCAGTAAGTTACTTGGCAACAGCGTAAGTCTTTCTGAAATTGGTTCTTTGAATTTCAGAGCAAGTCATTGAAATGTTATCATCATTTTTATCCCTTCCAGGAACTGGGTATTAATCTTTATCTTTCTTTCAATATTTTATTTCGCCAATTCATCGCAATGAGAAAAAAACAAACTGCTTTCATAAAATGCAAATGTTATATTTGTTTCCTCTTTGGACGTGACAAACCCGAGAAAATATCTGAAATAATTACACTTGTGCATTTGTTTGATGTTGGTATTTGAGAGCCACACGTTTTAAACATCCATAAAAATTATGGATTGTTTTTTATCCCGACGTGCCGTAAAAAAATCTTGCAGATATTTTCCTCAATTGTGTTTTTAATAAATGTAGGAGTCCAGTGCTAGCATAGATGTTAACACAAATGTTGAATGGTAGTAATCTTCAGCTCGGAAATTCCATATGTTGTATGAACCACAACGTTTGGTTTCTAGCGGAGAGGACCCATTTTACCAAATCGAAAGTGATACTTGTAGCGGAGATGATAAACAAAAATGACTATACTATGAGATCTCCTTTACCAGTGGCAAAATATAGTAGTAGGTTTTTACCCTTTTAAACTGGTACAAAACTGACACCTTTATTCAAGGCATCATGTTTGCAATAACCACAACACAAGTAGTCAAAAAAGCAAACAAAAAGAAGCAACTCTGATAATGATAATAAGGACAGTGCATATTATTATCATTATCAGAGTTGCTTCTTTTTGTTAGCTTTTTTGACTACTTGTGTTGTGGTTATTGCAAACATGATGCCTTGAATAAAGGTGTCAGTTTTGTACCAGTTTAAAAGGGTAAAAAGCTACTACAATAATGACTATGGCATTGCCGAGGCTACCCTGGTTAAGTATTGAACTCATAAGCTCACTGACATTAAGCCACTTGCTTTGCCAAGTTAGTCCTAACTGAGCAACTGTGATCAAATATGTATTTAGCATGAGCCTAAAATATTCTGATCAAATATATCAACTATTTTGTTTTATTTTAGTAGGTAAGACCCACAGACTATATACCTTTTTTTCGGAAGCGACCTGGCCACGAATCATAGCTCAGCAACGTGGCTTATCGTCATGTAAAAATTTAAGCAGCCAAATGTTCTAAACGCGCGTTGAATCTAATCGTGCAGGGAAAAACCAGAGGACCCGGAGAAAAAATCCACGCGACCACGGGGAGAACATGCATCCTCCAAATAAACAAGCATCAGAGTGGAGATCGAACCCGCGACCTCCTGCATACCAGGCGAGGGAGTTAACATATCGCCACTGAAAGTAAAAGTGTCCCCTTGCTCAAACTAGTGTCACTTATATCAAATGACAGTCTTAAGATAGTGAAGGAAATTCTATATTCCTATGGCAAGGGCCAATATAACGACAAGGCAAACCATTTCATTTATCACTTCCTACAAAATCCGGTAGTTTTTATTTTAATCAGTCCCAAATGGGTGATGGTCTCATTACAATCCTGACTTATATCAGCGACTACGATTCAAATAACACGTATGTTTGTGTTGACATACATATTTTGTATAACACTGCACCAACTAAATACAGAAGGAAGTTTAACCATTTAAAACACGTCACTGTTGATCCCTTGATAAAAAAAAAATCATACGCTCACGAAACTGCATCAAATCATTTGTCAAAGAACTGAATTGATTGTATACAACTGATGGAAATTGTATAGCTGTGTACCTTCAGACTAATATAACGACACAGAACGAACAAGACCGAACTTGGGGCACAATATGGATGAGACAAAACAAACATCAATCATTGAGTCTAAGCATGACCATGAATCGTGACAATTCACTGAAATGATGGGTAGATGTATTGTTGCATTCCTATTATTAATTTCGTTTGTTTGGCTTTTGTCATGTTGGTGACCCATGTCACTCTCGCAAGAGAGACTTTCCTGGTCTCTTGAGACCTCCTCACCTGGTTAAGCAAACTAAACTTGAAACTGGCCTATATTCTACAATGTACAATGGTGCTTGGACGAGGGAAAAATATTCGAACAGTATAAATTTGGAAATGTCAAAGGCATCTCGAGAATAAGATATCTAGCACAGTTACACCAAAATGGTGTTAATTATGGGGTGGCTGGCTGCTTCTCATGGGGTATCATAATGAATATGTCAGAGCACTGCGTCAACACAACGGTGGCGAGATGTTAATTACCTTGCCTGGTATACAGGAGGTCGTGGGTGTTCGATCCCAACCCTGACGCCTGCTGCTGTGTATTTAGAGTTTGCGTGTCTCTCCTCCCCAGGGTCGTGTGGATTTTTCTCCGGGTCCTCCGGTTTTTCCCTCGACATTTAGAATAAAAATCACGGATTTAGAGTATTTGGCTGCTATAAATGTCCACGTGGTAATCCACTTCGTTGAGCTATCATTTGTGGCCAGGTGGCTACTGAAAAAGAGCTTAATAGCTCAGTGGACTTTACCTGGTAAAATAAAAGAATTAAAAAACAGCAGTTTTAATCTGGAAGCTTTCGACCACAAATCCCAGTTGAGAGGCCAAATCAGCCCATCAACCCTCAAGGATAGGCGAAATAAGTACCACTTTGTGGAAATTAAACAGTCGTCCTGCTATGAACTGCCTCCAACCATGGTAATGTGGAATTTCCATCACTGGCTCAGGGTTACCAATGGAGGTGAGTGCCACTGAACAATGAACTCGTTTGGTCCACGTTTGATTTGTTTTACTTATAGTTTGTGCATTTCATTATGTGGTGTGTGTGTGTGGACTGCATAGAGACATTCGAGAAACCTGGGAATGGTATAGCCGTTAGCGCACTGTGCCACACACTCAGCTGTTCAAGTTCGATTCCAGACCAAGACCAACACCAGTAACAATTATCTGAACAGGTCCTGTGCCTCCCTGAAATGAGTACCTGGTGCGAAGTGTAAAACTTGCCAGTGGAGAGAAAAAGGCAGTCGGGCGTGGTGCTGGACACCCACAAACTCGTTATGGCTACTTGTTGGTGGGAGAGGGGGGGGGGGGAGTTGTATTTGTTGTTTTGACTGTATAGAAAATACAAAAAACATGAGCATGAAAGTGTAAAATACACTTGACAACGGGGACAAACATCTACAAGCAGAGGTGGTCGGGTGGCGCAGAGGTCAGAGTGATGAACCGACACCGCTGGCATCTCGGGAGGTTACAATCTGGGATACGTTCACCTGCGACTAAAGTGGGTTAGTTCACGTTTTCGGCCCAGTCACCAGTGAATGCGCAAATATCCCCAAGGTGTTAAATTTTTTTGCAAAGCACAGTATGGCAGGGGGGGGGGGGGGGGGGGGGGGATGCAGCCTCATAAACGATTTTGCGAAAGAAAAACATTTTGCAGCGAATCTCTGGATACGCGGGTCCTCGCCGCTCTGCGAGACTTCAAAATAGAGTCTTTATCGGAATGAGGGCGGTCGATAGCACAATAGGAACACATTTTTTAAGACAATAATCATCCGGAAGGGTTACGGAGACATAAAAACAAAGTACGAAAGCAGGTGACAAAAAAGACAGCTGGGAAGGAGAAACACACTGCAATGAGGCACTTAGCAGTAAAATAGGAAATGAATGAAACAGCCCATGCAAGGAAAGGCATTCTATTATAATCATGCATTGTGTGGAGATGCTCTCTGCCTCTCTGAGTTAGGATCCCCCAGTGTGCTTACCGATGCATCTCATTTCCACGTGCCATCTTAACTGGAGGAGAAATGAAATGTAAAAAAGTAAATCCAAGGAGGTGTGCGTTAAAACCTTGGCACGCGTATTGGCTCGAATATTGTGCTGCACTGAGACGATTTCCACAAAGCTAATTGCAGGAAAACCGACTGTTGGGCTGGACTAACACGACCAGACAGACTGGGACAATGCAGGAGAGACTCAGTGGACAGATTAAGAAAGACGAGACCAGGAAAACTGCTCAGGGATGTGCTCCCAAATGTCTAAAAACGTAAAACGGGTAACTCCAAAGGGCTCCAGTCAGTGAGACACCCCCCCCCCCCCGCTGAAAACACATTAGAGAACACCCCCCCCCCCATGAAACTGAGGCAGAACCCCAAGAAATTTGAGAAACTGAGAAACCCCCAAAAACCAAAAAGAGAGGGAACTCCAAGAAACTGAGAGAGAAACCCAATAAACTGACGAAGAAACCCAAGAAACTGACGAAGAAACCCAAGAAATTGAGAAGAAACCCAAGAAACTGACGAAGAAACCCAAGAAACTGACGAAGAAACCCAAAAAACTGAGAAGAAACCCAAGAAACTGACGAAGAAACCCAAGAAACTGACGAAGAAACCCAATAAACTGAGAAGAAACTCAAAAAACTGAGAGAGAAACCCAAGAAACTGACAAAGAAACCCAAGAAACTGAGAAGAAATCCAATAAACTGACGAAGAACCCCAATAAACTGACGAAGAAACCCAATAAACTGAGAAGAAACTCAAAAAACTGAGAGAGAAACCCAAGAAACTGACGAAGAACCCCAAGAAACTGAGAAGAAATCCAATAAACTGACGACGAAACCCAAGAAACAGAGAAGAAACCTAAGAAACTGACGAAGAAATTCAAGAAACTGAGAAGAAACGCAAGAAACTGACAAAGAAACCCAAGAAACTGACAAATAAACCACAGAAAATGACAAAGAAACCCAAGAAACTGAGAGGAAACCCAAGAAACTGACGAATAAACCCAAGACACTGAGAAGAAACCCAAGAAACTGAGAAGAAACACAAGAACCTGAGAAGAAACACAAGAAACTGAGAAGAAACCCAAGAAACTGACGAAGAAACCCAAGAAACTGAGTTAGAAACCCAATAAACTGAGAAGAAACCCAAGAAATTGAGAGAGAAACCCAAGAAACTGACAAATAAACCCAATAAACTGACAAAGAAGCCCAAGAAACTGAGAAGAAACCAAATAAACTGATGAAGAAACCCAAGAAACTGAGAAGAAACCCAAGAAACTGACGAAGAGACCCAAGAAACTGAAAAGAAACTCAAAAAACTAAGAAGAAACCCAAGAAACGAAGAAGAAACCCAAGAAATTGAATGGAAACCCAAGAAACTGAGAGATAAACCAAGAAACTGACGAAGAGACTCAAGAAACTGAGAAGAAACCAAAGAAACTGAACTAAAAACCCAAGAAACAGAAGAAACTCAAGAAACTGAGAAGAAACCCAAGAAACTGAATTAGAAACCCAACAAACTGAGAAGAAACCCAAGAAACTGAAAAGAAACCCAAGAAAATGAGAAGAAACCCAAGAAAATGACAAAGAAACTCAAGAAACTGAGAAGAAACCCAAGAAACTGACAAAGAAACCCAAGAAACTGAGAAGAAACCCAAGAAAATGACAAAGAAACTCAAGAAACTGAGAAGAAACCCAAGAAACTGACAAAGAATCTCAAGAAACTGAGAAAAAAAACCCAAGAAACTGACAAATAAACCCAAGACACTGAGAAGAAACCCAAGAAACTGACAAGAAACCCAAGAAACTGATGAAGAAACCCAATAAACTGACAAGAAACTGACGAAGAAACCCAAGAACCTGAGAAGAAACCCAAGAAATTGAGAAGAAACCCAAGAAACTGACGAAGAAACCCAAGAATCTAACGAAGAAACCCAAGAAACTGAGAAGAAACCCAAGAGACTGGCGAAGAAACCCAAGAAACTGACGAAGAAACTCAAGAAATTGAGAAGAAACCCAAGAAATTGACGAAGAAACTGACGAAGAAACCCAAGAAACTGACGAAGAAACCCAAGAGACTGACGAAGAAACCTAAGAAACTGACGAAGAAACTCAAGAAATTGAGAAGAAACCCAAGAAACTGACAAAGAAACCCAAGAAACTGACGAAGAAACTGACGAAGAAACTGACGAAGAAACCCGAGAAACTGAGAAGAAATCCAAGAAACTGACGAAGAAACTGACGAAGAAACCCGAGAAACTGAGAAGAAACCCAAGAAACTGAGAAGAAACCCAAAAAACTGACAAAGAAACCCAAGAAACTGAGAAGAAACCCAAGAAACTGAGAAGAAACCCAATAAACTGACGAAGAAACCCAAGAAACTGAGAAGAAACCCAAGAAACTGAGAAGAACCCAATAAACTGACGAAGAAAAACCCAATAAACTGACGAAGAAACCCAATAACTGACGAAGAAAACCCAAGAAATTGACGAAGAAACCCAAGAAATTGACGAAGAAACCCGAAAACTGAGAAAAACCCAAGAAACTGACGTAGAAACCCAAGAAACTGACGAAGAAACCCAAGACACTGAGAAGAAACTCAAGAAATTGACGATTAAACCCAAGAAACTGAGAGAAACCCAAGAAACTGAAGAAGAAACCCAAGAAACTGACGAAGAACCCCAAAAACTAACGAAGAAACCGAGAAACTGAGAAGAACCCAGGAACTGACGAAGAATTGAGAAGAAACCCAAGAAACTGACGAAGAAACCCAAGAAACTGACGAAGAAACTCAAGAAACCCAAGAAACTGACGAAGAACCCCAAGAAACTGACGAAGGAACCCAAGAAACTGAGAAGAAACCCAAGAAACTGACGAAGAACCCCAAGAAACTGAGAAGAAACTCAAGAAGCTGAGAAGAAACCCAAGAAACTGACGAAGAACCCCAAGAAACTGACGAAGAAACCCAAGAAACTGAGAAGAAACCTAAGAAACTGACGTAGAAACCCAAGAAACTGAGAAGAAACTCAAGAAATTCACGATGAAACCCAAGAATCTGACGAAGAACCCCAATAAACTGACGAAGAAACCCAAGAAACTGAGAAGAAACCCAAGAAACTGACGAAGAACCCCAAGAAACTGACGAAAAAACCCAAGAAACTGAGAAGAAACTCAAGAAGCTGAGAAGAAACCCAAGAAACTGAGAAGAAACGCAAGAAACTGACGAAGAACCCCAAGAAAACTGACGAAGAAACCCAAGAAACTTAGAAGAAACTCAAGAAACTGAGAAGAAACTCAAGAAACTGAGAAGAAACCCAAGAAACTGACGAAGAACCCCAAGAAACTGACGAAGAAACCCAAGAACTTAGAAGAAACTCAAGAAGCTGAGAAGAAACCCAAGAAACTGACGAAGAAACCCAAGAAACTGAGAAGTAACCAAATAAACTGATGAAGAAACCCAAGAAACTGAGAAGAAACCCAAGAAACTGACGAAGAGACCCAAGAAACTGAAAAGAAACTCAAAAAACTAAGAAGAAACCCAAGAAACGAAGAAGAAACCCAAGAAATTGAATGGAAACCCAAGAAACTGTAAGATAAACCAAGAAACTGACGAAGAGACTCAAGAAACTGAGAAGAAACCAAAGAAACTGAACTAAAAACCCAAGAAACAGAAGAAACTCAAGAAACTGAGAAGAAACCCAAGAAACTGAATTAGAAACCCAAGAAACTGAGAAGAAACCCAAGAAACTGAAAAGAAACCCAAGAAAATGAGAAGAAACCCAAGAAAATGACAAAGAAACTCAAGAAACTGAGAAGAAACCCAAGAAACTGACAAAGAAACCCAAGAAACTGAGAAGAAACCCAAGAAAATGACAAAGAAACTCAAGAAACTGAGAAGAAACCCAAGAAACTGACAAAGAATCTCAAGAAACTGAGAAAAAAACCCCAAGAAACTGACAAATAAACCCAAGACACTGAGAAGAAACCCAAGAAACTGACAAGAAACCCAAGAAACTGATGAAGAAACCCAATAAACTGACAAGAAACTGACGAAGAAACCCAAGAACCTGAGAAGAAACCCAAGAAATTGAGAAGAAACCCAAGAAACTGACGAAGAAACCCAAGAATCTAACGAAGAAACCCAAGAAACTGAGAAGAAACCCACGAGACTGGCGAAGAAACCCAAGAAACTGACGAAGAAACTCAAGAAATTGAGAAGAAACCCAAGAAATTGACGAAGAAACTGACGAAGAAACCCAAGAAACTGACGAAGAAACCCAAGAGACTGACGAAGAAACCTAAGAAACTGACGAAGAAACTCAAGAAATTGAGAAGAAACCCAAGAAACTGACGAAGAAACCCAAGAAACTGACGAAGAAACTGACGAAGAAACTGACGAAGAAACCCGAGAAACTGAGAAGAAACCCAAGAAACTGACGAAGAAACTGACGAAGAAACCCGAGAAACTGAGAAGAAACCCAAGAAACTGAGAAGAAACCCAAAAAACTGACAAAGAAACCCAAGAAACTGAGAAGAAACCCAAGAAACTGAGAAGAAACCCAATAAACTGACGAAGAAACCCAATAAACTGACGAAGAAACCCAATAAACTGACGAAGAAACCCAAGAAATTGACGAAGAAACCCAAGAAATTGACGAAGAAACCCAAGAAACTGAGAAGAAACCCAAGAAACTGACGTAGAAACCCAAGAAACTGACGAAGAAACCCAAGACACTGAGAAGAAACTCAAGAAATTGACGATGAAACCCAAGAAACTGAGAGTAAACCCAAGAAACTGAAGAAGAAACCCAAGAAACTGACGAAGAACCCCAAAAAACTGACCAAGAAACCGAAGAAACTGAGAAGAAACCCAGGAAACTGACGAAGAAACTGAGAAGAAACCCAAGAAACTGACGAAGAAACCCAAGAAACTGACGAAGAAACTCAAGAAATCCAAGAAACTGACGAAGAACCCCAAGAAACTGACAAAGGAACCCAAGAAACTGAGAAGAAACCCAAGAAACTGACGAAGAACCCCAAGAAACTGAGAAGAAACTCAAGAAGCTGAGAAGAAACCCAAGAAACTGACGAAGAACCCCAAGAAACTGACGAAGAAACCCAAGAAACTGACGAAGAAACCCAAGAAACTGAGAAGAAACCTAAGAAACTGACGTAGAAACCCAAGAAACTGAGAAGAAACTCAAGAAATTCACGATGAAACCCAAGAATCTGACGAAGAACCCCAATAAACTGACGAAGAAACCCAAGAAACTGAGAAGATAACCCAAGAAACTGACGAAGAAACCCAAGAAACTGAGAAGAAACCCAAGAAACTGACGAAGAACCCCAAGAAACTGACGAAGAAACCCAAGAAACTGAGAAACGCAAGAAGCTGAGAAGAAACCCAAGAAACTGAGAAGAAACCCAAGAAACTGACGAAGAACCCCAAGAAACTGACGAAGAAACCCAAGAAACTTAGAAGAAACTCAAGAAACTGAGAAGAAACTCAAGAAACTGAGAAGAAACCCAAGAAACTGACGAAGAACCCCAAGAAACTGACGAAGAAACCCAAGAAACTTAGAAGAAACTCAAGAAGCTGAGAAGAAACCCAAGAAACTGACGAAGAAACCCAAGAAACTGACGAAGAAACCCAAGAAACTGACGAAGAAACTGAGAAGAAACCCAAGAAACTGACGAAGAAACCCAAGAAACTGACGAAGAAACTCAATAAACCCAAGAAACTGACGAAGAACCCCAAGAAACTGACGAAGAACCCCAAGAAACTAACGAAGAAACCCAAGAAACTGAGAAGAAACCCAAGAAACTGACGAAGAAACCCAAGAAACTTACGAAGAAACCCAAGAAACTGAGAAGAGACCCAAGAAACTGACGAAGAAACTGAGAAGAAACACAAGAAACTGACGAAGAAACTGAGAAGAAACCCAAGAAACTGACGAAGAAACTCAAGAAACCCAAGAAACTGACGAAGAACCCCAAGAACTGAGAAGAAACCCAAGAAACTTACGAAGAAAACCCAAGAAACTGAGAAGAAAACCCAAGAAATTGACGAAGAAACCCAAGAAACTTACGAAGAAACCCAAGAAACTGAGAAGTAACCAAATAAACTGATGAAGAAACCCAAGAAACTGAGAAGTAACCAAATAAACTGATGAAGAAACCCAAGAAACTGAGAAGAAACCCAAGAAAACTGACGAAGAGACCCAAGAAACTGAAAAGAAACTCAAAAAACTAAGAAGAAACCCAAGAAACGAAGAAGAAACCCAATAAACTGACAAAGAAACCCAAGAAACTGAGAAGAAACCCAAGAAACTGAGAATAAACCCAAGAAACTGACGAAGAAACCCAATAAACTGACGAAGAAACCCAAGAAACTGACGAAGAAACCCAAGAAACTGAGAAGAAACCCAAGAAACTGACGTAGAAACCCAAGAAACTGACGAAGAAACCCAAGAAACTAAGAAACCCAAGAAACTGACGAAGAACCCCAAGAAACTGACGAAGAAACCGAAGAAACTGAGAAGAAACCCAAGAAACTGACGAAGAAACCCAAGAAACTGACGAAGAAACTCAAGAAACCCAAGAAACTGACGAAAAAACTCAAGAACCCCAAGAAACTGACGAAGGAACCCAAGAAACTGAGAAGAAACCCAAGAAACTGACGAAGAACCCCAAGAAACTGACGAAGAAACCCAAGAAACTGAGAAGAAACTCAAGAAATTCACGATGAAACCCAAGAAACTGCGAGGAAACCCAAGAAACTGACGAAGAACCCCAAGAAACTGACGAAGAAACCCAAGAAACTGAGAAGATAACCCAAGAAACTGACGAAGAAACTGAGAAGAAACCCAAGAAACTGAGAAGAAACACAAGAAACTGAGAAGAAACCCAAGAAACTGAGAAGAAACCCAAGAAACTGACGAAGAACCCCAAGAAACTGACGAAGAAACCCAAGAAACTGAGAAGAAACCCAAGAAATTGACGAAGAACCCCAAGAAACTGACGAAGAAACCCAAGAAACTGAGAAGAAACACAAGAAACTGACGAAGAACCCCAAGAAACTGAGAAGAAACTCAAGAAGCTGAGAAGAAACCCAAGAAACTGACGAAGAACCCCAAGAAACTGACTAAGAAACCCAAGAAACTGACGATGAAACCAAATAAACTAAGAGAAACCCAAGAAACTGAGAGAGAAACCCAAGAAACTGAGAACCCCAAGAAACTGATTTAGAAATCCAAGAAACTGAATTAGAAACCCAAGCAACTGAATTAGAAACCCAAGAAACTGAAAAGAAACCCAAGAAACTGACGAAGAAACCCAAGACACTGATAAGAAACCCAAGAAATTGAAGAAAACCCCAAGAAACTGATAAAAAAAAACCAATAAACTGAAAGGGAAACCCAATAAACTGAGTGTGAAATAAATAAAAAAAATGCACGTTCATTCTAAATGTGGATGGAAAACCCGAAGCACCCGGACAAAAATACACACGACCACAGGTAGAGAGAGAGAGACGCGCAAAATCCAAATAACTGTATACAGCAGCAGCGTCTTGATCGGGTTCGAGCCCACGACCTCATGGACCCCAGGCGAGGAAGTTCACATTTCGCCACTGGAGTGACACATCGGGCACACGCCTGCGCTCATCACGGTCTAGTGCCCCCCACTAGGAGATCTTTCCAAGCGCCGCCTGAAGTTGCCACGATGTGGCAGAAATTCAACATCCATACGTGTATCCCCTCTGCACTGGTTGGTTCCAAATCATTGGCGGCTGCCCTCGCATTTGCCATATCCCAGGTCCCACCGTGAATGCCTTCATCCAGCAGTGGATTTATAAAAGGGCTGTGTGTACAGAAGGAAACGACGCCCTTTTCTCCAATGCCTTGCAGTATATATGACCGATGAGATTAATGGTTATTTGGTCCGGTAACAGACCTCATTTGTTATCATGCCCTTCCAGGATATATGTAGTATTAACCTCAACCATCTATCTTAGGCAGCTTACAACCTTTTTGGATGTGCTACAGTCAATAAACCAGGTCTCTCTGCTCCATATAGAGGCAGCATTGCCTAGTATAACCTGGCTACGAGCTGCAGAATGAATCCGGATTGGAAAGGCACCTGCTGTGTCAAGCGACATGGAAATGCATCAGTATTTTAATTCATCACGAATCTACAATATTAATTGATCCTGAACGCTTGGCTTTTCCAAAGCTAGTCGGTGTTTTTCATTGAACGGCCACTCGAAAAACCTTCCAATTAAAAACACATCTGCGTCATCCAGCAAATATGACCTAGTCCTTGATCTCTAAATACGCGCGCACACACACAAAGTAATTGCTGAGGTGAAATATATCCCAGGTAAAGCAGGTGCCTTGAGTTGGTCATAAAAATCGGGCTTTATTTTGGAGAGAAAAAAAACTTATCCCAGATAAGATCACACCTTAGAAACGATTCGTTTTCATGCTTTGACCTGCGGGCCGAGCTTGGACGAGATTCAATTGTTTTTAACGCGGAAGACGACGGGAGAGGGTTAAAGTTGGAGCCAACATCGCAGGCGGTGGCGCGTGCCTGCAATTATCCAAATAAAAATAACATTCGCGTCCTTAATTCATCACATTCCAGCAATTTTGTTTTCCTTTTCAAGGCGTGCAGTTCCACGGCCGTTCACAAAAGCGCACGCAATTTAATAACGTGACGTGACTGTGAGGGCCCGTGTGTTTATTTTTTCTTTATATTTTAGATATTACATCAACTGGTTTTTAGTGTAAAAAAAAAATCCAAAATGCCTCTGACCGCATCAAAATGTCCTTTTCCTCCTCTCACTGGCAAAAAGAGCAGGCAAACAGCATCTGACGCTGCCACAAGTCTCAGCAAACCCAATGTTTTCCCGAAAGGGGCGCGCGCGTGCGCACGAACACACACGCGCACACCCACCACCCTCCGCCAAGGTCACCTTTGATAACGTTTAAAATCTGCAGCATTTGCAGGAGCGTGCGCCGCACGGCTCCCGCAAATGTAAAGAGGAGGGTGGGGTGGTGTGGGGTGTGGTGTGGGGGAGAGAGAACGATGAGGTGGAAGAAAAAAATCAATGCACTTCCCTTGAGTAATCAAGGAGCTCTTATCACACAGCGAGAGAGGATCCGCGCGTGCATGCGTAATGCGGAGGGGCTTGACTGACTGAGGCGGTTCCACGCGTCTGGCTTACAGTGCGCGTGCGTGCGCGTGATTCTCACGGAGCAAAATCGAAACGCGCGGTGAAGACGCACGGGCGAGCTTCGGGCTCTTGT
Organism: Lethenteron reissneri; assembly: GCF_015708825.2. Lineage (NCBI taxonomy): Eukaryota > Metazoa > Chordata > Hyperoartia > Petromyzontiformes > Petromyzontidae > Lethenteron > Lethenteron reissneri. Next base: position 9,904,518 of record NC_083817.1, read on the forward strand.
CAACCCTCGCGTCGTAGGTGTCTCCCCCTTCTGCTCTGTTCCGCAGCTAAGCCGACAGCCGCGATTCCAGGGTCCGCCCTTGCAGCCTCACAAACACCACCTTGTGGCCATGCGTCTTCGCCCTTAGTCGAAACTATGAAACCGTTGTTTTGTTATTTTATTTTAACAGGTCGTGGTCCACTTTAACAAACATAGCTCTTTTTAAGAAGCGACCTGGATATCACGAATGATAGCTCAACGAAGTGGCTTGTAATGTGGAAAAAAACCGGAGGACCTGGAGAAAAATCCACGCGACCATGGAGAGAAAATGCAAAACTCCAAATTATAGAGGCGTCAGGGTCGGGATCGAACCCACGACCTCCTGTAAACCAGGACGAGAAAGTTAACATCTCAGCACCATGGCGCCCATGCTAACTAACCTCTGTTTGGCACCCCAATGCCCGTCCCTGTCACCTGCCCTCCGATAACAAGTATAATGATAACGTCAACTCGTAATGCGCACAGCCTTGGCTCGCTCTCTAAGGAAGAACGTGACTCAGAGGCACGAGCATCCACAGTCGAGCAGCACAGCCAATTTCCACCCCCATCTCTGCCCCCAAAAACATGCCCCGATCTCATGTCAACCGCGGAGATGGAGCGATGAAATAAGCTCGCGTGCAGGTGCTTACATGGATTTTTGCAAAACAAGACCATAAGAGATTGTGAGGGTTTTAGGAAGGCCTTCAGCGAGCAATGGATATATCGTGGCTGATGATGACGACAATGACATTGCCAAGATCAATTAAATATTAAACACATTCCTGCGGAGGGAGCTGGTAGGAACGTTGGGTTGCTCAGTCAATGGCCAGGGTCAACGGCGGCGTGGTGTATTCCGCAAATATGGCCGACTGTGAGGGCGGGCACAAGCCGGTGTGAGTAGGTGAAATGTTGAGTTTTATAAGGGCACCACGGGGTGACCAGCCCCTCCCCACCCAGCCCCACCCCTCCCCACCCAGCCCCTCCCCACCATCCCCACCCAGCCCCTCCCCATCCTCCCCCCGCCACCCCCTCCCTCCCCACCCAGCCCCTCCCTGCACGACGGACGGACACAATAATCCCCTGTGGGCTGGTGGAACCAGTGGGTTCCTACCAATATTATTGAAAATTATTGAATGGTAGAGTCGGTACATTCACTCGAGGTGATTTTAGTTTGTCGATTGTGCAAAGTGGCTTTGGTGAGCGTGCTTGACTGACAATTAGAAGGTTGTGAGTTACAATTACACTCAGGTCATTTCATCAATCATCCCACCAGGGCCAACAAAATAGGTACCACTTCGTGGCGGGTGACTAGCGGTCAACCAATGGATAGACTCGTCCCCACCATAGCGAGGCAGATCACTCAACCGACTTTCATCAGGGCCACCGTTGAGATATAGTGCGAGGGTTTTTAAAACGAAATAAAAAAAAGTTAATAAAAAACACTGTAACAATTAAGCTAAGCACCATCTCCGCCACATAATGTCCCTCGTCAAATTAACTGCTTGGCTAAGTGCTGGCACGCTGCCACTTTTCAGCCAGCTCTTAATTGAGTCTGCTGATGCATTGTCAACCCACAGTCAAGGAGCGGCCGTGACGCTGCTTGAGAATTGACCCAGCGGCAATCGCCGCCTTCACGTGGAGTCGGGACCGACTGGCGGGCCCCGACTGCCCCATCGTAAACACAAAACAAAATTCACGCGATTTCCTGTTCAAATTACCACATTGGTGCTCACCTTCTTGCGTACAGTCCCCAGCCATGGGTCGATATTCCACGTTCATATGGCAGGGGCGAGACTGTCCATAGAACAAGCACTGTTGACTTCTGCACTAAATGGTACGCGTTTTTCTTGAACCCTCTCCCATAGCAGGATGGAAGAGCTGAGTCAACCCCCAACCTGGATTTGAACTCGCAACCTTCTGATTGCGAACCGCTCGCTCTCATGCTGAGCCACCTGGAATGATGGCTAAAAGTCTCTACGTGAATTGGACCCTACAATGTTTGCATGTAAATACTCGACTTTATAGACCAGTAAATCGAGATCTAAAAGTGGTGAAGGGGAACCGCAGCAGTTAGCGCAATGCGACATGAACCCAGTGACTTGAATTGAATTCCCTGCCACGGCTCACATCAGCAATGAGTGATATCTGAATCACTGTCTAGTTCCACTTCACTAACTCACATTGGCCAACGTGGTGCTGTTAGGCCCCACGGATGGCAAGATGTTAACTAACTTGCCTGGTTTGCAGGAGGTCGTAGGTTTCATCCCGACCCTGAGGATGCCTGTATATTTGGAGCTTGCATTTTCTTTCTCCCCATGGTTATGTGGATTTTTCTCCGGGTCCTCCGGTTTTTCACTCCAGATTTAGAAATATGCGTTCAAGAGTATTTGGCTGCTATACATTTCAACGTAATTAGCCACCTCATTGAGCTATTATTTGTGGCCAGGCTCATTCTGAAAAAGAGCTAAACAGCTCAGTGGGCCTTACCTGGTAAAATATAAACAAATAGTCAGGCCAGACAATATTTACGACCACAGCATAAGTGTTCTCAGTGGTGCTGTATAGCAGAGGTGTGGACTCGAGTCATGTGACTTGGACTCGAGTCAGACTCGAGTCATGAATTTGATGACTTCAGACTCGACTTGGACTTGCATAACAATGACTTTGTCCCACCTCTGCTGTATAGTGCTCTGAACTAATCCAAGATATAGGTTTTAGTTGTTGTTAGATTGCAGGAAAATAAACGTGACGTTAAATCCGCCACCACCCGACACAGCTAATTAGTAAGGTCTGTCACGTAGACAAAACGTGCCAATGAATGACTAGTTCAGTGTTGGAGTGTAAACCCACAGCATTTACAATTCGAGTACAATGTTTAGCCGGTAATTACAACCAGCCTCATCAGGCACCAGCCAGAGTTGTGGAGAAATCCTCGTATTTTGGTTTTAAATATACACGCACCTGCCTCTCCCGCCATTAATACTAATTAGTGGGTGACGTCACTCCATATGGGGGGGGGGGGAGGCGCCTCCTCCCCCTTCCTCAGCGTCAACTTACAACCCTCACTACAAAGGCAGAACCCTAACGTCACGTGATCTCCGTAACGCTGTTGAGACATTGAAGTAAAAAGGACGTCATGATGAACAAGGGATTATAACCTTTCAACTCCTCTTTTGGACTGAAATAGAGGAGGGGAAAATGTGATCAGGTGCGAAGACGGGGGGGGGGGGGTGGGGGGTGGTTAATGTAGCCATACATATTACAACGGATATTTACGCACTCTAACCCAAAAATAAGAAATCTTTTACGGATAACATTGCTCGCCAAAGCCCACTATGTGTTTCGCTGGATTCAGTTCCTGACGATCACTGAGCATCAGCCGGTAAGACCCGAGGTCACGTTACAGGGCAACCCCCCACCACTGCCAAGGCACGGGACGGCCTTCGCCCGGCCGTAGCTCGGCCAAAGGGCTGCAAATATCAATTACAATTAAACTGAAGGAAACTGTGAATTCCGGAAGAAAATGCTCACTATAAACGGCGAACACATCCCCTGGACACACGCACTCCCCTCGCAAATGAGACGTTGCACTACAAGGGATTCATCCAGGTGAAATATTTCATGATGAATTGAAATAATAACACATGAGAGTATCTGAGGCGCTAATTTTGTTTTAATTACGCTTGTTTACCCAGGAAAGCCTCACCGAGTCTCCAGACGTTTTTTTCAGTTTCCGTGGATGGAGCTCGGTGATGATGCTGCTGCTGCAGTGTGTAATCCCAACAGAGTCATTTGCAGGGAACAATTCTTTCCCGCATTTGGGTTAGGGTTAATTTCTATTACTGTTGTTGTCATTATAATTTTGCTACGAGCTATAAATACACGATCTTGCCAGGCGGCTCAGTGGTCAGGACACGTAGCAATCTCCCCAACTCAACTTTTCACTTGGGTTGTGAAGGTGAGCGCCCCCTCCCCCCCCCACCCCGGTTTTGTGAAGCCGGGTGGTTTTCCTGCGGATAAACGAAACTATTAAGCTTGTCTGGAGCACTTCACGCACAGCCGATGAACGATCGATGCTCTGTTTATTTGTCATCGCAGCGCCATTGGCTGCGGGGGCCTCAACAACCATGCGGCTTCTTCTTTACTTATTACATTTCCAGAGGTGGACAAACTATGAACTTTTAAAACTATTTTTTGTATCTTACCAAGTAAGGCCCCACTGGGCTATGTAGCTCTTTTTCAGAAGCGACCGGGCCACAAATGATAGCTCAACGAAGCGGCTGATCATCGTGTGGAACTGTATAGCAGCCAAACACTCCAAACGCACGTTCATTTCTACATGTGGAGGGAAAAACCGGAGGACCTGGAGAAAAATCCTCGGAGAACATGCAAACTCAAAAGATTAGACCCACAACCTCCTGCATACTGGGCGAGGGAGTTAACATCTCGCCAGCGCAGCGCCCCGTGGATCAACGTGGGGCAAACCCAAGCACATGGCATTCATACACGGCCGGCCACACGTAGTAGTAATAATACTAATAATTCTACACTGAATTTCGATTTAAAGCTTTCGTGACTGCAGGGATTCATAATAAAAATAAAACATAATAAAATAATATATGTTATTATGTTTCATTTTTATTTTTTTATTATTTCCATTCTACGTGACTTTACCGAAAGAACCAAGAAGATGAATACTACACTGCTATATTTACCCAAGAATACTCTTTGGGTCTTTCAGTTAAGACACGGAGATAGAAGAAAAATAATAATAAAGTAATAACAAATAATGTGATTTTGTATTATTATTTAATATTATTTATTTATGTTTCTATCTACGTGACTTTACCGAAAGACCCAAAGAGTGTGAATTCCTGCAGTCACGAAAGATTTACCCAAGAATGTCAGTGTGACGTCATTCCACGTCGACCAGCCCCCCTCATTAATAATCATGAGCAGGTGACGTCACTCCGCATGGAGAACCTCCCCCTTCATTAATAATCATGAACAGGTGACGTCACTCCGCATGGAGAACCTCCCCCCTCATTAATAATCATGTGCAGGTGACGTCACTCCGCATGGAGAACCTCCCCCCTCATTAATAATCATGAGCAAGTGACGTCCTCCAAATGGACACCCCCACACCAGTAACAATAATTAGCGGGTGACGTCACTCCACATGGCGGGGGGGGGGGGGCGAGGCGCCTCCTCCCCCCTCCTCGGCGTCAACTTACAACCCTCACTACAAAGGCAGAACCCTCACGTCACGCGATCTCCGTAACGCTGTTGAGACATCAAAGTAAAAAGGACGTCGTGATGAACAAGGGATTATCACCTTTAAATGAAATAGGTCTGTGTCACCGCGCCCTTACAAATTGCACAGGAATTGATGTGTGCTTTTCGCTTGCAAGTTTCATATTTACCGAAATACACCCGTCGTCCTTGGATGGGCAAAAGGCGAGTTGTAATAATGATCTACCCAGGAAGGCCACGGATGAGTCTGGCGACTCTCTTTTAGAAGGGTCCCGCTACATTGGGGATGTTTGGCCAACACCAGGGACAGCGTGCGTTCTTCCAGCCATGGGCTATAGGAACCGGATAATCCGGTGAGAAACCCATGCAGATCGGGGGCAGCGGGGGGAGGAGGGGGGTGAATAATACAAAACTCCACCATTTCGATTTAAAGCTTTCGTGACTGCAGGGATTCGTCTTCTTGGTTCTTTCGGTAAAGTCACGTAGAAGGGAAGTACTAAAATAATAAAAATGAAACATAATAAAACAATTCTCACGACGTTTCGGCCACAACGCAAGCAGCCGTCCTCAGGTGAAAACCAGGTCTGTCGGGACGACGCTTGCGTTGTGGCCGAAACGTCGTGAGAATTATTTTATTATGTTTCATTTTTATTATTTTATTACTTCCCTTCTACGTGACTTTACAGAAAGAACCAAGAAGATCAAAACTCCACCACACAGAGCAGCGCTTGAGTGGGACACCGAAACAAAAGGCCCTCCTCGCTGCGAGGCAACACAAGTGTTACCGCTACAGCGGCCACCCTGTCGACGACTGCGGATCGACACAAAGACGTACAACACGCGGTTGCCGGGAGAGGCAGGTGTGTGTATGTAAAAGACCAAATACGAGGATTTTTACACAATTGTGGCTATTGCCTGATTAGGCTGGTTGGAATTACCGGCGAAACGTCGGACTTGAATTGTAATCGTTGTGTGTTTGCTCTCCAACACACCGGTGTGCTGTACTAGTAACTAATTGGTATATTTTGTTTACGTGATAAACTTTACGAATTGGCTGTGTTTGGTGGTGATGGGTTTAAGGACACATTTATATTTATGAGATCTAACCCAAAAAAACTCTGTTATGGATAACATTTGTCGCAAAATCCAACTACGTGTTAAACCTGTAGATGTATGTTGAACTTTTTTCGCACCGTTACGTCGCCAACTGCGCTCATCGTATGTGCAGTTGGGGGGGGGGGGGAAGGACAACCAACTAAACACGAAAAGCGGTTCTAATAAAGAAGTCACTCTTCAATCTCGATGTAAAGAGCAACCCGCTCGCTGCCACAGCCCGCGTGAAGATCGACGGCTCGTGAAGGCTGCTGCTGCAGTGGTGCGGTACGTGATGCTGGAACGCACGATTTTTGTTTGTTATTCGCATCACTGCCGCGGGGAGTGGTCGAGTGAGTCCAAGCATTTTCCGCGTGCTCCTGCTCCCAACGAGCGTTGGGTGGTGCGCGAATTGTACTAGGGCAGCGACAAGGCAATTCCATGGTAGCATGGTGGGGCCCAGTGTTTCCACACCAGCACTGATGTTGACTTCCCAACAAAGCCGTTATGTGTCTCATCGTGATCTTAAGCCATGTTGGCGTGGGTTAACCCCTGACGAGGGTTTGAACGCTATAACCGCAGGAATAGCATGCATGTTGTATGTGTCCGTGTGCATTAACACGTGTGTGCGTGTCTTTGTTTTTGCATGAGCGATTATGTACGTGTGTGCATGTGGACGGTGTCTGTGTATGTGTGCGATGTGTAAACATCGCCACTGGGGAGACAAAGGCGGCCGGGCGTGGTGCTGGCCACCCACCCCCTCCTGCGCCATGTCGTTCTTCATAGGTGCTCGCTAATAGCACTTGCCCCAACAGTATGTTAAGGCTATGTGGGGGATCTGTATCTTTATCTGTGTGTGTCTGTGAGCGGTGGCGCCGCGTTTAGCGCACTGTGCTACAAACCCAGCGGGTGACCCAAGTTTGATTCCCGCTCATGGCTAACACCAGTAACGATTATCTGAACCGATCCTGGGCCTCCTCTATGTTGACTCCGCCTCAAATGAGTCCCTCGAGTGATGTGTAAACATTACTACGAGGGAGAGAGGTGTGTTGGGACAGTAAACCCACATTTTCAATACGAGTACGACGTTTCGCTGGCGATTACAACCAGCTTCATCAGGCGATAGCCAGAATTATGGTTTGCCGCACATACATAAATGTGGAGCAACACACCGGCGTGCTGAACAAGAACTAAATTTGCATGTTTTGTTTACGTGACAAACCTTACTAATGGCCTGTGTTGGGTGGTGATGGGTTTAACGACACGTTTATATTCACGCGATCTAACCCACAAAACCTTCATTATGGATAATATTGGTCGTGAAATCCCTACAACGTGTTGAACTACTGTCGGCTAGCGCCGTTGCTGCCGTGGTGTGCTCGACTAACCGCTTTCGAAGGCCGCGTTGAAGACGAGGTGTCCCCTCTTGGCGGGGCCGACGTGATCTGGAGGAGTGACCTGCAGCCTGATCACGTTGCCCACCGATCCGACACCAATTCCTCTCCACTCGCCGCTGGGAAAACCTGAAAGCAGAAGGGTTGTTTGAAGCTCTCCAACGTGTTAGCTATGATGTAAAACTAAACTTTATTTTATTTTATTCGGTAAGGCCCACTGAGCTGTAGTATTTAGCTCTCTTTCAGAAGCGACCTGGCCGCAAATGATAGCTGAACGAAGTGTCTCATCATCATCGCGTGGAGATTCATAGCAGCCAAATACTCAAAACGAATGTCGATTTTAAATGTGGAGGGAAAACCCGGAGGACCGGGAGAAAAATGCACGCGACCATAGGGAGAGATACATACAAACTCCAATTATATAGGTGTCAGGTCGGGATCGAACCCACGACTTCCTGCACACCAGGCGATGTAGTTAATATCTCACCACCGTGGCGCCCCTTACGACCACCATAGTATTACTAACCATTGGCTAAGGACTAGCAAGCAAGACGATCGGAGCTGGGATGATGAAGTCCATCAAGTCGACCAAATTAAACTAGGAGTTGCAATCGGCTACTTTTACCGCGATTGTGTTTCTGGGGCCCCTTTAAAAACAAAAGGTGGATGCCACAACATCCCGGTCTTACAAACAGCGAACTCACAACATCACCAAGCCTCGTCCATCACCTTCCTTCCAACGGCACACACGAGACCGTCTTTACCCTCTCCCCCCCCCCCCCCCGTTTCCAATTGTCTTTGTGTCATCCAATTAGTCGAGTAATCAAACCGATAATCGGTAGAGTGATCGATTACTGACATGATTGGATAGCCCTGGCTTTGGGGATGAGCACTGCTCAATCAGGGGCTCGGCTCTAGACATGATAATATCATGGGATTGCCTTCGCGTATTTCGGTATGTCCACCTTTAGCAAACAAAAGAATGCATTCATGAGCAAAATAATGATTTCGAATTGTACATACACTGTATATAAATCATCGGCACCGCGCATCAGGGAAACTTGCTTCGGGATGTGCACGCAGCCGGCGTGTTCCCGAATGTTCTGGGGCAAGACGATTGAGGAGGGGGGGGGTTGGGGGGATTTAATTAGGACAGTGGGGGCAGGGAGCATAGTCGTGGCTGGGGGAGCGAGAGGGCAGGCAGGGTGCAATTGGCGGGGCTGAAGGAAGGAAAGAGGTCTGATGCAAACATGTCAAGGGGGATAGGAAAAGCTTAGCAGGACAACAACGCTGACCTGCTAAGCAACGCTGACCTGCGAAAATGAGGAAATTCGAAAGTAGGCTCAAAGCGTTCTGTACGGGGGGGTGGGGGGGGGTGCACTAATTGTTTACATTTAAAATTAAAAATCCCGCACATTTCACTGCAATTAAATAAATAAGTAGATAAATAAGACATTTTAAACAATCTCGTTTATTATCAAATATTTATGTTATTTATTTAAGCGAGGTGTTGTCGTTCCTCTGGTTGAGGTGCCATTGCACGGCCTGCTGTGCGTGTTGCCATACGTCACTCCGCGGAGCCTGTGCCAGGCTAGGTGGACTTGAAGGTTTCGTGGATTTACAAAAGTGCATCGGCATGCGGTCATGGGACAGGCCGAGGCATTCTTGTGTAGGTGAACAAACGCAATTACTGGATACCGTAATGTGTAAAAAATACACACACACATGGTACTTTCAGCAAGCTCCAACACAACCATTAACATACATCAGCCTGTTAACCCCGTCATACATAGTACTCTCCTGAGACCTGGTCATGACCCTTCTCCACTCTACATGGTCTCAAAAGTGTACGTAGCCTGGCACAAGTGCTGCCACTTCGTGGCATTTGGCCACTCTTACCGCTTATGTGTACTGTGTGTGTGTGTAAACTTGTACATGTGTGGGTGCACACACCTGTGCAGTAGTGTAGCGGTTAGTGAGCTGCGCTACGAAACCAGCGTCCCGAGTTCGATTTCCGTTCACAGCCACCAAAACCGGTGGCGATTATCTGAACCGGTCCTGGGCTGACTCAGCCTCAATTGAGGACCTGGTGCAGGTGTATAAACATCGCCAATCGGGAGACAAAGGCAGCCGGGCGTGGTGTTGGCCACCCACCTCATCGTGTGTCGCGCAGACCTTCATAGGCGCTCGCTAACAGCACTTGCCCCATCAGTCTATTGAGGCTATACGGGGGATCGTTTGTGTGTGTTGTGGAGAGGCAGTGGTTAGCGCACTCCGCTACAAACACGGCGACCCGACTTCGATTCTTGTTCACGACCAATAACAGTGGCAAAGTATTTGAACTGGTCCTGGGCCTCCCTTGGGTCGACTCAGCCTTAAATGAGTCACCTGGTGCGGCGTGTAAACATCAGCACTGGGGGAGACGCCGGCGGCCGGCTGGATGTGGTGGTCGCAGGCCACTCCACCCCAATGCGTGGTGTGCCGGCCTTAACGTTCAGCGCGTAATAATCCACCCTGCCCTCACTGCTTGGTGATCCCAATAATTACGATGACTCGGATTGCAACTTTCATTCAGCGATCAATTTTAGATTTTGTCTCGTACGCACCGTTTCAGCCTTCGCCCCATTTCAACGGTCTCACTCGCTCTGCCGGTGGAAAAGTAGCTACGTTGAGCATAGCGTTTGCATGTTTCGTTGACATAACGTGAGCGCAATGGACTCGCATGGAACACACGTCGCGTCATTCGACGCAACGTCGTATCGCGAGCCGTTAGAAATCACCTCGACCGGCGGAGGTGACACGTCGTCGTTTTGCGGGGCCTCCTTCTCAACAGGTGCCCGCAAAACAGCGCCGAGCCCCTTGCAGTCCCCCAACGATAGCAATGACGACGACGGTGACCACGATGAAGACAACGACGACGACAATGGTGGTGACGATGGCGGCGGCGGCAATGACTACGACAGCGGCGATGACGACGATGACGATGGTGACAACGATGACGGCGGCCATCATGACGACGGCGGCAGCTATGATGACAACAACGACGGCGGTGACGGTGACCACGATGAAGACAACGACGACGACAATGGCGGTGACGATGGCGGCGGTGACAATGACGACAGCGGTGATGATGATGATGACGATGGCGACGACGATGGCAGCGGCCATCATGACGACGGCGGCAGCTATGACGACAACAACGACGGCGGTGGCCGCATGGAACTCTTGAAAGCAACACGCCGAGCCATTAACCCCCCTGAAGCCCATCATCATCATCCACCTTGGAGTTTTTTTTTGCTAAAGCGATTTATATAACAGAATTGAGAAGGTCACTACTGATTTAAAAAACAAACAACAACAAGAAACGGCCAGCGCTGTCACATTAGGCTAGGGCTCAATATTGAAAGGTGAAAGTCGAGAATAGGAAGGGCAAATTTGGCAGGGTTACGGGTGGGGTCAAACAATTTGATATAATGCCGCTTTTTTGACCGGGGCCCCCTCATATTGCACAAATAGTAATAAAATAATCATTGCTTTGTTCACCCGTGACGTCTCACTTTTATTCTCCAGCCGCGTTCTGCAGAAGGGTTCTTCACTCGGTGGCGGAGGGAGGGTGGTCGCTCCTTCTGCTGGAACTCTCTACCACCCCACCAGCCATCCGGGCTATCGACTCCCAGCCTCTGTGCAAATCCGTGTTCTTGACATGACCAGTTTTCCAATTTGCCTTTGACTGCCTTGCATCTCTCGAAGAAGTCGTTATAACCGCTGTTTCTGTACATCGTCTTGAGATTGCGTTTGCATTTGGATGCCATTCGGAGCAAAAGAGTATCGCATATTTGGCCAACATTTTTTTCCCGGAATATATTTGCCCGTCAAAATGTGCTGCGGTGCCTGCCAGAAAAGCCAACCAGATAACACTTCAACTCTGATATGCACAGATAGTCAACTGTAAATGTATCTCCCTGCTAGAATAAGCAATGAGGGTTATGGCATCAACTGGACACCCTAATCTGGGTACCTTAATATTTAACACCGAAACTGGAGGATTTCCCCACAACTCTGAATGTCCGCCTGATGATGCTGGTTGTAATAACTGGCAAAACGTCGTACTCGAATTGTAAATATCGTGGGTTTTACTCTCCAACACACCGGTGTGCTGGACTATTAACAAATTTGCCTGTTTTATTTACGTGACAAACCTTAATAATTGGCTGTGTCGGGTGGTGGCGGGTTTAACGACACATTTGTATTTACGCGATCTAACCCAAAAACCTCTATTATGGACCCTAATCTGCTACTTCTTCTCGTCCTTTTGGGTCCTTTGGGGCGTGATGGTTTCCTACGCAGGCGTCGCCTTGCAGTGCCCTCTCCACGTCTCTCCGTCCGCCGCCGTGCCTCTCAGCCGAGGCGCCTTCCATCCCATCCAGCGGTTGATGCTTGGCACCTGGTCCATTTGTTGGTCTTCCTCTTCCCCCTCGAACCTTCCAGCATTACCCTTCATCGCCGTCGCCTACAGCCGCCCCTAAATATCACGCAGCTTCCTGCACTTGACCTGATTTGGTATAATAAACCTCGAGTCTCCGTCTGTGTCGTGTTCTCTGCAAGACTTTCTTGTTCGCTGCACGCTGGCCCGAATCGGTTTCTGAAAATTCCAAATTCCGATGATGGAAACCGATATTTTCTTAGAATGCCCACTCTTCATTTCCCCCAAAGTGGTACATCATGCTCAACAACAAAGCAGTGCAAACCCAAACACTCATCAGAGAAGCGATACAGTGAGTCGGCAGCATTCCTATGGCTAGTCTAGCACTCTTAACTGCACGACCATCTAGCTGGACAGCTAATTAAAACAAAAATACCCACTTGCTGTACTGCCTCCGAGAGGAATGACCCCACCGATGAGTTTCTCACACAGGCCCCCATTTCCATCACCATCCCCACCTCCAAGGGCTTCATTTGCAGGTACGCGTCGAGGCCTCAAGCGGCAAATTACTGCCGGGGTCATGGGCAGCGGAGACATTGATGTAACGTCGCAAGAAGTGAACAGCTAAACAATTAGGGTAGAATTGAGGTCGCTTTCCTAACCCCCGTGCGTGTAATTATCACTTTTGCATGAAAACGTCACGTCCATTACTCTCAAACCGCAACGCTATCAATCCTGCCCAGTGGCTCTGTGCTCAGGGCGCCTTGAATCACAACGAGACAGTCTTGATTTGGCTTTTCACTAAATGTGCGCGTATCCTGATTGAGGCTCTCAGCATCGTGTTCTGACAATGACAGCGGTGGATTGACCATGATGGCTGATGATGATCATCATCTCCTCCTGCAATTCACTTTCTGCCCCAGCCGCATTTCCAAAGGCAATGAGTGACAAAGGACTGTACCTGTACAGTCTGGACCTAACACACAGATAGGAGTTAGTAGCCGAGGATAGATACATGGAAGGTTGCCTCTATTCTAGAGCTGGGTTATCAGATTACTTCAAGTAATTGATTACTCTTCCGATCATTGAGCTCGATTACAAAATCGAGCAGCAACAAAATAGTTGCGAAAAAGGTCTCAACCTGCTTTGCCACGTGTGCCGCTGGACGGGAGGTGATGGGCGGGGGTATGGGATGTCATCGGCATTATCGGCCGCGTCACGCCGGGCGTGGCTTGTAGTGGGGTGGGGGGTTTCCCGCCTTCGGGAGGCGGGATGTGGGGGGGGAGTAAAAGCGATCGCAAAGAAATGCAGGCGATGGCAAATTTCAGCCGATTAATCAACCGAACCGACGAAATCACTTGCAATGTTCGGTGAAGCAGACAGAGGACACGGGGACGGAGAGACTCACGTCTCATAGAGGGGTGGTTTGGAGTTTGATGGAGTAGAGCTGGGAGAGATAAAAAAAACAGGGGTGGGGGGGGGCGCTACAGAGAGATGAGATCAAGGGGCCAAGATAAGAAGGATTTCTAAGACGGTCACAGCAATTTTGCTGTTGATGTGCGAGTGGATTGGCAGGCGGTATACGGACCTTATAAGCGAAATGGACGTGCCCAATCGAGTGGAGAAAGACAGGAGTGGGGAGGGCGACTTAAGAAATTGTATTCATCTCAGATTACCTATTACTTACGTTTTTTTTTTCTGGAAGTTATGGAAATGTAATCTTTTCAATGTCATTCCAATGCAATTCAACGTGTAATGTCTATTTATTTCATTTACCAGATCGCACTGAATGCACCCAATCTTTGTCACATCTCGAAAGCTAAGCGGGTTCGGGCCTGGATAGTGTTCGAATGGGCGACCGTGAAGCACAAGCAGGTTCATACTCTTAGTTCTTTCGGTGAAGTCACGTAGGTAAAAAATGAAATAAAAATTAATAAAAATAAAACAATAAAATCACGACGTTTCGGAGACAACACAAGTCTCCGTCATCAGGTGGGACCGTCACAGCCAGATTAGCTGCATTAAGTGAGCAAGCAGGTTGCCACAGGTGGCCAGGGCCCTACGTGATGGGCAGCAGTGGGCAGTGCCGCAACATCCATGGTTGTACTGTTTTTATATGTCCCTAAGCTACACGGTCTGTATGCACAAACCCATACTAACCGTACCGCTATGGTGAAGTCGGACCATATAAGCTCCCCGTCACCCACATGGCGCGGTGATACGCTCATCTAGCAGTGGTTTCAGAAGGGCTGTACATGTATCGTATGCGCACTTAACAATTGTATGCACGTGTTGGACATCAGAAATAACAGCACCATGATCAGAGTAACTGTATAATTTGTATGGATTGGCTGCTGCTGCCGCTGTGTTGTACTGTACCTGCATTAACCCAAGCTACTGACCCCATCAATCCACTCTTTAAAAAAAAATATTAATTTAGTTTGTAAAAAAAAGAATTTTCGATATCATAAATGTGGTGGTGCACGCCTGCAATCCGGCACTGTGGGGGCAGCAGCGCGGGTTGCTGGATCACACGCAGAAGCTGTGAGATGCCATACACCCCTGGCGTGCCACGAGAAGGCAGTACAGCAAGTTGGCCTGATCGCCATCTGTTTCCATCTGCACGGGGATAGAGCGCCGTGGTTATCTCGCGCACGTGGGGATTTCTCCAGGGGCTCTGGGTTTCTCCCACACGTATAAACAACTTTAAATATAAATATTTATTTTTTACATATAATAACAAAATGCAAGACCCTCCTGAAAAAAATTCCTACTAACGCAGCGTGGCTCTTCTGGATAAATAGAAATGATAATTTAATTACAAACAATAAACTGATACGTATGTTGAACTTAATTCGCCCTGCACGTATAGCCAACCGTCCTAATCGGATGTGCGGGGTGAAGGACAAGAATATTGGTCATTTAAATCCAAGTGGGCGGTGGAGGAGCGCCCGTGTTGAGTGCAACCGGTGAGTGACCTGAGTTCAATCCCAGCCCCACGGCAAACGTCAGCGGTTGAGTCATGAACTGGCTCATGGGAGAGCCCTCTTCAAGAACAACAACAACAACAAACACCTACACTGACCAGCATGGAGAAGTCTGGTCAAACTTTCTCGCCGTGGCCGTCACGGCATTGGGAGTGCCTTCGATTTAAAATGGTCAAAGGTCACTAAACACGGCCGCATATAAATGATGGTGAAAGAAAAACAACAATCGCACAAGTGAATGAGTGAATAGGTCAGCAGAACATGTTTACGCTTAGTAGATACAGTATAGACATAACACCATATCAGTACTTAACTTATTACAGACCAACTCAGACCTTATTGGTCACCCCGTGCCCTCATAAATCTCAACGTTCATCCTACAAAGTCCCATCACAAGGGAGAAACACAAACAAATAAGACACCACACATGTTTTGCCCGTATTGAAACGGCTGTAACGCCGTATGGACCTCAAAACTCAATCTCCCTGTACAAGAATGCGGGCTAAACCGTGTGGGTTGACAGCTATGCATAAAGTACAGCAGTGTATCGTCTGTCTCAACAGCATCACATCCACCCGTTTGGGGTGATAGTTATTCAACTGGCATCACAGCACTGCACTGCACACCATGAAAGAATGGCTCACAGTTCATCATCGCAGCGGCACACACACACACATACACACGGGCACACGCTACAACTATGCGCAAAACGTTACCCCTTTAAACGTGCGTCAAGTAACGAAATGTTTCGTTTGTTGAAAAAGCATCACGCACTAACTCGTGGCGCACACACGAACCGGGGCGAGCAGTCGTTTCCGCCATCGTCCCATGCACCCCCCTCTTCTCTCTTCTTCCTCTTCTCGTCGACGCCGTATCGTAGCAACAGAGTTGGGATTCCTTTTTTTCTCATCTCGTAATTTCCACTGCGGATACGCGGCCCCAGCCACTGTGTCGCTAGGTGTCGTGGTTGGGGGGTGGTGCCAGTGGCACGAGGTCAAACGTAGCCGCGGATGCCGATGTAGTGGAGGGAAATTCAGAACACCCCAACGGGGAGCCAGATGTTGACTACCTCGCCTGGTATACAGGAGGTCGTGGGTTAGATCCCGACCCTGACGCCTGCTGTTAATTTGGAGTTTGCGTGTCTCTCTCTCTCTCATCATCACGGTGGCTAGGAGATGTTAACTATCTCGCCTGGTATACAGGAGGTCGTGGGTTAGATCCCGACCCTGACGCCTGCTGTTAATTTGTGGTTTGCGTGTCTCTCTCTCTCTCATCATCACGGTGGCTAGGAGATGTTAACTATCTCGCCTGGTATACAGGAGGTCGTGGGTTCGATCCCGACCCTGACGCCTGCTGTTAATTTGGAGTTTGCGTGTCTCTCTCTCTCTCATCATCACGGTGGCTAGGAGATATTAACTATCTCGCCTGGTATACAGGAGGTCGTGGGTTAGATCCCGACCCTGACACCTGCTGTTAATTTTGAGTTTGCGTGTCTCTCTCTCTCTCATCATCACGGTGGCTAGGAGATATTAACTATCTCGCCTGGTATACAGGAGGTCGTGGGTTCGATCCCGACCCTGTCGCCTCCTGTATATTGGGATTGTGCGTGTCTCTCTCTATCTTCGTAGTCGTGTGGATATTTTCTTCAGCTCCTCCGGTTTTCCCCTCCACATTTAGAATAAAAACATGGTGCGTTTATAGTATTTGGCTGTACATTTGCACGTGACGAGCCACTTCGTTGAGGTTTCATTTGTGGCCAGGTCGCTTCTGTAAAGAGCTACGTAGCTCAGTGGGCCATACCTGGTAAAATAAAACATATTTTGTTCATAGTTTCAGGATACTGTACCGCACTACGAACCTGCTGGTCACCTGAGTTATGTTGCCGGCCGCAGCTAACATCAGCAGAGAAGTGATATCTGAACCGGTCCTGAGTCTTCGCCCCTCCATGTTCACCAACACTCAATGAGCAATGTAGTGTTGTGCAATACAAATAATACCCAGCATCAAAATCTGTATTTATCCTGGAGAAATCCGATGAGCTATGAAACTCGTTTTCACTGATGTCCAGCAGTACCCAAAGCGGACCAGGAAGGCTTTGATCCGGCATTGGATTGACAACGGGTTATAAATAAGAGCTGTTTTTTATTTTTAACATGGAAACATGCCAAACATCTCAATGTACTGCCCTCCTGAAGAAAAAAAAAACATGGCTTGAGACTCAACGATGCTGATGTAGTGACTGTGAATGTCACTGTGTGGTGCCGGCCTTGCGAGGCCACGGCAGATAACGTGCTGACATGTGCAGCCCGGTTATTGGGCGTAGTACTAGCCCTAGCGGGGCTTGGGTGAGCGCTGGTTAGCGCAGAAGCACCACGTACGGTGTGTGGTGCGGGCTCCCGGTGAGTGAGCGAGAGAGAGTGTCAGCCAGCCAGGGTTACGTTGGGGCATGATACGCTGCTTGACCTGCCGACACGTGACCGGATGATACTGGAGGGGGGGCACCGGTGGACGGGGGCCGCTGGGCGGTCACGTGGTATAGAGGAGCTCTCGGGAGCCTTCTGGAAAGAGCTCGAGAGATCTAGAAGGTGGGCGGGGCGAGAGGCGGAGCCAGTCCCAGCCCGGGCCGATATAACCGGGGCGCCGTTCGGGGCTCGGGGTTCTTGACTGTCGGTGAGTGAAGATCCACGTCGGGTTGAAGAAGCCTCTAGCCACGCGGTCCGGGACCCAGCTCGTGGTCCGGACCGGGATAACGGGAACGTGTCTAGTTCTGCCGTAGCGTGGTTAGATTGGCGTTCAACACCCGAGTGTCGGTCACGTGATGTTGTGTTGAGTTGATGTAATAAATAGTGTTGCTCCCAAGACGTCTGCGACTCGGTTGGACTCACTACACTTTCATGAAGTCAAGTAAAGGCAATGTCCCCTTGCCCAAAGCGGCAATGGTGAGTGGCACAAAACTCTGTAGGTCCAGGGCCAGTTGAAGAATTCCACATTCCCACAGTAGAAGAGATTTTCTCAACAGGACGACCATCTGAAGTAACGTGGTTTTACGCCTCATCGACTTACTCAGTACAGTATAACTATTTCCTTAACAAAGCCCCGTTATTTCCATGAAGGCCACATTTGAAATAATTTACAAACTATCAAAATATCCAGCAATGTAGTCGCGAATTTCAATACGATTCATGTTACATTGTATGTTTTGCAATATAATATAGACAAAATCAATGCATGGTAAATGAACACCACTGAAAATGCCAAGCGCACAAACCAATTCTATAGTAGTGACTGCATAGTACAGTCGAAAATCAGGGCCGTCTGGAGAGTGGAGTTCCGTTTAACAAGTCGGACAATGCTTGTTCATGTTTTCGAGCTTTTAAGTGCGAATTTTATTTTCTTGTTTAGATTTTTTCCACCCCTTTTTTTGCGACAAGGCATATCTGCCCATCTTGCTTTTTGTTTAGGACACATCGATATATTTTTTTAACCGTGAGTATTGTGAATAGTGCCTTTGGGCAGAATGTTTTCACGAAGGCATAATGACGGATAGTCGAGATTAACGATGGAGTGACAGCCAAATGAGAAAAAAACAGGTCTGAGAGGTTACCCACCATGGAGATGGAGCGATGGAATTAGCTGCGTGCAGCCCGATGGATTGTTGTATCGAGAGTGGGGTTACTACCTTTTCTAACACACCAAACCCAGACGTATTTCTCAGCCGGTACGAGGTCTACCCTCGCTGTGCGGTACACCGTAATACAGTTCAACACAGCAAACACCGGCACTAGATCTCTGGTTAGAATCAATTCCTGCCACTCGACACACAGACGACAATTTCTTGACTGTCTGTGTCAAACCCGTGTCAAACCCAGGCAGGTGGCAAATCTAATTGAGAGACTGTGAGAATTGGCGACGGCTTAGGAGGCCCTCATCCAGCAGTGGATAGATCATGGCTGATGATACTAATTTTAATTCAAGTGTGCATTCATTGGCCTGGCTGAGAAAGGTAGTGATGCCTACTTCTTGGTTATAATCCTGCGTCATCAGTTCTCCTGCTGTGTTTGTCTCACCTGATGACGGTTGCTTGTGTTGCGATCGAAACGTCGTGATCTATTATTTTTCTACCTACGTGACTTTAGCGAAAGAACCAAAGAGTATAGAAATCCTGCAGTCACGAAAACTTCAAATCAAGATTGCAATTACATTTTCAAAGAGCTAATTTTTTTCAATTAGCCACACGAAGTGTGGTTGCATAACAAAGCAATGCGTAACAGACCTTTATCGTAAACATTATTACAAATGGTTTAGTGCTTAAAGCATACCTTAAAGCATAATGACATTATAGAAATTACTGAACAATATAGGTCTCTGTTGTCGAGGGTTATTTTCTGGCACGCGGTTGTGCACTGCTTGCTGTGAGAATTCCCAGTGGATGTTCTTTGTTGAAGTGGCACCTCGCACTGCTGCAATCGAATTGGGACGTAAATAAAAACATTCATATTGACGTGGAAAATACAAGCGCTGTTTGGGTAATGTTGGTTCAT
This sequence comes from Lethenteron reissneri, assembly GCF_015708825.2. Classification (NCBI taxonomy): domain Eukaryota; kingdom Metazoa; phylum Chordata; class Hyperoartia; order Petromyzontiformes; family Petromyzontidae; genus Lethenteron; species Lethenteron reissneri. The sequence continues at coordinate 9,924,226 of NC_083817.1, forward strand.
ACTGCTCTGTGATCTGAAATATTGTTCATTGCTCTTTCAAGCCAAAAGTCGAAGACACCCCATAGAGTGCTATTTGCGAGCAGCTATTAAGGCCTGCACGGCATATGAGGGGGTGGTATGGCTAGCACCGTTTACCTGATTTTGCTCCCCAATGTTGATGTTTAAACACTGCCAGGTATTCATTTAAATAAAATCAGAATCTTTATTCAAACTGGAGAAATCTGATGAGCTATGAAGCTCTTTGCACAGATGTCCAGTAGGTTTCACAGATGTCCTACTTGACATCTGTGAATCCTTCAGGAGGACATCTGTGAATTTAAGGCTATGTCGACCTAGCGGAGGCCCACAGATAGTTCAGATAAAGTGTGGGCAATGCCTGTGCACTCGCCATTGATGTCAGCCATGGCAGGAAATCAAACTCAGGTCACAGGGCTCATAGCTCAGTGCACTAACAACTTTGCCACCAATTCCCCACACACACGCTCATCATGCACACGTCACACTCACCTCACACATCATGCAGGCACCATCATCACCTCAGCCTTCACCACAACCCTTCATCACCATCTTCACCTTCACTGTAATTTTTAAAATCATTACCACCTTCAACACGCACTAATCAGGCGGTCCGCCCATGGTAATTTGGAGCCAAAGGGATCTCACTTGATGGGTACAGTGGCAACTATCCAGCGCGTTCACACCTGAAGGAACAGACAGCAATTTCGAGAAATGCAGGCAGATTGCCAAATCCAATTATGAAACTGACCTTTCATGATGACAACAATGCCTCGTACATCATCATCTTCCTGCCCAATTGTGGTGTGAAGAATCTATCATGTTCTGCTGGCAGTCTCGAGCCAATATCAGGCATTCCACATTGCCATGACAGGGCCTGGGTATTTTTTGGCCGTTGAACCACCCCTTGTTGATTTCTATAAAAATAGGTACTTATTCTGTCTACCCGAGAATAAGTCATGATATTTGTATATATATATGAAACCATTTTCTAATCCACTGTTAGACGAGTGGCTTCCCACACCGCCGTGGGTATATTTGACCATACTTCACTACACGGGTCAGTGCGGATTGGTGGCAGCATCAACAAGGGAGCACAACAGTGCAGGACAGTACTTTAAAATGGATTGTGCTGCACGACCAGCCCTTCGCACAACGTGCCCCCCGCAGCCTGCAACACCTGTTATGCATAGTGGTCACCCAGATTATAAAACTACTAAGCATCTGCAAGAGAAAAAAATCTGATAGCTAATATACACATGGATATACATTACATGTACAGCACAACTCCAATAATCCAATAATCCGCGGTGATATGGGGTGGGGGGGTGAAGGGGGGCTAGGGTATTGGCATATCGCGGGTCCCGTAATCCGAGGTGCACCTCAGAGGGTAGTCCCCTAATTCGCGGGGAAATTTTTGCTTCGATGCGGTGTGCCGCGTTTTTTTTTCAGGAGCTGCGAACCCGCGGGCAATCCACGATTTTGCAAAATTTCGCGGATTATTGGAGCGCGGGTTTAATTTTCTTGTATATTGGAGTCCTCCTTTAGCTCTACATTCTAATGCTGTGTAGATTTCATACCTGAATAATATTGGGATTTTACTATTTCATACGTTACTGATATAGATGCAGTGTGCGTATTAATGGTATTAATATTGCTGTTTACAAATTGTGCCACTGGTCCCACACCTTGTTATAAAGTTAATGCTTTGCAATAATACAGTAATACTAATAACGTACAGCCCTTTCTCAAATTCCTCATGGATGAAGCCCTCCCACCCCCCAACTCCGTGTCTGTCACGGGGATTATTTTTCCATACTTCACCACGATTCTAATTAGGGCTTGGACGTGAATATGGGTGCCCAAGACCGGCTTAATTCGATGTCGCTTGCCACTGATATTAGACCAGGGCTGGGAATCAAACTCGGACAACCGGGGGGGGGGGGGGGGGGTGCGGGGGGGTACACAACGCTACCGCTTCCCGCAAACATAGACAAATTATAGATCCACGTGTACAACGTTGTACTTTAACATACCATACTATACTTTAGTATAGTATGTAATTATTGATGTCAATATCGTATTGTATTCAGTTACATGAATACATATTCGCACATGCACGTGCTTTTGCAGTGCTTTATTAGCAAACACAAAGACCTCCTCCGCTACAGCATTCATACAACATATTGGGAAATTGCAGCTGTAAGCACCCATAGAGACAGACACGATTCACGACATGGTGGTGCGGGCAGAAGCACGCGCAGCCCGCCTTTGTCTCCTCAGCGTTGATGGTTTTCTTTTTTTTACACACACGGCACCAGGTACTCGTTTAAGGCCGAGTCGACCTAGGGTGAGGGGCCCAGGACCAGTTCAGATATCACTCGACGGATGTCATCCGTGGCGGGGAATCCAACTCGGATCGCCGGGGTTTGTAGAGCACAGCGCGCTAACCACTGCGCCTCATAAGAGTACAGTCAGTGTACACACACACACACACGCAACACACGTGCAATTCGGGCACATGAATGTATTCATGACGCGCATTCACGGCCATGCATTGTTATACTGGGCACGCTCTTTGAGCGTTGCTTCCTCCTCCTCCATCCTCCTCGCGACCGCTGTGGGCTCGCAACTCCCACCCACCCACCAACCAAGCCCTAGCCCATCCCCTACCCCTCCTCCTCCTCCTACCCTCACCCTACCCTACCCCTTACCCTACCCACCCCCATCACGGCATCTCCCTGGGTTCTACCGTTGCCAGGACGTAGCCTGGATATTGTCTGGGTTGCTCGACGAGGCAAGCCACACTTGTAGTGTGCATTTACGAAGGCGAAACACAGTAACAGTCTTAAAAAAAAACAACTAAAGAATAAATAAAATTACAATAGCCACCTGCCGAGACATTTGCTGAGATGCCTCATATGCTTGGGGTATGTGTCTCTCGCTCTCAGTGTCTCTCCCATCTCATTGTCTGCGCGTGTGGTGGTGATGTCGTGTCTAATCCACGCTATTCAATCGCTCTGATCACCTCCGCGACTACACCGTACCGGGATTCGGAATCGCTTTCGAGAAGAGACTTAGATGCTAAATATACACATTAATGGAAATCGATTTTTTTTTTATCCATGACACGTTTTCTGTTCGCTATCTCATCAATTAAATATGCATCGAGTACAGTGGTAGTGTAGTTGTAACGTATGGGGGATACCGAAGAAGCGTTATGCATGTTGCCGTGTTGTGTAACCCGCTGCTGTGCATTAATACTCGGGCGTCTGCTATTAAAGCGGGGATAATTCATGGGATCCGTTATAGAAATCCCATTCAAAGGGACAGGGGGATCATAATAGTAACAATGAAAGCTGCTTTCTGCTTGCTCTGTATTTTCATCACGGCATTGCAATTCAATTCACTGAAAGCTAAAGCTATCGTATTTGAGATCGGTTTAGTAAAATAGCCTATAGAGAGACTCATATTCACGGTATATATGATGCAGTTTAATGTGCATACATACTAGTTTTTTATATCTAAGATGGGCCTGCATGTATACTGTGTAATATTAGTGTACACGTATGCATATGTAGTATACATAGACAGTATCGGTAGCATATATGTAATATAAACATACACTCGGCGTGCATGAAGCACCGTGTTTATGTAATGCTGTACACTTAGTTATCAGTGTATAATGATTGCTACGTGCAATTCACACGTGAAGTATTGTTGATACTTGGAGCACATAGGCATAAAGCAAACGGGTACTTGACCTACAGTTTACAAATAGTTTACAAATAATATGTGTATGGGTTAAAATATGCAGTGTGGATATGATGCGCTGTATATAATCACAGACGCGTTAAACAATATAACCGCACAATTCACACAGTTGGTAACACATTAGGATATATACATTTATTATAACGCCATTTTGGGCCGTACAGTCAATACGGCATCCCTTTATGACAACGGATAGCAGGAGCAGTGATCGAAATTGATCACACTTAAACGCGCCGTTGAGGTGCAATAAATGACAATAAAATCCGTCACGTGCAAATTAGAAGCGGGTACTTCGTATGGTGTTCATTTCAAGAGTTATTGTACGTTGAAAATGGGAATAGAATGGCAGACGCTTTGTTTTAAGGTTTCAGAACCATGGACAGCGCTTTGGTGCTGAACGGGCGAGGCCTAGTGCTACTCCTGCAGTGCGGATACTGCCACCGGTCTCGGCTAGTTCTCTCTGCCGGAGAAAGTGGTTCTGAGCCGGCGGGCATAGCCAACAAAACACGCCCTCCCTCCTCTCGCTAAACTTCAACCATTCCATCCCTTTAACGTGAATTGTTCCGTCTCTCGGTCTCCTATTTCGCAATTCATCCAATTCACCGCAAAACGTAGCTAACAATGTATGCATACACAATACGCGGGGGTTAATATGTTCAATACAATATTTTTTTCGTGGTTTTAAAAGCATGCAACGTTGTGGCTTGTGATCATCGGATATTTCACACCAATTTGTTATGTTCCGTATTGTTTTTAAAAAAATGTAACATCGCATTACTTTGATAATTTGCCCAAAAGCAATGCATGACACATTGCATTTATATATTTTTGCGTGTAATATATAACTAATCAATATGCCCAGCATTGTATTTTTTAAAAATGGTTTGATTAATCTAATTGCCCTTGTGCTACAAGACTCTAGAGTAATATTTTCAGGGCTGCATCAGTAAACTATAAGGAAATGTTTTCGTATCCATCAAAGCAAACGAATGTTTAAACATGACTTCCATTTGCTTTCAAGTGAAAGTGTAGTGGCGGTGCGTTGTCCTAATCCACCCTCTTCAATCGCTACGTCTCACCTAAGCGACACCTTACGTGAGATGCGGTGACGCTTAAAGAGGCCTAAATTAGCATTGAGGCGCGTCTCGCTCATCTCCCTGAGCCAGTTGTGGAAATTCCACATTCTTATGGCGGAAGGGAGGGGTCCTGCCCATAGGACGGTTACTTATTTTATCGGCCCCCAGAGGGACAGACGATAGGCTGAGTCAACCCCTCGGCACTCTACGACAGAGCCACTCGTCCGAATCTGAGAAAACGTGAACTGATTTGCCTCTGCGTAGATTATTACACGTTACTATGCTGCAAACGTGAAGACAATGTAATGTAAATAAATAACCAAATGCTTTGTGCAGAATGTTAGTATTATTGTTTATAATGTGGATATACATATACACTAGAATGTACGTATATGCCTCTCCATATTATAATACACAATGTCCCCCCCCCCCCTGTATTTTAAGCCAATGTGTATGGATCCGTCTTTTGATCCAGTAGGTGTGTGTGTACTTGACCAGATTTGTTCAGATCTATTGACACCAGGCACAAGTAGTGTGTCTTACTTTCTGGAGCGTCTTATAATCTGCATGAAACGGTATTTGCCTATGCTACAACGTTTAATACCCATATGCATACCAATTATATGCATACTGATGCAGTAACAAAATAGTTACACTTATATAGTACCGTACTGTATTGTGTTTAAGTAGGTCCTCTCATTTGCACTGCGGCCCTTGCCAATGTTGTCCAGATAGAATGATGATTCTTAATCGTAGAATTAGCTATGGCATGCTGAAGATTGCCAAGAGAAACAAACCCCGTCCAATGCTCTTCTCGCTGAGCCACTATCTAATAAGCGAAGCATTGGCTCTGAAGACAAAGATGGAGTTGATGGACCACACAAAGATGGGACAATTTTGCGTATGATATCTCCACCTATGAAACAACGGAAATGTGCGTACGAAGGCAGTAACAGCAAGCAGAGTTTCTGAGCCAATCGGTGCGGATATTGTGCTTTGCATGCGCTTTCTGTTGGAAAAATATTACGCCCCGGAATGGTCCAAACTATCACATTGCCGGACCCTGCCGATAAAGGATCTGTGAAAGTAAGGTGTTCAGGGTGGAGGAAAACAATACAATCAAATATTTCATTAAATTACGATGAAAACATTCGTTTAGTTTTTTTTAATATACCGGTTATGTGAAGTGTATAAAATCAATGTGTATGTCACACCCACATGATATACGTGATACAATGTATGTAGGAGCATGCCAGGGATACAGACATAGTTATTACAGCAGTTTTTGACGACGCCTGGATTTAATAATTGTGACTCAACCCAACAATTGTGTTTATATTGTACAATGTAGAATTTATGTTGCAACAAAAAAAAAATCTCCCATCAATAATCGCATAACCACATTGTCAACATCATCGCTATTTGAATGCGAAGTGAATTGTGCATTCGTAGCACCCGGGTGGCGGGTACGTTTCCTTTCATTTAGCAACGGTTAGTCCGTCGTGGGTTTCAATCAGTACATTGGGATACCAATGCCTTTCATCAACACTTTGATTCAGGCTCCATACATTTCATTTCGCGAGGTTAACACGTATGAAAGTAATCCTACAAGCTGGGAGCGCACTGGCCTTATGAATATATATACAAGCGTGCTGAAGTACAATCCAATAACACATTTGACTGACACGCCTTCATCTATCGGTGGATTGAAAGATGACGAAAATGTTGTTTACGGTATTTTTACGATTAAAGCAAAAACGTATAAGTGAACACACTGTTGAATACAAGACGTGCAAATAATGAATTAAAACACACCCATTACTCCGATTTATCTTCGTTCATATCAATATTTAGTTCTCACCCATTGCGTTATTGTATTAACACAATCAGATCAAATTAGGCTATGGAACTGTTGATTGCATAATATGATTTAAAAAAAAGTATTTTAGTGTATCTTAGAGGAGAGATCAATCGACGTTTCGGATGACTGGCGTTTTTATTTTCCAGCTCTCAAACCATTTAAATCCCACACGTGTTTGAATGTACGTGCACGCATGTGTGTGTATGTATGTCGTTAGCACGCTGTGCTACGAGCCTGGCCACTGAGGTTCGATTCCCTCTCACGGCCAATACCAGTGACGATAATCTGAACCGGTCATGGGTCTCCCCTATGTCGACTCAGCATGAAATGAGTACCTGTTGAGGTGTGTAAACATCGCCACTGGGGATACAAAGACGGTCGGACGTGGTGTGGGCCACCCCCCTCCCATTGTGTGTCATGCCGGCCTTGATAGGTGCTCGCTAACAGCATTTGTATATATGTATGTATGGGCAGTAGTAGTGTAGCGGTTAGTGCGCTGTGCTACGAACCTGGCCTCCCGAGTTCGATTCCCACTCACGGCCAACACCAGTGACGATTATCTGAATCGTTCCTGGGCCTACCCTAGGGTCGACTCAGCCTTAAATGAGTACCTGGTGCGGTACGTAACAGTATCGCCACTAGGGAGACAAAGGCGGCCGGGCGTGGTGCTGGCCACCCACCCCCTCGTGTGCCGTTCTGGCCTTCTTAGGTGCTCTCTAACAGAACTTACTCCAACAGTCTGCTAAGGTTATACGGGGAATCTTTGTCTTTGTCTTGTATGTTTATATATGGCTCTGGAATAGCTTAATCAGTAAAGCCGCTATGTTTTTAAATTAAAATATTTCACCTGGATAAATCCCTTGAGATGGAACATCTCGTTCGCAATGGTGTCAAGTGACGCATACCGAGTCAACACGTAATCGCACATACACAGCATCTTTACAATCTAGAACTTACACAGCATACATTGCACAGCAGACAAACACATACATACATAAATACATAAATTACACAACGGTCGACACCACCGGTTCAAATAGAATGTCCTTTACCTGTCGTGATTGCTGGTGTTGTGCGAGTGAGTTTTAATTAAGGACTTGAAAAAGAGACTGTCGGCAGATGTGAGTGTGTGTCTGGGAGAACGTTGCATGCCGAAGCGGCGATGTGACTGAGCAAGATTTTCACTGTTTAGGGTTTTTATTCTTCGGGGCACTTAAAAGTGTTCTGGTTTTAGGACTGAAGAGAACAGTTGATGAAATCACGATGGCAAAGGTCATCTTCATTACCGCCACCATCATCGCCTATCCAGGGTTGGTAATATGACAACTATCTTGTGAATCTTTACCATTTGATTGCAACATAACGATCGTTATGCTATAGAGACAACACGGACTGACGTGGGCATGTGGAATTCCAATCATAGGCTCAGAACCCTCAATTGGTATGACCTCCATCCTATTTTTGTGAGGGCATTATTATTAAGTCCTGTATATGGCAAACACATTAATATTGGTATTACAATGACAAAATCAATTCCCCTTAAGCCAGATGAGATAACACGCAATTACAATGCAATTTGCATTACGTTATATGGCATTTGAATATAGGCCGCGCCTCACGACACTGCATAGAAAAAGTGGGACATTTTCCATGGAGAACAAGCAGTGCTAGATTTATACGACGTGTACTTACATGTACACTGCGAATACAGGGTGCTTCAAAACAATGTTAACACTTCTGAGAATTTGCAACAATACCACGAGAAATTTGCTGCCTCCTCCGGGCTCTGGAGGCCACCTGGAGAATATTCCAGGCAACGTGTTGACAACGATGGCAAACAAGTGGAGACTCTTTGACTTTGTGGACCTGTTAACATTACATTTTTTGTCACGTTTTACAGGGTATTATCCATTCTTCTTCCATTAAAACCGATAGTCCCATATAAGTGTTAACATTTATTTGGATCACCCTGCATATACACAGTGTACATACACGGAGTATATACACAAAACTGTGTATAGACACATTTTAAATGATGGGACAGTAAGTAGAAGAGTGGAAGGGAAAGGTCTTAAGCCTGGACATCAACTGAGAGTCAAGAGCGCAGATGGCCGGAGGGAGAGTCTTTCAAACTACGGGGGGAAGCGAGAAGGAATGACCTCCCACTGAGCAAAGGTTGACCCCGGGGTGCGGGGGTGGGAGTTCGACAGAGATCCTTGGATTCTGTAGTGGAGAAAAGACGAGGGCGAGTACGGTTATACTCGCGGAGGGAGGTAGGCAGAGGCGAGTCACGGTTGCGAGATGTTAACTACCTCGCCCGGTATACATGAGGTCGTGGCTTCGATCCCGACCCGGACGATGCCTGTACATTTGGAGTCTGCGTGTTCTTCCCGTGGTCGCGTGGATTCTTCGCCGGGTCCTCAGGTTTTACCCTCCACATTTAGAAACGTGCGTTGGCCGCTATACATTTCCACACGATGAGCCATTTCGTTGAGCTATTATTTCTGGGCAGGTCGCTTCTGAAAAAAATAGTCATATAGCTCAATGGTCTTTACCTGGAAAAAATAAAAACATATATTTTAGTTTTAGTTTAGATTCTACGGAGCATCCTTCGGACAGGAATTGCGATCTCGAAATAGATCCAGGACTGGGCCGGGAGATCCAGTGGAGCGTGGCGAGTGTCGGGGTGGGGCGGGCACGTCTACGCGTGTCGGTGATGAGTCTGGCCGGCGTGGCATTCTTCGGACGATCTGGAGATTGGAGAGGAGAGCTGCGTGGATGGCGCAGAGCGCCGCGGTTAGTCAAGTCAGGTCTAGACGTAGACGAGCAGCTGCAGCGAGGTAGCGGTCGATGTGGGAGATGTTGCGGAGGATGTAGGAAGCCCCGCCGCCCCTGTGTGATATCAGTCTTTATATCTACATCAGCTCAAGCCTTCGGTAAATCACGTGACTCCCATGTGGCCACCCACCCACCCTTCTCCCCACAATGAATCCCTCCGTTCTGCCTGTCCCTCTGTGAACACAGACTCAGCTCTGGGCAGCGCCGGTGTTATTGTGTAGTCGCCTCTTGCTCGCGAACCCTCGTCTTTCCTCACCCCTTTGGTCACGGTTTTTCTTTCCACTCCTTTATGTCTTATTTCCCTTTCATTTCACAATCTTTCTTCCCTTTCAAATTCCTTTTTCATTTTCCATCCATTAAATTCTTGACTCTACTCCCCTTCCCTTCATGTGCCACGGATACAGAGTAACCAGTACATTTGCTCCGATCTCGAGTATATATGATCCTATCTCTAGTACATATGCTCCGATCTCGAGTATATATGATCCTATTTCTCGTATATATAACTACAATATCTTGTGTATATGATGCAATCTCTAGTGTATATGTTACCATCTCTTGTGTATATAGTACAACTTAATTCTAGATTTGAAGCTTTCGTGACTGCAAGGATTCATACCCTTAGGTTTTTTCGGTAAAGTCACGTAGGTAAAAAATAATAAAAATAAAATAATAATAAATCAAAATATTATTTATTTGATTTATTAGCATTTTATTTTATTATTTATTATTATTTTCCTACGTGACTTTACCGAAAAAACCTAAGAGCATATATAGTACAACCTCATGTGAGTGAAGAGGACCTGAGAGTGCAAGGTTTATGGAACCACACGTCAAATAATATGATTGTTAATGTCGTAGACGTGACGCGCTGTACAGCAAAGTGACATTTTAACGTAAATAACATTTAAATGTGTGCATACAAACACACTATATTGCCTGTATCATTACATTCATGAGTTGAATCATGTCAGCTGCCTTGCTATTTTTTTAAGTATACAAATAGACATCAAATGTCGAGTCGTTAATAAATACATCTATCTAAGTATAGACGTGTTTTGTGAAAACGCAGCAATCTAAATAAATAATATAAATATCCCTTTAATATGGCGACGGACTCAGAACCAATGATACCTCTTTCTGCATTATCAAATAATCCGGTGCGTATCGATTGCACTGCTTTTGACACGTGTTAAGTATTGACAGACTGGACAACTGTGGATCATAAAACCTTTTACCCATGGCACACCCCATGGGAGGGGGAGAAGATTCGCGGGTATAATGGATGGAAATGGAACGGGATAAGGGAGGGATGAAGTCTGCAAGACGGACAGAGAGGAGGCCACGGCAAGCAGAAGAGCGGCGGGAAGGGAGAAAGAACGCCGGAGCAGGAAGGGGAAGAAGGAGAAGGTCCAAGACGGTGGAGATGAGAGGGCGATGATGAGAGGCGAGGCGAGAGAGGTGGAAGAGAGAAGGAAGGGGGCGATCAGGAGCTGCTCTGAGCAGCGTCTGATTTTGCAGGGGCGCGGGGAGAGGGAAAGATTCAGAGTGGGGGTGGTCACACAGAAGTCACGTGGTTTACAGGAGGCTTGAGTTGATTTAGATAAAGAGATAGTTCACTTCCTATAGCTCTGCTGGCACACGAGGCTTTTTCTTCCTCCAAGTTTGTCTTCCCTCCCTACTCAATTTAATAAAACCACAATGCGTCCCACCACTACGAATCACCCCCACTTCGTAAGCTGCACTCTGCGATGCAAATCACCTTCCCATTTCCTGCGCGTGGCGTGTTCTCGCCTGCCAAACAAACACAATGTCACGCAGATGATAACAGACGTCTGCGGCGCAGGTACTACATCTCTGTTGCATCGCAGTGCACAGAGGCAGCCCAAGAGAGACCTCGTAAAGTCCTAACGGCCACGGGACATAATTGTCCTTGGGGCTCCGCTGCCACTGCTCCTGGTGCTGCTGCCGTGTTTTATTGCACGAGGGACGTTTGGCTGTGTTGGCAGTTTTCGAAAGTGGCTGATGGGCCTGGCTTCGGGCTAAAACATGAGTGACAACGCATTAATAACGGCCGATATGTGCTCATAGCTCCACCGGTTGCAGCTATAAATTACTCCATAAATAACATTTTTAGAACGCACATTAAAATATGGGACAGCGGATCGGCGGGTTATTTATTTATTTGTGTCGGTTTAATGTTTTCGAGTGCAATTATTGGGTGTCTCGCCAAAAGGCAACGGCTGGATTAATAAGAAGAACCGGTGAATACAATATAGTATTTATTGAAGGCACTGCGCTGTGTATGTCCCAATAAAATTTAATTGAAAGGTTTGGCGCAGAGCTGCGACGATTTGTTGATTACCCGCATGCAGGTGATTTTTAATCAAGAGATTGAGCTACGGGCGTCAACGATGTTCGGGGCGGACGAAGAAAATGCCCTCTGATTTTTTTGTTCGGCTGCAACGAAAAACATTGGTGGGGGGGGGGGGGGCTGGTCGAGTCTCATTCCGAATCGTCGTCTCATTCGATATAGAAGTCTCACGTCTCATAACAAACTGAAATCCTCATCTTCGTCAACACAGAAAGGCTTGTACCATTCAATAAACAAACACCCCCCCCTCGCACCTCCCCGACTCGACCTACACCGAATCCCCGTCTCATTCAATACGGAAATCAAGTGTCTGACATAGAACTCATTTCAACCGATACGGATCTTTTGACCCTCACCCAACATGCAGAAGCCTCGTCTCGTCGTAACGTACACGAACGTTTTTGCTTTGTCTGGTAAAATAATAACACAAAATAACGCCTCGTCCAAATACAGAAACTCCATCTCATCCAATCCAGAACCCTTGTCCAATACGGAACATTCAACTCTTTCCATACAGAAACTCAGTCTCATCGAACAGAGAATGTCATTTTGTTAGGATGCTTTATTTTTGGCTTAAAAATAATTGTCCAAATTTTACTAACCACATGCATAAAACACAACAAAAGGCACGCATTTGTTATTGTCTCATCAATTGTCATCATGCTTAAACTTCATCGCCATCAGCGATGGTCAATCCACTGCTGGATGAAAGCCCCCCTAAGTCGTCGCCATCTCGCCGCCGTCGCTTCCTGTCGATGTACGCGCACAAGTTGAACTTCTCTTCCACCGTACGTAGCCTGAACGAAGGTGCACGTATGATCCACATGGCTCCCGCACACAAGCTAATTCCATTGCTCCATCTCCTCTGCGGTCGTGCTCTCTCCGAACTTGGCTTTTGTAAAAACGTGCCCAATTAAAACTAAAATGTGTACATCTACTTGCTGATAATGATGATGATGATGATTGGCTAATCAGCTCGTGATTTGCGGCCAAGAATATTTACGGCTCTCGTGTCGTACACAAGAGGCCCGCCACGTCTTCCGTTGAAGCCCGGCGGAAGACGCCAGGGAAGACAAGAGCCCCCCCTAACCTCTCCTCCCCCCATGAATCAAGCTGAAAAACGCGAGAGCGAAACTCAAGGGGATGTCGCTCATTCCTCCGTCGGTTTGGCAACGGTGACGTTACTCCACGTGACAACCAACAGCGTTCTAGCAACATATCGAGATACGACGCAATGTTGCATGACAACAAAGGGGACAAGGCTGACTAATAAACAAACACAATGAGTCCTCGGATATATATTTATATATTGTTACTATAAATATTAAGACGCCTTTTTTAAAGCAGGTTACTGCTTGGGATGTTTGGGTAATTCCATAAATTTGAGTTCTAAAACACGTATTTGGTGGTGGTGACGCTGCTGCTGCTGCTGCTACACTGGCAGCGATGGACAATCACAGTCAACACGCGTACGTCGACGATGCTGTGCGGCCTTAAATGGGAAAATATTTGCGTGTAATAGGCAACGTTTCAGGCAATGGCCCTTCTTTACAACACATGAAATGAAATCATATGAATAAGCCCCAAAACGCCACCGATCATGTTTATTTCCACCCCCACCCCTTTCAATGCCACAGTATTACTGACGAATTTGTTGAGTTGTTAAGATTGAGAACTAAACTTATGTAGTCTTGTTGGACGGATTAAAGAAAAGCGTACGTTTTAGCCAATTCACAATTTGTTGAAAGGTTCAAGATGCAAACCTGGTGTACCCGGAAAAATAAAAAACAAACAACGCTCAAAATGTACCCGGATGAAGGAACCTTCTTGCTCTAGATTTGAAGTTGTTGTACTGCCTCCTGAAGGCCCTCTTTGTGAGGCCCATGGACGTGAAGTCTTCCCACTCGTGTCGACTCATCACGATTCACCAACCCTACCTTCGCGTCGCTGGCTTACAGACTGCGATGGCTCACCAGCCACACGCAGACAAAGATTCACCCAGCGTAGCCGTAGCTGACTTCTTCTGGGCAAAAGTCGCTAGCGAGCACCTCTGAAGTCCGTCACGGCGCATGAGGGGCTGGGTGGCCAGCACCACGCCCGGCCGCCTTTGTCTCCCCAGTGGCGATGTTAACACAACCCCCCCCCCCGGTTCTTATTTGAGGCTGAGCCGACCTAGGGGAGGCCCAGGACCGATTCAGATAACCGTCACGGGCGTTGGCCGTGAGCGGGAATCGAACTCGGATCATCGTGGTGTTGTTCTCAGATGCAGCGCCCTAAGCACGACACTACCCCCCCCCCCCACGCAACACACAATAGCTACTGCATCAAGGCGGCTTCCTCTGCCATTAGTAAGGGTGGTTCCACGTCAGCTGTCCTGCATAACAATACATGGGGAGTAGGGGTCGCTCAGTGGGAGTGTGTAGGGGGATAACAGGGGTCAGTGCGTTCAGTATTGATTGGGGAGCGAGGAGGGTGCGTCTGATATTATTTGAAGGATGGTCATCGCCCCGGGGCGGGGGATGGAGTTTGCTATCGGTGCCAGTGCTTTAAGGGACAATGAATGACATAGGGGCCTTTTGTTTGGCTCGTGTTGCTTTGTAATGTGATGCAGCTTGGGTTTAGATTCTGCGCCACGTGGCTTTGGCGCTGACGATGGCTTGGGTGACGGCTAGGGGTGAGGGCGATGGCTTGGATGATGGTGGTGGCATGGGTGATGGTGATGTACGTGTGTATGTTGAACTTCTTTCGCACCGTACGTAGCCAACCGCGACAATCGGAGGTGCGGGGGCAGGACAAGACTTGGGTCATAGTGGTGACTTAGTTGATGGTCATGGCCTGCGTGAAGTTGATGGCTTGGGTAATGGCTAGGGTGATGGTGGTGACTTGGCTGGTGTTGATGGCTTGAGTGATGGCTATAATGATGGTGATAGCTGGGGTGAGGGTGATTGCTATGGTGAAAGTGGTGGCTAGGATAATGGTAATGGCTAGGATGGTGGCGATGGCTCGGGTAACGGTGATGGCTTGGTGGATGTTGTCTTGGCACGCCGGCCTGCCGCGCGGGTGCCACCAGCAACGTTGCGAGTTCACGGCAGCGCAGCGAGCGAGCCGCGTGGACACTTCGAGGGGCCACGCGATCTCTGACCACGCTCCTTTCAAAAAGAGACGGTCGCTCGCGAACCCCGAACGCCCCGTAGATGATTTTGTATTTTGCTGGCGAACAAAGGGGAAGGTAGCGGGAGAGAGGCGGCACCGTTCAAGCCACGGTCACCTGACCTCTGCCTCTCCCCCATGGTCCCCCCGCGGTGCCCACGTTCACCGCCCCGCACCAGGTGCTCACTGCCAAGCTGAGTCAGACAGATTGGAGGCGTCGTCGCGGTCAGGTGTGGGCGAGACGTGACCATGGTTTTGTTAGTCATGGCTAGAGAAACCGCACCCCCCCCCCACCTCCTCCTCCTCTTCCTATAGCCATATCGACTATGGGGGGAAATTATGTTCGACAGCACCTAGTCAAGGCTGCGCATGGCGCTCCAGCAGGACGTGATAGGTTCCAGCATTTAAGGCTCAGTCGACCTAGGAGCGGCCCAAAACATGGTCACATGTTTCCCACTTGATGTTAGCCGTGGCTGGGAATCGGCGTACGAACAGACGCAACACCACCCCACTTTAGCCCTCAAGGAGTGTTGGGGCAGAGTGCTGTGAAGGCCGACACGGGGCACGAGTGCGTGGGTGGCCACCACCACGCCCGGTCCCACCGCATCGGGTACCCATTTGAGGCTGAGTCGACCTAGGGGAGGCCCAAAACCGGCTAAGATAACCGTCACCGGTGTTGGCCGGGAGCGGAAATTGAACTCCGTGAAGCCATTTTCTTACATCCACACGTACACACGTGTGCACAGATATGTAACATACAATAGTACATATGTTAATACAAGTAGTTGTATTATTGGTACTGGCCCCGGCCATAGGAATGTGGATGTTTCCACTGCTGGCTTGGGGTCATATGAATGGAGGTGTGTGTCACCCTCGTGCTCAGCTCGAGCAGAGAAAAAACACTTGGCGAATGCACAGAGCTCGAACATTAATGAACAGGGCTCAAAATCTTACTGCTCTAAAATCACTTTCTTATTTTTGTTATCATTAATATACTACGATGCAGCAGCAGCAGCGGTGTTATCATTATTATTGAGAACAGTAATACCCCGGTTTACGTCAAGGATGCGTTCCTGAAAAGTGCGACGACGAATATCGAAACGACGTCAAATCCAAAGCGATTTACGGGGTAGGCGGTGGTGGAGGTGGTGGTAGTGGTGGTGGTAGTGGTGGTGGTGGTAGTGGTGGTGGTGGTAGTGGTGGTGGTAGTGGTGGTAGTGGTGGTGGTGGTAGTGGTGGTAGTGGTGGTGGTGGAGGTGGTGGTGGTGGAGGTGGTGGTGGTGGTGGAGGTGGTGGTGGTGGTGGTAGTGGTGGTAGTGGTGGTGGTGGTAGTGGTGGTGGTGGCGGTGGTAGTGGTGGTGGTGGAGGTGGTGGTGGTAGTGGTGGTGGTAGTGGTGGTGGAGGTGGTAGTGGTGGTGGTGGTAGTGGTGGTGGAGGTGGTGGTGGAGGTGGTGGTGGAGGTGGTGGTGGTGGTGGAGGTGGTGGTGGTGGTGGTAGTGGTGGTGGTAGTGGTGGTGGAGGTGGTGGTGGTGGTGGTAGTGGTGGTGGAGGTGGTGGTGGAGGTGGTGGTGGAGGTGGTGGTGGTGGTGGTAGTGGTGGTGGTAGTGGTGGTGGTGGTAGTGGTGGTGGTAGTGGTGGTGGAGGTGGTAGTGGTGGTGGTGGTAGTGGTGGTGGAGGTGGTGGTGGAGGTGGTGGTGGAGGTGGTGGTGGTGGTGGTGGAGGTGGTGGTGGTGGTGGTAGTGGTGGTGGTGGTGGTAGTGGTGGTGGTGGAGGTGGTGGTGGAGGTGGTGGTGGAGCTGGTAGTGGTGGTGGTAGTGGTGGTGGTGGTAGTGGTGGTGGTAGTGGTGGTGGTGGTGGAGGTGGTAGTGGTGGTGGTGGTGGAGGTGGTGGTGGTGGAGGTGGTGGTGGAGGTGGTGGTGGTAGTGGCAGTGGAGGTGGTGGTGGAGGTGGTAGTGGTGGTGGTGGAGGCTGAGAGGCGACGGTTAACGAGACATGGCGGACGATGCTGTCAGCGACGTGAGTGTGGGGCTGAGGCGACGCAACACCAGGCAGCGGCGTTCACAATAAAGTGACGACTTATTTGCGAAACGACGTGTGAAAGGTAGAGACGTGAATGGCGGTGTTACAGAGCTCCCTGCGTTAGTCACGAGATTGCTGCCCGCGATTTTGGCCGTCCGCGAATCGCATCTGTAACTCTACACGACTACATCTCGAGAGAAAGAGAGAGAAAAAGTGATGAGGTAAAGTGATGAGAGGTAAAGTGATGAGGTGAAGTGGTGAGGTGAAGTGGTGAGGTGAAGTGATGAGGTAAAGTGATGAGGTGAAGTGATGAGGTAAAGTGGTGAGGTAAAGTGATGAGGTGAAGTGATGAGGTAAAGTGGTGAGGTAAAGTGATGAGGTGAAGTGATGAGGTAAAGTGGTGATGTAAAGTGATGAGGTGAAGTGATGAGGTAAAGTGATGAGAGGGAATGTGATGCAAGAAAGTGATGAGAGGTAAAGTGATGAGGTAAAATGGTGAGGGAAAGTAGTGAGGTAAAGTGATGAGGTAAAGTGGTGAGGGAAAGTGGTGAGGTAAAGTGATGAGGTGAAGTGATGAGGTAAAGTGATGAGGTAAAATGGTGAGGGAAAGTGGTGAGGTAAAGTGATGAGGTAAAGTGGTGAGGGAAAGTGATGAGAGGGAATGTGATGAGGTAAAGTGATGAAGTAAAGTGGTGAGGGAAAGTGATGAGAGGGAATGTGATGAGGTAAAGTGATGAAGTAAAGTGGTGAGGGAAAGTGATGAGGTAAAGTGATGAGGTAAAGTGATGAGGTAAAGTGATGAGGTAAAGTGATGAGGTAAAGTGATGAGGTAAAGTGGTGAGGGAAAGTGATGAGAGGGAATGTGATGAGGTAAAGTGATGAAGTAAAGTGGTGAGGGAAAGTGATGAGAGGGAATGTGATGAGGTAAAGTGATGAAGTAAAGTGGTGAGGGAAAGTGATGAGGTAAAGTGGTGAGGTAAAGTGGTGAGGTAAAGTGGTGAGGGAAAGTGACGATGCGCATCATCATCATCTTAATTTGAGTTATGTTAATTTGTAAACTATTTAATACTTTAATTTGTTTTATTTAATTGATGTTTTATTTCGATTTAAAGCTTTCGTGACTGTAGGGATTCATCTTCTTGGTTCTTTCGGTAAAGTCACGTAGAAGGGAAATAATAATATACAATTATTTTATTATGTTTTATTTTATTATTTGCCTTCTACGTGACTTTACCGAAAGAACCAAGAAGATAATTGATGTCTATTATAGCCAATTTTGTTCATGTTATGATAATTGTGTATTTCATAGCTTATTTACGTATTTTTGTTGAGGCAATTCATTTAAAGGTATGTTTCCTTAGGCCGATATCATTATCCGCGAAATTTTCAGTTTCTGCCAACACGTCCCCCGTGCTGTCAAGTTGTCGATTACCGATTCAAAACGGCATAATCGTCGTGTTCGTCATCATCGTCGTCGTCATCGTCATCATCGTCGTCATCGTCGTCATCATCGTCATCATCGTCGTCGTCATCGTTGTCATCATCGTCGTCATCGTCGTGTTCGTCATCATCGTCGTCATAATTGTCGTCATCATCGTCGTCATCGTCGTCATCGTCGTCGTCATAATGTCGTCATCATCGTCGTCATCATCGTCGTCATCGTCGTGTCGTCATCATCGTCGTCATAATCGTCGTCATCATCTCGTCATCGTCGTCATCATCGTCGTCATCGTCATCATCGTCGTCATAATCGTCGTCATCATCCTCGTCATCGTCGTCATCCTCGTCATCATCGTCGTCATCAGTCGTTGTTGTTGTCGTTTCGCGGCGCATTGTTGACACTTGAATGTGGGATTGAGGCGAGGATTACATTTTTTTGGTCCCCCCCCCTTCCCTTCCTCACTAATCCACATCTTTCACTCGTTCGGATAATGTCTGGTTCCAATTAGTTCAGATTAGTGGTATTTGAAAGCATATATAATGTATGTGGGCTGTTGCCCCTGTGTGTGTGCGCGTGTGCAGATGTTTTAATTCGGCATTTATATCATTAACATTTTCCCATTATGGCCAAATCACCCGGAATGCCACTCAATCCCCTGAGATGTGGGAAGCTAAGCAGGCTTGAGTCTGGATAGTGATTGGGTGGGCGACCACCGCCATGCGCACCATGCTAGTGCATCCATCGTTGTGCTGTACTGCGCTCCATTGTCTATGCGCCTCACCGTCACCAATCTGCACTGGCTGTGGGTAAATTGTTGAGCCCCTAACATTTGGCATTCTGAGACACGCTCGCGAGCCTTAGCATTCAGTGTAAGTGCCGCACACTCAAAAGAAAAGTGATCTATGACTTATTTAGGCTCATAATTGTGCATTATTGATGACTTTTAAAGAGCCAAATTATGAATTGCGGTGTTGAGGTTTGAAACACCCGTCATTTATTGGCTGTAAAAATTTTAAACATAAAAACCCGATGCAGGACACCCACTGAAAAGGAATCCTCCGGTTCAGTGTGGCTCCCCTGGATAAATGATTATTAATGATTATTTGGCTCATCACAATTATCCAAACTGCTCGATCCAAACCAAGTGGTGCAGGACTGAGGGTGCTTGTGGGTTTACTGTGAACGTCCAACCCTCTTAGCACCAGACCAGGGCATATTGGGGTTTCTCTGGTGCAGAGTACATTACCAACACTCAAAAACAGTCAAACAAACGAAAGGATCCTAAGCGATTTCGTGCGTATGTTAATAGATCACTCAAAATCATCACCAGCACCGCCGTGGAGTCGAGAACTGTGCCAATGGTTACTTTGAGCTGTGCATTGTAACGTTGTGTGTCGTAAAATCATGAAGAGTTGGGGAGTCCTTGCCTCTTGAGAGATCAGCAGTTCCCCAAAATCGATTCAAGCGAGCCTGGCTCTGCTGATGAGACACTGGCGTGTCGAAACCGGGTCCAGAGTTTGCCTGCTTTGAATCAGTGCTGATACAATGATGGACTCCCCGTAGGCTGATGGGTAGTGTTGGAAATATTCTCGGTTTTGTGTTTGTTACGTAGAGAGATGGGTGGGTATGTGGAGGAGATATATCTACTAGGTTTGTTCGATACGATACGATTCGTGAGACTCACGTGTATACGCACGGCATCAAATGCACCGCAGGCATTTAATCATTCTCAACATGCATTTGAAATTCGCAACTCACAGCACCGCGCTGCATTATATCTACGCGATCTTGTTTGCCAGTCTCAAAAAATATGAGAAATATATAATACAAATATTTTTACGAATAAATCACGTAAGTTTAAATACCAAGCATACAAAATTACCACATTCAAATTTCCTATCCCAAAGAAATTAAATAATGAATCAAGAATAAAAATTTCAACTAAAAATGGTTGGGACACAAATCGCTGGTTGGTCCCCCGCGAGCGAGAGGAGGAGGGGGGGCGACAACCCCAACAACCCCAACAACAACAACAACAACCCCAACAACAACCCCAACAACAACAACCCCAACCCCAACAACAACAACCCCAATAACAACAACAACCCCAACAACAACAACCCCAACAACAACAACAACAACCCCAACAACAATCCCAACAACCCCAACCCCAACAACAACCCCAACAACAACAACCCCAACAACAACAACCCCAACAACAAATCAAGGCTCTCCGTGCACAGTCGCGCCTGCGATGTGGCTGATCGCGGCGGGCTCTGGGCAGGGAGGGCTACGGCTGAACGCGTCACCGCGGCCGCATTGCCCCGCGCCTAATCTCGACCCGCGCAGGCTTCGCTGGAGCCCGCTGCGGGGTTATTTATTTATTTATAATAATAATAAACCATCTCGCTGTGCGCTAAAAGGCCAGGCGGTGCAGATGTCCACGCTGTATCGGAGTGGGTGGGGGAGGGTGGACACATGTCCCCCCCTCTCCTCCCCCACAACCACCACCACCAAGACAAAGATCCCCCGTGTAGCCTTAACAGAGTGTTGGGGCAAGTGCTGTTAGCGAGCACATATGAAGGCCGGCAGGGCACACTCAGGGGCGGGTGGAAAACACCACGCCCGGACGTCTTTGTATCCCCAGTGACGATGTTTACACACACCGCACCGGGTACTCATTTGAGGCTGAGTCGACCTAGAGGAAGCACAGGACCGGTTAAGATAATCCTCGACTGTATTGGTGGCCTTGAGCGGGAGTCGAATTCGGGTCGCTGGATTAGGTAGTTCAGCACGCCAACCACAACACTACCGCTGCCCAACACCATTACTACAACCACCACCACCACCATCCGCCACTCCCCTGCCTCCTAACGCTCACGCGAGCAGCTTGGGTGGTGCCGTAGCGGGGTGGGGGGTGTCGATGTGCTGTTTGCATGCCGGCTCGATGCATTGTGTCCGCGGCGCGTTCAATAAGTGCTAATCCACGGGATCGGCGTGGACGTCTGGCTGTGTGGACGGATAGCGGAGGAGGGCTGGGAGGTGAGACAGGAGGAGGCTTAGGGGGTGGAGGCGGGGCGGGTGGGAAGAGGTCCCTCGATAAAGTTACGATGTTCGCAGAGAGACAGCGGCGGCGGCTGCTTCTGCTGCATGATAATGTCATCTGCAATCGCCACGTCTCGTCTCCGTGTCTCTCTTGCGCCAATGGGTGGCACTGGTCCGCGAGATTTCCGAACGGATTTTGTGTCACAGATGGCATCATCGGAGATGAAATTAGGTAGAATGTTGTTGTCGCTAATAATATCTTGTTGATTATTAGACCTCTTTAGCCAGTAGATTCTCACCTCGAGCCATCATTACTTTGATAGTGCATTGTCTTTGAGCTGTGTACGCCTTTTGGCGTCCTCTGGTCGAGCACCAATTGGGTCGAGGCTCAAAAGAAAGCCGTCCCTTGGTGTGGATCAATCAGTTATAAGGACGAATTGCCCGATGATGCTGGATGCAATTACCAGCGAAACGTCGTACTCAAAAAATGTAAATGTTGTGGTTTCACGCTTCAACACACCGGTGGGTTAAAGTAGTGAACTATTTGTCTTTTGTCAACGTGACACTTTTTTGCTGATTGGCCGTGTCGGGTGGTGGAGGGTGACGACACATTTATAAATAACGCGATCTAACCCAAAACGTTGATTATGAATAATATTGGTCGTGAAAGCCTACGTGTTAAGCATATAGTGTGTTTTTGTTTGCATTTGACTGCAAGTATTGTGGTTAATGCAGACATGAATCCTTGTAAAAAGGTTTCAGTTTTGTTGCCATAAAAAAGTGGAAAACCCCTATTATTATAATATAATGTTGGTTTGTGTAAATCGCAAAGCGCTTTGCCGCATCTCAAGACATGTTACCATCGGGATTTTAAAACAATTCCGTTTTAAGTGTTTTTGCTCGGAGGAGAGAACGCAGGTAACTCAGTAAAACCCCCACACGGTTGGCTACGTACCGTGCAGCAGAAGTTCAACACACAGACACATGCATCCACTGCGAGGACAGACCCACTCAATGGCCAGGTAGTTAACAAAACGCAGCCTGGAGCCAGGGATTCCAATTCCACATTACCATGACTGGACAACCACCGCTTTACTTCCGTCATAGCGGCACGGCACTTAAATGATCAACCCTGGATACCACGACGGGCTTGAGTCGACGATGTGCCCGTTGGATTTTACAGGCAGTGTTTGATTTGAAAAGTGAATCCGCCTTCTCGACTCGGTCGTTAAACTCACGGCATTCTAATCGCAGGTCCAAGCGTCTCTCTCAGACCGTGGCACCAATCAGCCAGATTTGGCCTCTTAAGTCACCCCCCCCCTCGGCTCCTGGCGTTAGCGGGGCGCGGTGATTACCGCCGCCTTTAAGCGGCCGGTGGTGGCTGCCGACGGGTCGGTTTCTCGCTCGTGTACGTGTGTGCGTGTGTCTGTGTGCGTGTGTGCGTGTGCATGTATGTGTGTGTGCATGTGTGTGTGGCCTCAAGGTGCACATGGCCTGGCACAAGCGTCGTGGTGACGTCACCGCCACTTAGTGGCGAATGGCGGTTGTTGTTGGTGTGTGTGCGTGTCTGTGTGCGTGTGTGCGTGTGTGTGTGTGTGCGTGTCTGTGTGCGTGTGTGCATGTATGTGTGTGCGTGTGTGTGTGCATGTGTGTGTGCATGTGTGTGTGCATGTGTGTGTGTGCGTGTGTCTGTGTGCGTGTGTGTGCGTGTGTGCATGTGTGTGTGCATGTGTGTGTGTGTGCATGTATGTGTGTGCATGTATGTGTGTGCATTTGTGTGTGTGTGTGCATGTGTGTGTATGCATGTGTGTGCGTGTGTCTGTGTGTGTGCGTGTGTGTGCATGTGTGTGTGTGCATGTGTGTGTGTGTGCATGTGTGTGTGTGTGCATGTGTGTGTGTGCTATGGGTGAGGAGCAGTGGTGTAGTGGTTAGCGCGCTGCGCTAACCACTACACCACTGCTCCTCGCGGGTGTAGTGGTTAGCGCGCTGCGCTAACCACTACACCCGCTCACGGCCAACACCAGTGACGATTATCTGAACCGGTTCCGGGCCTCCCCTGGGTTGACTCAGCCTCAAATGAGTACCTGGTGCGGTGTGTAAACATTGACACTACGGAGACAAAGACGTTCGGGCGTGGTGCTGGCCAACCACCCCCTCGTGTACCGTTCCGGCCCTTCATAGGTGCTCGCTAACAGCACTTGCCCCTAAAGTCTGTTAAGGCTATACGGGGGAGTTTTGTCTTTGTACGTGCGTACCTACGAGTCTGCGTGCGCGCGTGCGAACGCTTCTCTCGAGAGAAGCTTGTTTTGCGGATTTAGCGAGGAGGCATAACTCCTCTCCACATTTGTTTGGCTGGCTTTGCCTGTTGGGTAAATTATGCACCATACTGCGCTAATCAGAGCAAATCCGGCACTGTCCTAATGACTTTGAGAATTGTGGGGGAGGGGGTGGTGGTGGGGGGGGGGTTTATCTCGACTTCAAAAAAGCCTTTGATGTGCGACCCGTGTGTGATTTTGTTTGGGGACATGACCAATGCCCAGACGCGGGATTCCTCAGCGCTCGTTCCCACTTGCTTGAACAGCAACAAATCATAATAATATAATGGCATTATTATTATTAATACACCGCGCTGAACACTTTCTCAGGTGTCCCCCGCTCGTTGAAGGCAAGCTTCTCTCTGTCTCTCTCTCTGTCTCTCTCTCTGTCTCTCTCTCTGTCTCCCTCTCTCGGTCTCTCTGTGTCTCTCTCTGTCTCTCTGTGTCTCTCTTGTCGCGTTTGTCTACGATGGACGAAGCTCGGCACAGGCGAATCGTGTAACAAATACAAAATGAAGGTTAAAAACGCGGGCCCTGCAATTTGCCCCTCTCACGCCCACCGCTGACGGGAAGGGGGGCGTCAATTGACGGATGTAAAACGAACTCCAAAGGGTATTTTGTCCTCCTCTTCCACGGTGGGCCAGATGTGTCGGAAGAGGCGAGCGTAAGCCACACGCGACCTGCCGATCGCCTGACTCGGCGTGAACCCGTTCATAGCGCCGGCTGCCTGGACGGACGCGTTTGACCGGGACGCGAGAGAGACACTCGCTCTCCGCCCGATGCAAATTCCGCGCCCGAGGATGGAATCGAACCGGGAACACCTCTGGATCGCAAGTCCAGCGCGCTCGGTGTTGCGTCGTGGCAGACAAGCCACGCGCGTATCCGCGCTCGCGTGCCAAACGAGGTCAAAGCGTCAGCCAGCACAAAACAGGCGACATCCGTTTGCGTCCCCCCCCCCAACCCCGAATTCATCGTGAAAATTCAACATTTCTTGTGTTACATGTCCAGGGAGACCGCTGTGAAGGGGGCCCCGTGCGCTGCATCGGAAAGGTGCGCTGCACGAGAACGAGCAGACCCCCTCCTCTGCGCTCTGGCCGAGCACGGCAGATGCGGATGTTCCGGCATCAAAACGATTACGCACGATACGGTGTGAGCGGTCATACAGCCTAATCTGGAATTTCCGTTATTTTTAATGGCATCGCCCGAGTCAAACGTCCAATTGCATTTGGTATTGGCGGGAGGGGGGACGGGGAAATCTCGTTTTTTAAATATATATTTGTATCCGGATCAATGAGTCTTGGGCTCGCGGCTTTTGTTTGTATGAGGCGCTGCTGCTGCAGACTTCACCGGATTATATTAGTACCGGGATCTGTATGGATCGCGTCGCTTTGGTCTGTCTACACGCGGTGTAACCGCTGCTGTTATGCATTGGGCTCCATGTCAATTGTTGTCGCATCTTGCCTATGTGTATCGGCTTGTTTGGATCGCGGTGCTGTTAGTTCGTGCGTAATGGTCTCCGCCTCTACAGAGCCCCAGGAAGGAGCGGTTCTGTTGACGCTCAGCACACGACGACGTTGGCCGTGGCCGGTAATCGAACTGACTCCACCGGAGATTCTAGCACGGTGCGAAAAACCACAACGCCGCGGCCTCACCGCATTGCATGTACGTTGAACTTATTTCGCACCGTACGTAGACAACCGTGCTAATCGGAAGCGCGGAGCAATAACGAACTTAACGCAAAAAAGCAGTTGTAAAGAATTGAGTTTTCAATCCAGATGTAAAAGTGCATCAGCTCCAGTGGCTTCCTAAGAATGTGTGTACACTGATGGGCATTTGAACACTACGGAGGGTCATATCATTCCATTGGGGGGCGGTGGGGGGCAGGGGGGCAGACTTCACAGAAGAGACGCGTGGAGAGACTTGCTGGCAGCCGGAGCCGCTTGGCTGCGTTGTTGTCGCGTTTTCTTTGCGGCGCACCTTCATAATTATCCCGAGGCCTGACAAGCGGCGGCGTAAATAATGAAAACAAAGTGGCGGCGGTGCAGACTCAACGTAAAAAAAAAACAACGAAGGCGAACCGAGGGAAGAAGGAGACACATCTCCGGGAATGAATGAATAACACCGGCGGTCGGTAACAATATACCGTAATGGGACAAACTCACGCCATACCCAGATCATTGGGTCTGGTTCGAGTTCAAAAGGCGATTGCGAAAAAAAACCCGAAGCTCTATCGCCTCCTGGGCCCCAACGCGGTTGCTGCTGCCGCCGCTGCTCAGCTCCCCGTGTAAGCTTATCGCTTTAATCAGCAGTGCATTACCCCCTAAACCGTCAAATTGGCCGGGTTATGAAAGGATCAGGATTTTTTTTTTGCATGGCCTGGCACCACCACGACGGAGGAAACAAAGGCAATTGGGCAACAGATTGGGGAGCTGTTCCGTGAGTGCGTGTGTCCGTGCGTGAGTCTGCGAGCGGGCCAGCGGGAGGGGGGAGGCTGGGCTATTCTCAAAGCTGTAGTGTTCACACAGCTGCTGCGTTGTTGCAAAGAACAGAGCATTCAAGATTTTCACTCCCCGCTAACCCATCCCCCTCCCTGCCGCCACTTTACCCCTCACCCCCCACGCCCCACCCCAGCCCATTCATTTCAAAACCTTTCGTACACCCTTCAATGCTCCTCCATTATATATCTGCACAGTGTGTTGTTGTGTGTATACAACATATATGTAACCGTCACACGTTAAAGACGTCATTTTGAGTGTTCACAAAAGTCAGCGGGCTTGCACAGAAGACGTCGCTTGGAGGCACGATGATGATGACGATGATTGACGCTCGTGCGATATGATGACGGAGCGGCGGCCAAGGGGGGTGCGCGCCCGACAGGACATCCGAAGTGTGCAAATGGATTCATTTAGATCAGCTGGTGTGCAGCTGCTTGGGTGCCCTGTTACATCCCAAGAGCGTGGGAGATGGTGACGGCTTGCGGGAGGCCTTTATCCAGCAGTGGATCGATCATGGCTCATGGTGATGTTGATGATGATTGCATCATCTGCAACAAGGGAACATGGGGCGGTTGCTTATCTTACTTTGAAGGCCCTGAGCAACCGGTGGAAATTCCACGTTTATATGACTAGGAAGTTGTCTCTTTACAGCCATTAACCCCCTCCCGGCCAGGATTTTAATTTGCAACAATGTGGCGCGCGTCCCTGGAATCAATAGCGCGGGTCTGTTCATGTATTTGTATGTATGTGTGTATGTGTGTATGTGTGTATGTGTGTGTGTATGCAGTGCGGCTATCTCACCTAATTAGAGTAACGTCTTTATTCAGGTGAAAGCCCAATGAGAGGCATTATCTCTTTTCCAGCAGAAACGTGGAAAGCCTTAAGTTACGGAAGCTTGTATGATCGTTTTATATGTAAGTTATGTGGCGATTCGGCTACACATTCAAGTGGAGTCCCCGGTATACACGCGTCGTTGGGCTCACGTTAGCATGTGGTCGGACCAACGTTGAGCCAACGTCGACACAACGTTGGGTCAACGTTGGCCCAACGTTCGATGCTTACGTGTGGTATTACAGGGGCGTGGCACAGAGGCTGTGGTAATTCACGCTTGGGGGAGATTCCGCGTGGCCAGTAACTGTGACCCTGAATGGTCCACGTTGTTCATCATTCCGCGCGAGGCTTGTCCGGTACTACGTTTCACGATGCGACGATTATCGCGATGTCGGTTTCACTTGACTCTCACAATTGTATCTCACGTCTCGGACACGTGCAGGCTTTTGCGACTTCATACGATTTCATAGCTGCGAGTAAAACGCGTGTCGTGCACCCTCCTCCACCCGACCGCCAATTAATAATCGTTGTCACGTGATGAACACACATGCTTCACAAATCTAGCAGTCGCCTGATGATGCTGGCGGTAACCGCCAGCCGAGCATCGGACTACCCAATCGTTTAATGTGTGTGTGTGTGGATTGCTCGCCAACGTACCGGTGTGCTGAATCAGTAATAGATTGAGAGGTAGGCCTCTCTCTGTGCTATGGAGAAGGGCAAATGTCCAAAACGTCGCATATTATCTAGTCTTTCTTTACAAGGCCACAGTGTTCATTACCGTAAACCTTTAAACCGTATTTATTTTAAATGTAATATCAGCTCCACTCAAGGTGGGAGGGGGGGGGGGTATCAGAACATTGTAGACTAAAATAAAATGCAAGGACAATAAAATAATTGAGAAGTTAACGCCATGTGAAACTAGCGAGGCTTGTAGCGTGCCGGACCACCGCCGGCAAGGCATTCCAGATCCTTGGAGGTGTTGCGTTTTCTTTTCAACTCTCAACGATCACGAGGCACTGATGAGCATCATTTATCGAAATTGCGATCGCCGAGCCACGCGCCCAAAAACACCAAGCAGCCAGGAACATCCAGCACCACCGCAGATACATAATATACATAATAATACATAATAATATACATAATAATATATACGAGTTAAAAACTTGCTGAATTGAGCGAGGTTTTAAGAACTCGGAGGAAAAGAATCAGGAATTTATCTACTTTTTAGAATTCGAACTTATATATTTTTTAATTCATGCATTTGTTTATTTTTTGTGACTTGCTTACCTCTCCCATACTTTGCACCAAGGCCATAGCCATGGAGTCAACATTGGGGGGGACCAAATCTTCCAGGGGGTCTGGGGGTCCCCCCCCCGAAAAAAAAATCTCAATTTGAAAACTCATTTCTTGCCATTTCCTGCCTAAAATATTAAAAAAATCACTAACACTTAGGATGGACTTTTTATTTATGTTTAACAATAATGTCTAATAGTGTATTGTATTACATTGCTCTGTTTTTAATTTTTACCTTTTCTTGTTTCATTGTATATAAGGGCAGAGATTAGGGATTAATAAAGTACAATCGTATAAACAGAAATCTATACATAGCAATATATTGGGGGGGGGGGCATTTTGAGCATATTTGAATATTGGGGAGGATGTGTGTCCCCCCCAATATATAATATAATTACGGCCTTGCTTTGCACTCCTATTGTGTTTTTTTATCGTTTGCTGTCGTAATTTTTCTGAATTCACACCTAATGGGCATCGGTGGGAAAGAGCTCCGTTAGCTCACCGGGTTCCTCCAGGATAGATAAAGATTCTGATGATTCTGATGGATTGGTGGGGGGGCGGGGGGAATTCCCAAGTGAAGCAAGTGCGTGGGAAGAAGCAGTTTCACACCCGCGGCTTGGCTGTTTGGCTATGGGCCTGGGCTTATCCTTCACGAAGGCGATGCTAAACCACCGTTTGTGACCGCGCGATTACGTTTTTTGTTGTTGCTACCTAACTGCCGATGAAAAGCCATCGTCGCCCGCGGAAGAACAATGAACATGCTCAGATTACATTTTCTTTTCTCTCAGTTTTTTGTCCGCCTTTTCGCGCGTCTTTCATTTACGGGTTTTATTCTGACGTAACAAAAAAAAACGACCATTTTTCAGCCACAAAACGGCGGCGAGGCCACGACACGAAGACGCCGAGAAAAAATGAGAAGAGATAGCGTCGTCAAGATTTGGGCGGAAATCAGATGTGAGGGAAAATGTCACCCAACTACAAAAGGAGTTTAAAGTTAACGGGAAGAAAGAAGAAGATGGACTAGCAAGTGCGCACACTCGCGTCGGTAAAATGGAATAATCTATTTTTGTTTCGTTTCGGCCACTTGATTGTCAGTGGCATTATCGTCCGAAACATTAAGTCGTTTTTATTCGCCCTCGATGTTTCCAGAGAGTAAAAAAAAAAGTTAAACTTTTAGAGGACCGTGATTTAAAATGCACAATGGCGATCGAGATCGGTTTCGAGGGTAATGCTCTTACCAACAACGTCCGATGATCCCGGTAGCATTTGTTTGAAAACGGTTGGCTCGGCTGATGAGTTCCCAGAAGGTCCAAACCACTTGCTTCAACAATTACTGCCGGGTAACCATAAGTCGAGGAGGCTAAAACTTACTTTATCTTTAAGTGGCGCTACAGAACAGAGGTTCACTCACGGTGAATGTTATACCTTGTAAAGCACAACCAATTCTTTGCACACATTTTTTTAGTTTATGAGATCTTCTGGTCCACTCCAATACTAAAAAAACTATAAAATGCTAAACTATTTTTATTTTACGAGGTAAGGCCCACTGCCCTGAATAGCTCTTTTCGGAAGCGACCTGGCCGCATATGATAGCTCAACGAAGTGGCTTATCACGTGGCAATGTATAGCATCTACATACTATAAACGCCTGATGATTCTAAAAGTGGAGGGAAAAACCGGAGGAGCCGGATAAAAATCCACGCGACCACGGGGAGAGAGAGACATGCAAACTCCGAATATACAGCAGCAGGCGTCAGGGTCGGAATCGAACCCACGGCTCCTTCATACCATGCGAGCTAGTTAACATCTCGCCACCGTGAGGATATGTTAACAGCACAGGCGCCATGTGGAATACATTCTCTCAAGCGCTATTGGTTGAATTCTGACCACATGCCTTTGCTATGGCGTAGTCACATTTCTCTACTCTCCCAAGTAAAAGTGCCAACGTTGAAACAACGTTGGCACGTGGTTGTAACTGATGGGACCATGTTGGCACAACTTTACACATATACTGGGGTATTCGTTCTCAATAATAACGGTAATGAACAGTGCTCTGTCAGTCTTCCACCGTCGTGTTGGTCATAGAGGTTTGTTTCAGCATGCTTCACAATGCTGGTGGTGAAGGGGCTTAGGACCGGGTGAGATATCAAATATACCCCCGTCTGGTAAATGAACTCAGGTCGCTGGGTTTATCCATAGTGCAAGTGCGTTATCCACTGCATCACCGTAACCCCCGTTTTAATCATTAGGATCCACCTATGGATATATATATTCGTTGCATTTTTTAATGTATACAAAAGTGATTGTATCGTTTCTAAATGCATAACTACGTCACTATGCACGATGGTACAATAATGAGCAATACACAGCACTGCGTGGAAAATACTGAAGCAAACATAGAATCATTAAAATTTGCAAAAATTTCACAAACATTACACAACTCAAGATAGTAGTGTAACGTCGTTAAAGTTATTACAGATAATAATGTTCTAGATCAGATAAAATACTTCTGCTGCTTGACAACTTATCGAAAATATTAAATTAGATTTTTTTTGGTTAAAATATATCACGAAAGTTATTGGATAAATCACGCAACAGACAGTTATTTAATCGTAATTATTGATAATCAGCTACTTTTTTATCAGATAATTATGTTTACATTTTCAAATATGCCGCATTAAACTGAATAATGCGCTGATATAACTCAGAACTCTATGAAGGCTTGCGCTTGAGACATACGCACAAAGTAGTGTGTAGAAGGTAGTACAGAAAGTAGGGTCCTAGTTAAACAGATAAGTTGGTGCTGCTGCTACTGCATTGGCAGTGGCATACAAGCACAATTAACAACAATAATAATCTTCTTGGTTCTTTCGGTAAAGTCACGTAGAACGGTCCTTGATTATAGATCGAAAACCGTGGCTCTGCGACGAGAATGGAATTGTGGGTCTGTTGTCAGCATTTGCCAAAAATGTTTAAAGCAGTACCCTGCTGAAGACACGTCCTGAGACTTTTCTGTCTAAATAAAGTACAGTACACTCGTACATACAGTCGATATATACACGTAAAATATAGGTCAAAAGTTATGCTCTAGTTAAATTAGAACTTGGCGGCACCCATATACTTTGGTAGCCCTAAGCTATAATTCCACACTCCTATGACAGGGGCCAGTGCATCCACATGACAACCTCAAAGTGGTACAATAAGGCAGGGTTCTGTTAAGAGGACATGGATTTAAGTGGACAAATTATTCGGTAATGCAGTTTTATGTGCAGCGATTTATGTGGAAATTATATACCAATGATAACAACAGCAAAGAGTGGTGTTTGAGTGTTGCAATGAAGCCAGAAGAGTTTATTTGAAAATAAGAAAGGAATGTCGGTTATCATGTTATATCTGGTCAACTCTGATGTTAATGACCACCCCACCGGAGCCTTGACTATGCTGTGAACTTACAAATTTCCGATTGTGAGCCACAGCACCGCTCATTGTGGATTATAATGCATTGTCAATGTTTTCGTTAAAGTTGCGGCTTCAGCCATGACTTGTCCATATCGGTTAATCAATCAATCTTCGTATCACGTGCCAATATCACCATCCATAAAGCAGGCATCATTGCACATTACAGCACAATGGGAACGGTCCAGGAGCATACATATATTAATTTAAACTCAAGCAGAACAATTTCACTCCTGTACATCACATCCGAACCATTCCATCGAAACAAAAAAAAACGACGTGACGACGGTGATGATTCTAGATTTATTTGAAGCTTTCGTGACTGCAAGATTCATATTCTTAGGTTTTTTCTGTAAAGTCACGTAGGTAATTTTTTTTAATTAAAATTAATAAAAGTAATGACATCGACGATGATGATGACGACGAAGACTTGCTAATGATCTCATCACCCTTTGAAAAGTAATTCCCGTCGTGACCAGGGCTTAATGTCAGACGAGGTCTGCCCTGGTCGACGACCCTGCTAACATTTCCACACTCTAGGGCAGACGACATCCCCGAACACTTCTCGCTGTGGCTTAGAAAAGGAACGGAATTGCCTTTGAGAGGACGCCGTCAGTCACACCGGCGACATTGTATTTCGTGTGTAGGCGATATTCGGATTTGTATTATTTTGTTTACCTCTAGTTATTTTGCGGGAGTGCACGTGACAGCTTGGTAGCAGAATTGGAGAGGCCTTCATTTAGTAGTGGATAGGCCGTGGCCGATGACGGTGATGATGTTGGTGGTGATGTATGTATGTACGTATGCATGTTGAGCTTCTTTCGCACTCTATGTAGCCTGACGTGCTAATCGGAGGTGCGGTGGAAGGACAACTTAACTAAACGCAACAAGCAATTCGAAAGAAATTAGTTTACAATTTAGAACAATGTCAGTGATGATGATGGTGGCTTCTAGTCACGGTCCGCCAGGGAACTGAACCACAGAAAATATTCCGCGAGGAATCGCCAAAAAGCCCTGGCTGCCACAAAGTTCAATCGTCCGCTGTACATTTGGAGTTTGCATGTCTCTTTCTCCCTGTACTCGCGTGGATTTTTCTCTCCGCCTCTTCCGGTTTTTCCCTCCACATTTAGAAACATGCATTTGAGATTATTTTGCTGCTCAAAATGTCCACATGATAAGCCACTTCGTTGAGCTATCATTTATGGTCAGGTCGCTTCTGAAAAATAAGTGAACACCTCAGTCGGTTTTGCCTTATAGCATGGGGATGATTTAGTTTCATTTCTATATTTTTGGGTGATTTGTTTCCATTTCCTGTACTTTGCACTACGATCGTGTTTTTGTATTGTTGTTGTAACGTTCCGACCACATTTCCCCAACTGGACATCTCTGAAAAAGAGATTCATAGCTCATCGGATTCCTGCAGCGTAAATCAATATTCCAATTCGGAACGCGCTCACGTGCGGTCCGCTCTGCCTCCTCGGCGAAATATTTTATGGCGAGCCACTGCTGCTGCCGTTGCCACTGCTGCCACCGCTGCTTCCACTGCTGCTGCCGCTGCTGCTGCCACTGCCACTGCTGCTGCCACCGCTGCCACCGCTGCTGCCACTACTGCTGCCACTGCTGCTGCTGCCGCTGCCACTGCTGCCACCGCTGCCACCGCTGCTGCCACTACTGCTGCCACTGCTGCTGCTGCTGCCACTGCTGCCACCGCCGCTGCCACTGCTGCTGCTGCCACTGCTGCCACCACTGCTGCTGCCACCGCTGCTGCCACTGCTGCTGCTGCCGCTGCTGCTGCCACTGCTGCTGCTGCCACTGCTGCTGCCACTGCTGCTGCCACCGCTGCAGCTGCCACTGCTGCTGCCACTGCTGCCACCGCTGCTGCTGCCACCGCTGCTACCACCGCTGCTGCTGCCACCGTTGCTGCCACTGCTGCCACCGCCGCTGCCACTGCTGCTGCCACCACTGCTGCTGCCACAGCTGCTGCCACTGCTGCTGCTACCACAGCTGCTGCCACTGCTGCTTCTGCCACTGCTGCTGCCACTGCTGCTGCTGCCACTGCTGCTGCCACTGCTGCTGCCACTGCTGCTGCTGCCACTGCTGCCACCACTGCTGCTGCCACCGCTGCTGCCACTGCTGCTGCTGCCGCTGCTGCTGCCACTGCTGCTGCTGCCACTGCTGCTGCCACTGCTGCTGCCACCGCTGCAGCTGCCACTGCTGCTGCTGCCACTGCTGCCACCGCTGCTGCTGCCACCGCTGCTACCACCGCTGCTGCTGCTGCCACCGTTGCTGCCACTGCTGCCACCGCCGCTGCCACTGCTGCTGCCACCACTGCTGCTGCCACAGCTGCTGCCACTGCTGCTGCTACCACAGCTGCTGCCACTGCTGCTTCTGCCACTGCTGCTGCCACTGCTGCTGCTGCCACTGCTGCTGCCACTGCTGCTGCCACTGTTGCTGCTGCCACTGCTGCCACCGCTGCTGCTGCTGCCACCGCTGCTACCACCGCTGCTGCTGCTGCCACCGTTGCTACCACTGCTGCCACCGCCGCTGCCACTGCTGCTGCTGCCACTGCTGCTGGCACCGCTGCAGCTGCCACTGCTGCTGCTGCCACTGCTGCTGCAGCTGCCACACCCGCTGCCACCGCTGCTGCCATCACTCCCGCAGCTGCAACTGCTGCCGCCGCCGCTGCCACCGCCACTGCTGCTGCGACGACGCACGGCAGCGGCGTGCATTATCGGCCAGTTTAGCGGAACGCGGCACCCGAAGCGAAGGGGGGTCCTCTCTCGGGCTCATGGAGCCGGGCCCTGGGTAGCGGCATAATCGCGTAGTAGCACGCCAGCCAGCCAGCCACACTTGCGCTTTTGTTTATATATGTTGAAATAAAACATTTCCGTGAAGTGAAACGCGCTCAGCGATGTGCCCGACGAGCTCCGCGGATTGAGCACTGCGTGTGTGGGCGGCGATGTGTGAAGCCGATCAATTTTTAAATGTAAGTAAGGTTTTTTTCTTCGTATACGGTACAGTGTATGTAGGACGTTCGTGCACCGAAGTCAAACAGAATGCGCCAGATCTCGCACCAGATCTCGCACCAGATCTCGCACCAGATCTCTCACCAGATCTCACGCCAGATCTCACGCCAGATCTCATGCCAGATCTCTCACCAGATCTCGCACCAGATCTCTCACCAGATCTCACGCCAGATCTCATGCCAGATCTCTCACCAGATCTCTCACCAGATATCACGCCAGATCTCATGCCAGATCTCATGCCAGATCTCTCACCAGATATCACGCCATATCTTACACCAGATCTCACGCCAGATCTCGTGCCAGATCTCACACCAGATCTCACGCCAAATCTCGCACCAGATCTCTCACCAGATCTCACGCCAGATCTCACGCCAGATATCATGCCAGATCTCACGCCAGATCTCGCGCCAGATCCCACGCCAGATCTCACACCAGATCTCACGCCAGATCTCACGGCAGATCTCACGCCAGATCTCACGTCAGATCTCACACCAGATCTCACACCAGATCTCATGCCATATCTCACGCCATATCTCATGCCAGGTCTCACGTCAGACCTCACGCCAGATCTTGCACCAAATCTCACGTCAGATCTCGTGCCAGATCTCATGCCAAATCTCGCATCAGATCTCGCGTCAGATCTCTCACCAGATCTCATGCCCAGTCTCGCATCAGATCTCATGCCAGATCTCACACCAGATCTCACGCCAGATTTCGGCCAGCTAAGCAGGCAGCTTGAGCCTGGACAGCGCTTGGATTGGACGGGCGGCCACGACGCGCAAACACGGTCGCCTTAGGGGCTTGCGCGCGGTGTGGGGGTGGGGGGCTGCGTGGTAGGCAGCATAGGGCAGCGCAAACCAAATTCTTTGTTGTACTGCACTTCTCCGCTTCTATGCCTCCGGCCACCTTAAGCAACCCCGCACTGACAAAACGTGGTGAAGTATGGTCAAATAACCGCTAAGACCCGCTCATACAGCAAAGGATCAGATTCACAATATGTATTTTGACTGGAGAAATCCGATGAGCTATAAACCTCTTTTTCACAAATATCCAGTCGGGGCACGGGGTCGGAACGTTACAGCAACAACAACAAGCAACACAAAGGCACGGGAGGAGTGCACACAGTCTAGGAAAGGTAAACGAATCGCTTAAAAATGTCAAAATAAAACGATACTTATTTTTTCATCTTACCAGAGTAAAGCCCACTGAGGTGTTAACTTGTTTGACAAAAAAGGGGCCTTTGCGTGCACGGCTAGAGGACAGGACAGATGCTACATTGCAGCGCTGCTGGTTCGCAATGTGCTGGTTGGATTCCAGATGATGCAACCAACCACCCTCGACGAGTTGTACATCTGGCCGTGCTGACCCCGTGGCTCAAGCGCTTGACTCGCGGTGGATCGTGGGGGGGTTTGGAAACTCAGAGCGTGGAGTGAGAGCGAAACGAGCCCACGATCTGTCTTTTTTGGGAGGTTGGATAACACGAGGAGCCACTCGATGGTACGTGATGCCGTTGTTTGACTTCACGTTGTTGTTTAATTATACCTCTCTAAGATAATAATTACAATCTTGATTTGAAGCTTTCGTGACTGCAGGAATCCATAATCTGTGGTTCTTTCGGTAAAGTCACGTAGGTAGAAAATTTATAGATCACGACGTTTCGATCGCAACACAAGTAACCGTCATCAGGTGAGACAAACAGCAGGAGAATTCATTCTAGATTTGAAGTTTTCGTGACTGCAAGGATCCATACTCTTTGGTTCTTTCGGTAAAGTCACGTAGGTGAAAAATAAAAAATAAATAGAAGTAATTATGTAGGTGAAAATAATAATAATAATAATAAATGGAAATAATCCAATTTTTTATTATTTCTATTTTTATTCTTATTTTTCACCTACGTGACTTTACCGAAAGAACCAAAGAGTACAGCAGCAGAACTGACGCAGCAGGAGACGCAGTTCTCCTGCTGTGTTTGTCCCACCTGATGACGGTTGCTTGTGTTACGATCGAAATGTCGTGATCTATACATTTTCTATCTACGTGACTTTAACTAAAGAACCAAAGAGTATGATAATTACTATACACTCAGTGCCGGATTAAGCTAGTGCAGGGGCCTGTAGCATTTGTTATAAAGGCGCCCTAAAAAAACCGCATAAATATTCAGACACATTTTTTACTTGCATAGTAAAGTATGCAAGTAAAAAATGAAAGTGTTTTTCATTTTCTATACAGCCAGATAATACGACAACCTTAAACA
The DNA here is from genome assembly GCF_015708825.2 of Lethenteron reissneri. Taxonomy (NCBI): domain Eukaryota; kingdom Metazoa; phylum Chordata; class Hyperoartia; order Petromyzontiformes; family Petromyzontidae; genus Lethenteron; species Lethenteron reissneri. Next base: position 9,961,489 of record NC_083817.1, read on the forward strand.
CCCAGTTGTTCATAAAAAGTTGAAGGCGGTATAGTACTATAGTAATGGAGCAAGTGCAGAATCATTGAACTGGAATTGATAGCTTGCAAGCATTTAGCGCGGGGCCCTTGAATGTGCGGGGCCCGAAGCATATGCTACTTTTGCTCCTTGGATAATCCAGCACCGAATTCCACTGCTGGATGAAAGCGTTCCCCATTTCGGCTCAGTCTCACCAGCCTACTGCTCCGTGCTGCTGGTCAGCAGATGGATGACCCAGGATCGTATATCGCGTGCCACTGATGTTAGCCGTCGCTAGGAATGGAACTCAGTACACCTGCAGCAAGTTTTTGGTTTCGCTAACCGCTGTGCCCACTTTTCTATGGAATGTACATAGAAAAATATACACTTTACTTGAAGCAATGTTTGCAACACATTCATTGCTTGTGTGTGTGGGTGTTTAGTGTAGCGGTTAGCCGCGCTGCACTATGAACTCAGCCAACCAGGTTCGATTCCCGCTCATGGCCAACACCGGTGATGATTATTTGAACCGGTCCTGGGCTTCCCCTAGGTCAACTCAGCCTCAAATTAGTGCCTGGTGCGGTGTGTAAACATCGCCACTTGGGAGGCAAAGGCGGCCGGGCGTGGTGCTGGCCACCTCCACCATCATCATCATCGTGTGGCTGTCAAAGTGCCCTCCCCCCTCTGAATATTAGCGAAGAACCACTGCAAGAGGCAGATCATCGCCCCTGTTGGTGTGTTTTATCAGCAAATAATTGTGCGTGCGCAGTATGTTTATTGTAGCAATTATTGAATGGTAACCTAATAACAGTTTAGGTGAAGACGGAATAAATGTATCTCGCTGAGTATGTCTCCCATTACGTGAAGTCTCTTTAAAATAAATATTACATATATAATAACACGAGCAAAAGGTGTAAAACGAAAACGGATTTAACGTGAACTTGAAAATAGATGTTCTTGTTTTCACTTCCGTCTGTGCTAATGATTCTGCTTCAGCTGCAGAATCCATAGCAAGTGGAAGCAAACCGCCCAGGCTACAGAAATAGAGCAAATCGACTCACTGCGTCTGCCGGTGGCCTTGGGAACGCATCGAGTCCCGCACGAGGCGGCCCCCTGCTCAGGCGACTGACTTCTCGTGACGCTCCACTCGACAGCCGACGACTTGTAGAGCAGGGAACCCGCACGGCGGTTGACGTCCACACACCTGTCTCTTCCCCTGGACCCCACCTCCTCGTAAACCCTCTCCACCCGCATACACCTCATCCTCATAAACCCTCTCTCCTATCCACCTGCTCATAAACCCTCTCTCCCATCCACCTCCTCATAAACCCTCTCTCCCATCCACCTCCTCATAAACTCTAACTCCTATCTACCACCTCATAAACCCTCTCCCCTATCCACCTCCTCATGAAGAAAATTATTTGGTGATGCTGTTGAACAAGCGCAGTTAACAAACAAAAAAACAAAACTCCCAACGCATTCGATATGTAACACCACGTGGCCTTAACAGGAAAACGATACCGTGTACAGTAATGGGTGCCGTTTGAAGCAATGGGCTCTTCTTCATAGCACATTCATCTTTGTGTTCCAAGCTTAAAGAAGACAAACCTTGGGATATAACTGCATACCAACGCCCATCATCATCATCATCAATCTATCGTCATCATGGTCAAGCTGTCGTCATGGTCGAGTTAGCATCATCGTCGTCAGCACGATCGATGCGCTGCTGGATGAACGACTTCCCCATGCCGTGGCCGTCTGTCGCGACCATCCATCTCACTCCTGCACACCACCTCGATCACGTGGCTCCTTCTCCACCCTGCTCCGTCCCCCTCGGAGTGTTCTCTCCGTTGGCTGACATTCCGTCACCCGTCTTGGTCTTTACCGACCGTCATCCCTCCTGCTGGCGAGGAGGTCATCTCCCCCCTCCCCTCTTTGCCTCCCCCCTCCCCCTCTCCACATCCCCCTCTCCCCGTCTCCACCTCCCCCCTCCCCTCTCCGCCTCCTCCCTCCCCTCACCGCCTCCCCCCCTCCCCTCTCCCCTCCCCCGCTCCCCTCTCCTCCTCCCCCTCTTCACATCCCCCCTCCCCTCTCCGCCTCCCCCCCTCCCCTCTCCGCCTCCTCCCTCCCCTCACCGCCTCCCCCCCCCTCCCCTCTCCCCCTCCCCCCCTCCCCTCTCCTCCTCCCCCTCTCCACATCTCCCCTCCCCTCTCCGCCTCCCCCCCTTTCTGCCTACCCCCTCCCCTCTCCGCCTCCCCCTTACCCCCTTCTCCTCGTGGAGCCGTGTGGAGAGTTAGAACTCGTAGCGTCATCACGTGTCTACAGACAAGACAAAATTCCCCCGTATAGACTCACCAGACTTGTGGGGCAAGTGCTGTTAGCGAGCATCATTGAAGGCTGGCACGGCACACGAAGGGGGTGGGTGGCCACACACAACGCCCGGCCGCCTTTGTATCCCCAGTGGTGATGTGTACACATCGCACCAGGTACGGTACTCATTTGAGACCGAGTTGATCAAGGGGAGGCCCAGGACCGCATCGGGTGGCCGGGTTTTCCGACCACAGCGTGCTAACCGGTGCACTACCGTTGTCCAGACAGACAGACGTCACAGCACACAAACGCGACGTGCCGGCGATAAGTGGCCGAACGACTCTCTTAACGAGTGGCTCACATCTCGTCAATCTTATCTGGGGAAGTTACGGCCCGTGGGACAGAAGCGGCCCACAATTTCATTTCACGCGGCCTTCCGCTTCGACAAGGGCCCGCGCGCAACATTCATCCGTGACCGCCAGCTCCCCAGCAGCACTGATCGGGTATCGGAGGGCGGTGCATCCCCTTCTACGTGTCACCGCCGTGCTGGTAATTTACATCACCGCTCAGTCACCTCACGCCACTGTCGCCGCTCTTGCAGTGACAGAAGTGACCGAGATGTTTGGTGGTTGCGTGGACGTCTGCCGAAAAAAAAAAGCTTTTAGCTCATCGGATTCCTCCACGATAATTTAAGATTCTGATGATTCTGATTCTGAAAGTCCCAGCGGAGAAGGCTTTCACGACCAACGTTACGATTCGTCATTGGTTTTTGGGTCGGATCGCCGTGCGAGTGCGATGCCAATTTGTGTCGTGGCGCCCTCCTCCACCCGACGTAGCCAAATAAATAAAGTTGTGACCTGGACGAACGTGCCTGTTTCTTCTTGCTGCAACACTTGACGACTGGGCGCCCACGCGTCCGACCGCTGGTTACGACCAGCGTCATCAGGCGATCCGGCGGAATCGCGTGCCGTAACGGATGATGATGCTCGTTGTATAACTACTGGTTGTATAACGGCCAGCGAAACGTCATACCAAATTGTGAAATCGTTAACGCGGATCGCTGTCCTTCAATGACGACGACACACCGGTGGCGCTGCCGGAGTGGTCAGAAATTGGCCACGTTAAGCTGAAAACGATGTTTGGCTTATTTTCATTTGACCAGGTAAGGCCCACTGAGCTCTTTTTCAGAAGCGACCTGGCCGCAAATAAGAGCTCAAACAATTGGTTTATCACGTGGCCATTCATAGCAGCCAATCACTCTAAACGCGGCGATGTCGATTCTAAATGTTAAGGTTAAAACCGGAGGACCCGGAGAAAAATGCACGCAAACACGTGGAGAGAGAGAGAGACATGCAAATTCCAAATATACAGCAGGCGTCAGGGTAGGGATCGCACCCACGCAGCTCCTGCATACCAGGCGAGGTAGTTAACATCTCGCCACCGCGCGTTAACTTTTTTATTCAGCTGCGTCGGGTGGAGGAGGGCGTATGACACACATCGGAATTTCACTCAACGTGGCGACCTGACCGTCTGTTGTCGGAAGAACGCGTCTTGGTCGCGTTTCCCACATTGTCCAACGTGAATCCTTCACACTGGAGGGCGGTGGCGCGGGCGGCAGGGTTAAGAGAACTACAGAGACTTTAAAGTGACCGTCAGGCCCGTTCCGCTGACACCGCAGCGGTGCAATTGACGTCAACGTCCTGAAAATTGCGAACATTTCGGGTGCGAAATGTCATCAGGCAACATCTAATGTGGCATGCAGTTACCCTCTCGCTCATTTCCACATTATGCCTGTGCTAATTAAATGCCCCCTTGCTAATTAAATGCCTTAATTATGCCTGTGCTAATTAAATATCAATACGGTACACGGTCCGTGTCTTCCCCTTGCTCCATGAGGCGTTTGGCTGCTTTCTCCCCCCTGACTCTGTCAGCAGTTCCCGAGTGCAGCGGCCGAAATTCCACATTACCATGTCAGGTGGCCAGTCTCTCCGTAAAAAGTGCTGCGCCTGTAGCTTTGTCGCAAAGTGGTGACAATTTTATCGACCCCCTCTAGATGGACGATTGGCTGAGGTGACAACCGACCCAGGCTTTCAGCTCGTAACATTCCATTTTAATCTATCGCTGTAAGCGCAGCAACAAAGACGCGTGTGTATGTCTACATTGATGACGACGACGATGACGACGATGTGAGCTCGTTGAGAATGTGCTGAAATGATGATAGAGTAATAATATTTTAATACGTAATAGTAAGCTTTCGCGACCAGTATTATTCATGATAGAGGGTTTTTTTTTTGGGAGGGGAGGGGTTATATCCCGTAAATATAAATATGTTGTCAAACCCGCCACCACCCGACACTGAAGAAGGAGGGTTTCTCCACAATTCTGGCTGCTGCCTGATGATGCTGCTTGTAATTACCGGTGAAGCGCCGTACTCGAATTGTAAATGTTGTGGGTTCAACACATCGATGTGTTGAACTAGTAACGAATTGTCATATTTTGTTTACCTCAAAAACCTTACTAATTGGCTGTGGCAGGTTTAATGACACATTTATATTCAACAAATAGAACCCCCAAAAAAACTCCATTATGGAGAGTTATAATCATCGTAACGCTTACAAATATGACCTGGAAATAGTCGATGATTAGATTTACGGGAGCCCATGATCACTGCATCCTGTGATGGCATGAAAAGTAATCAGCACTGTGCTCAATTGCATCCGATCTCAGAAGCCTGAGAAGCAATGTTTTTTTTTTGTTACAAGGTGATAATTCCCAGAGACCAGAATAAGTCGAATTTGCACGGGTGACCTGGGGCATGAGTCAACCAGTAGGGGGAGCTGGGAGCGGGGTTGATGATTGCTGCTTGTGTAATCCAGATTGTGTAACTGTCAGTGCAATTTACACATTTTGGCAAAATTTGACCCTGAAACACAATAGGCAACTATTCCTGGGAATGACGTCCGGGGATGTTTAACGTCCACTGTGAAGCAGACGGCGAGTCAGGACCCTTTCAGAAGGATCCGGCTGCCGCCGCCGCTGCTGCTGCTGCTGCAATGGGTGTCTTTAGTTATTTAAATATATGTTTACAAAAAATTCCCAACCAATTTAATGATGAGTTGTGTTCATTATACATCATGGGAGAAAACCCACGCATGCGACAGGGCAACACTCTATCCCTGTACAGATGGAATCGGGGGCGATGTAACACGTGCAACATCTAAACGGCATAGCCCTCTCTGTGTGTCACAGGAGTACTCGGTGCGGTGGGGAACACCACGACCCATCCCGCGTGCCGTGTCGGCCTGAATAGGTGCTCGCCAACTAACAGCGCTTGTCCCAACCAGATGGCGATTAGTCCGCTTGCTGTACAGCCTTCTCCTGGCGAGCCGGGTTACGGGCACCTCCTCGACGCCCAAGGGTAGCAGGAGGAAGTTTCACAACAGCGTCTGTGTGTGTGTATGGTGAGCCACCAACTCTCCCTATTGAGGCCCTGAATCACCGCGGTGATCCAGGGCCTCATTTGGCCATTTCTGCCGGGAGCCATGGACTCGCTTTGTAATTTTACGATGGTTTTCGATAACAAACAAAAAAAATTCACAGGTCTCGCTCGAGACCTATTTTAAGTGACGCCTGCATCACTCCGGCTCAGATTATTGGATGCGTCGCTACTCCCAGAATGAGCGCGGGTGTCAAAATTACGCTCATTTTCCTCTTCGCACGAGGTCGTGAATGCATTCGCGCACTCCGAGCGGCGGCGAGCACGTGGACAAATCCACGTGCTCGCCATTATCAAGAGTGCCAATTGCAGGCGGTGATGTTGTTATTTTTTCTCCGAGGCCAGAAGGGAGTGGAACTGGAGTTAGAGGGAAATACGACGGGCGGCCGGAAGAGTGTGTTCAAATCCTCATCGGGCAGGGTGCGGGCTGACTATCCGCGTATGTCAGTGGTGGAAATTCCGCATTCCCATGACGGGGGAGAGTCTGTCCAGAGGACAACCGCCGTTGACTCCCCCACAAAGTAGTCCTTATGATTCTATCAACCCAGGAGGGATGATGGACTCTGTCAACCCCCCGCCCCCCTCTTCCCCAAGCTGGATTCGAATTCACAAACCTTCCGATTGCGAGCGGCTTGCTCTAACGCTGGGCCCCCCATTCCCTCGTGTCCCGTGCCAGCCTCCACAGGTGCTCGCTACCAGCACTTGCCCCAAAAGCCTGTCGAGGCTGTACGGGGGACCTTTGTCTGTGTTGTGCTCGCCACGCCACTCGCTTCACGTGCTGTGCCCGCCTTCGTGGGGGTGATTGCTAACCGCGTGCCCACCGCACGTGTGCCCGATAAGTATTGAAGAATTTGCCAGCCTTATTGTTTTTTTTTATTCCGAATTACGCACGAGTGGCGACACGCCCAGTCGATCAGGCCTCGAGCCTTTCCATCTGATACCGGGCGAGTAAAGCGAGGCGTGTTCTGCCCCATCCGGTCATCCTCGCAGCAGTGGCTTCTGGCTGACCATCGAACAAAGACGCTTACTCGATAGCGCGCTTTTAGATGCGCTTCTGCGGCCGTCTGGAACGCTCTTCTTTCCGATATTAGGAAGCAACTGGAGCTAATCGCTTTTGTATTTGATCGGGTAAGGCCCACGAAGCTGTATAGCTCTTTTGCAGAAGTCACCTGGCCACAAATGATAGCTCAACGAAGTGGCTCATCACGTGGAAATGTATAGAAACCAAATACTCTAAACCAGTGTTCGTCATTGCAAGGCCCTTAGTGACTTTTCGTGCGGCCCCTGACAATACACAAATGTGAAAGTAACCCTGGCAGGCGGCGTGGCGACCCCTCGCACCGATTGATGTCCGATGGGCGAAAGTCACCCGCCTCTGAAAATGAGTGAAGAACACTGCTCTAAACGCATTTTTCAAAATGTGGAATCTAGATTGAAAATAAATTCAAAATATAGATGGAAAAGTCATTTCTTGAGAACATATTTTGCGGTTTAATTTGTTGTCGTTCGCACGCACCTCCGATTAGCACGGTTGGCTACGTACGGTGCGAAATAAGTTCAACACACACACACACATCGACATACACACACGTACGTCTGTACTTATCCACTTCCCACGTGTCTCGCTATTCCGGTCGCTGCGTCGCCGCAGCAAACAAAGCGACGGCCGCGGTCCGCGGGCTGTCAGTTTACAGGAACAGCAGTCAGCATTTTAATCTTGTCCGGACAGATTTCTAAATTAACAACAACAACAACAGAACGTGAGCCGCAGAACGCTTTGCGGAGAAATTGATTCGCTGCGGAATAATCTCGCCCGCATTCCGGTTGCATTAACGCAAATGAAGGCTCAAAATAGAATCCCCACCCCCCGCCCGCCAAACTCACGGGAAGCGATTTGCGATGTCATCACACGCGCGTCACGTGCACGCTGACGCTCGGGTCACGTCGCGTCTTGAGATGTATACGTGAAGCCATGCGGAATTTCCCCCCACAGCCATATAGCCGCTCTTTTATTTGGGGATTTCTGAGTCTCGGGCAGTAAGACGGAACTGTAGCCGCACGTAGGGGCTTTGGTCACCTGGCGCTGGGGGCCTCGTTGTTGTAGGCGGCTGTCGACACTCTGTGTGTGAGCTGTGGCATCAGTTGTTGTGTCTGTCCGTGTATGTGTATATCCGCACACACACACACATACGTGATTGCATTTGGAGAGCGGTGGAGCAGTGGTTAGTGCGCTGCGTTAGGAACCCGATGACCCAAGTTCGATTCCCGCTCATGGTCAACACCAGTGACGATTAATTATTGGAACAGGTTTGTTGGCCTCCCATGGTCGACCCAGCCTCAAATGAGTACCTGCTGTGGTTTGTAAACATCACCACCGGGGAGACAAAGGCGGCCGGGCGTGGTGTTGGCCATCCACCCCATCGTGTGCCGTGCTGGCCTTCATAGGTGCTCGCTTAAAGCACTCTTCCCCAACAGTCTGTAAAGGCTACGCGGGATGATCTTTGTCTTTGTACAGTACGTTCATGGTGACAGCTCACGTTCTCATCGAGTTCGTGTTTAAAATCTAATTACGAAACTACAATGGGAAGTTAAGTGAAGTGCAATCATTGTGACAGCCTCTGCCGGACGTCTTGACGTCACCCCGTTTGCCCGTTCACTTTCTGGCGACAGATGAGAATACATTTAACCTGAATCAGCAAAAAAAAAATCCTATCCCTGTGTGGGATTGAGGGACGGGGAGCAGGGGAGAGGGGGGGGGGTGCTGAAAGTCACCTCTAGATGGGAAATAAATAAATAATCAGGGAGGACCTTGAGGCGGACGGTCGAGATGAAATTGCAATGCTCAGGGGCTCGCCGTGCTTCGCCGCAATTCTACAAAGTTGGTGAACTCCACGCACTCAAATTGGTTGCTTGACCTCACGCTATCAATGCCAAAGGTCAACCGACCCATTAGTTTATCCCTATGACCTAACCGTGGTCATTTTGGCTGGCAATGAAACCACCGGTCAATATTTCCATCGGAGATGAGAGCTGGTGCGCACACACGTACGCACATTTTCAAACGTCTGCAATAGAAAAATAATTATTCACTCCGTAAAACAAAATCCATTCTCATTTTGCCATCTCAGATAAAGAGGGAACGTTTTGCGTTTCCCAGCCTTGCGTGACGCATCTTCTTTCAAGATCGCATTCATTTGACCGGGCCGTGTGGCGATTTGTGAAGACGTAATTACACGAAAATAAATGAATAGATACATTTTCGGGGGAGGAGGAAGATAGAGATGGCTCCCCGTAGTCACAAGGTGAGCGCTATTTGCAGGCAAAATCTCAGCGTTGGGGCTCAGCTCTGGGGTTGCTTCCCCTGCCGTTGGCGGTCCCCGCGACGTTCATTTTTGGATGTTAGCTTCGTGGGGCACGGTGTTCAGGGCTGCTTGTCCCTTGGACACGTTTGCTGACGTGCGCGCTTTACCCTACCCGTGCGTGCATACGCCTGTTTGCCCGTGAGTCCTGGTGTGTGACCTCAAGTGTTTTTGTGTGTATGTGTGTTTGTATGTTTGTGAGGCCGGTGATCGAGATGAGGCAGTGCAGCGGTTATCGCGCTGCGCCACGAACCCGGCGACCCGTGTTCGATTCTCGCTCACGGCCAACACCGGTGACGACTATCTGAACCGATCCTGCGCCTCCCTTAGGTCGACTCAGCCTCAAATAAGTACCTGATGCGGTGTGTCAGCATCGTCACTAGAGAGACAAAGGTGTCCGGGCGTGGTGCTAGCCAACCACTCCCTCGTGTACCCTACCACTCTGTGGTTAGGGAACCCACTACACCACGACACCAGTGCAATGCCTCTCCATGCACAACAGCCATTGGTCACGTGGTATTTTAACCCTCCCGAGGGATCACCCTTATGTTGACTCGGCCGAAAATGGGTAGCTGGTACCGTCGTAGTCCGATTCAACGCCAGTTGACAGTCAGGCACGCGCTGCAAGGTGTCCCCGTGTGGCGCTATTTCGGTCCGGAGAGCTGCTGCTCAATACCATCGCTGGCGTCCAGCGCTCTGTGACTGCACATCAATGTGCGGGCGGGGGGAGGGGGCGTGCGGGAGGAGGAGGAGAGGGTTGTCTTTGTCCGTGTGCGCATATCTGTGCTGGGGTTTTCATTTAATCAATTAATGTGCTCAACTGAACGATTCAGGCAACAACAGAAGGCCCTTGGAGGCGTTCGTCATTTCATTTGAATAGGAAAACCCCGCATCGCGGCGGTTCGGTGTGGTCAAGGTCACAGTGTCTCTCCGTGGCTCTGCACAATCAGGGCGTGGACCGCAGCGTTGTGAAGCCACTGGAGTCTGCGCACATTTGAAGGAGGAGGAACAGCAAAGCCCTCTCGTCGTGACCAGCAGCAGACCTCGACATTGGGCGTCGAGCTCTCGAAGCACATTGCTGCTGCCATACGCAATACTACAATAGTATAATGGCCAATGTCAGTCGATAGGCAATGTAAGTCTATGGGCGATTTTAGTCTGCGGGCCATCTAGTAAACCACTGTAGTTTGCGCTCCTTCAGTGGAGGAGAAATATCAGAACTCCACGAACTCTCTATCCTGAAGCCCTCTCGACGTGTCGAGCAGCAGACCTCACCATTGGCACTCAGCTCCTGAACCACAGAATATGTAAATGTATTTATGCCGGAGGAATCCGATCAGCTCTGTTTCATTACTTTATCACTGTTTCATTGCTTTTATGGCTTTATTTTGGCTTGGCCATGTTTGTTTGTTGTAGTACAGAGTTAGACTGATGGCCTTAATCTAAGTTGTCTTGTGGTTGTTGTTGTTTGACTTGCATCCCACTGGGATTTTTGCACACAGTGTTGGTGTATGGTGCTTTTTCTGCAATATTTTGATGTCTTTCCTTGGATTTTTTCTTTGCACTTAGTCACTTTAAGATGTTTTCTTGTTCATGTTTTTGTTTTTTGTTTGTTGCGGTTGCACCCGATTCAAGAGCCGAATGGCTCACAGGGCTTGTACCTAATAAATGAACTTGAAATGAAATAAATGAACTTGAGCTCTGTAGCTCTTTTTCACAGATGTCCAGTAGCGCTGCTGCCATCACCAGGCGCAAGAGTAGAATAGAACGAAGGGGGCAGCGCATCTCGAGTTGTGACCCCGGAATTATTAGCGGAAATTCCACACGCCGAGGACAGGGGCCAGTCCCAGTCAACACGAAACGTTCGTGCCAACGTTGCCAACCGCATGTGCAATGTTGGCACAACGTTGGGCATGCTTACTGGGGTCTGTTTCACCATGTGACTATAGCCGCCGTTGGTTTTCTTCAAGGTGGAACTTGTTCTGTGGTCGACTCGAGAGGCGTCTATTTGGCTGGATCGATGCCCCATACGCCGCGATGTTCTTCGACGGAATTACGGCCGTGTAACTTGTAGATAATTTTTGAACGCTTTCCAACCGAGGTTAAAAGCTTCAATGCATTAGCTCTGGCTGAGTATGGCCAGTATGTCTGTCTGTGAAGGGGGTAGGGTGTGGCGTCACGATGTCTCTAACAAAGATGCTCCGATGCAAAAAAACTTTATGACGAGATCGTGTTGCGATCAGGGGCTTACCATTTAGGAAATCAGATATTTACATAGGAGACAAGATATTTACCTGGGAAATCAGATATTTATCTGGGAAACCAGATACTTACCTAGGAAATCTGATATTTACCTGGGAAACCAGATATTTACATGATAAATAAAGATATTTACCCAGGAAACCAGAAATTTACCTAGAAAACCATATATTTACATGTGAAACCAAATAGTTACCTAGGAAACCAGATATTTACATGGGAAACCAGATATTTACCTAGGAAACCAGATATTTACTTAGGAAACTAGATATTCACCTAGAAAACTAGATATTTACATAGGAAACAGATATTTTCATGGGAAACCAGATATTTACATGGGAAACCAGATATTTATGTGGGAAATCAGATACTTACCTAGGATACCAGCTATTTACTGAGGATACCGGATATTTACCTAAAAAACCAGATATTTACCTAGGAAACCAGATATATGACTAAAACCAAGTGAAGAAGATCTCCACAGCGTTGGTTGCACAGGTGTCAGGGTCGGAATCGACCTCCTATATACCAGGCGAGGTAGTTAACATCTCGCCACCGCGGCGACCTCTCTTCGCTCATCTAGCCACCACCCACCACATCATGGCACCCCCCCCCCCTCCCCCATGCAGGGTCAGATAGTGCCTGGATTAACGAGGTTTGTGCGGTTCACTCAAATACAATGGGCAGACCAAAGGCGTAAAACGCCAGCTGCAGGCTTTGGCAGAAGGGAAGACGTGATAGCGATGTGTGGATGGCACAGGTTACAATGATCTCTTGCGCAGAGCCGCAGTGTAGCGGGTAGCCGTTGCTGGGCTGCTTTGCGAAATCAGGCGACCCGGGTTCGATTCCCGCTCACGGCCACCAACACCAGTGATGGTTATCTGAACTAGTTCTGGGCCTCCCCTAGGTCGACTGGTGCTGTTATGTATTTATGTTGAACTTAGTTGGCGCTTGTGTGTAGGCGATATGTGGATTGTAATTATTTAGTCACCTCCTGTTATTTTGCGCGATTGCGTGCGTAAAAGGTGGCAGTCGATTGGGGAGGTCTTCATCCAGTCGTCGATATGCCGTGGCCGGGGATGATGATGATGATGTTGGTGATGATGATGATGATGTTTGTACAATATGTTGAGCTTCTTTCACACCGTACGTAGCCAACCGCGCTAATCGGAGTTGGACGACTAAACTAAACACAAAAAGCCGCTCGAAAGAAATGAGAAGGGGTGGTGGTGGTGGTGGCCTTGTAGTGGAAGTTATGGACTTTGCTGGAAAAGAGGAGCGCAAGAGAGTGCGTAGAATGTGAAACAGCAGAGTCCTGCAGACTGAATCTTCAGCCTCCATCATTGGCACCGTGAGTCTTTTAGATGTAATTTGTGAAAATGATGCTTCGATGCTCATGGGGGCAAAATGTGCCACGCAACGTTTGCAATGAAGAGCTCCCAGACATAATGAGAGTCACAATGCGTAACAAAATAACATGGTGAAAAAAAATACGGCTCTGCTATTATTGTTATGACTAGATCCATTTTTATATTAATCACACATCATTCATGACCGCATTATCAATGCCATTATAAGCATGTCCATGCTCGAGAAAGTAGTGAGATTATCATCATCATCATTAGACAACACAACACAATCAAAAGTTATCGTCATTATCACCACCTTCATCATCTCACCCAACTTCTTAACCAAGCGCTCGCATCGCCAATCAGCTCATTCAATGTAACGATGAAACGCAACTCTGCCCAAGCTGCCACAATGCGGATCGCGGTCGTGGTCCACCAACCCCGGTCTTATACGCGGCACCGCTACGGGAGCTCGGGGGGTGGGGGGAGGAGGCGTGTGGGGGGTGGGGGGTGGGGGGTGTGGGGGAGCGGTAGTGTAGTGGTTGACGCACTGCGCTACGAACCCCGCGACCCCGAGTTCGATTCCCGCTCACGGCCACCGACACGACTGACGATTATCTGAACCGATCCTGGACCTACCCTAGGTCGACTCAACCTCAAATGAGTATCTGGTGCGGTGTGTAAACATCGCCACTGTGGAGACAAAGGCGGCCGGGCGTGGTGCAGGCCACCCACGCCTTCGTGTGCCACAGTGCCGGTAGCCTTCACAGGTGTTCGTGACGAACAGATAGGTAGGCGATTGTTGGGTGGATGGGTGGTGGGTGATTGTCCCACACACGCACAGAGCTGCTTCTCAGCCACCCCACCCAGTCGTGTCCGTCAAGTCACACGTGAGACGACGGATGGGATGAGTGAATGCAGTGATAGTTGTAGATGTAGTTAGATCCTTCTGCCAAAAATTTACGCTGAAAATATTGCAACGCCGCGGGGTGTGAATCACAAGGACGTGCCGGCCTGCATACAGTGCTCGCTAACAGCACTCGCCCCAACAGTCTGTTAAACGCTATACGGGTGATCTTTGTCTCTGGGGCGTGGGGGTGGGAACCTGGGGCGGGGTGGGGGCGTGTGGTGTGGGGGGCTGGGACGTGCCTTTGTGTTCCTGGCCACGGGACGAGTGAACATATGTGCGTGCGTGCGTCACTCGTGCACGAAACTCGGCGGTGGCACGGTTTGAGGAAACGAAAGGTCCCCAACAGGACCCCCATCTGCCATTGGATTTTCGTTTTGTTTCCTCCCCGTTTTAAGAAGAAGAAGAAAAAACACTGGAAGCCATCTGTCCTTTGTGAACAACAATTGCATTATTATCCTTGGGGGGGGGGGGGGGGGGGGGGGGGCGCGGAGTTGTTAAAAAAGAAAAAAAAGCACACCGACTAACATTTTTGTTACGTTACAGATTTGGAAATGCCTCCTTGGGAAATATTGTTTTCATGTTTTTTATTGAGCTCCGTTTGTTTATTTTTTTTGAGAAAAAATTTGCGAATACTTGGCGAGGACGAATGGCATCATTATTTTGACCCTTCCTGATTGTTTTGTGTCCTTAAAGAATGCAATGAATTCTCGTCTCCCACGCTCGTTACACCGCAGTCCCCACCACCACCCCAATCTACTTGCTGCAGACACCTGTGAACTTTGCGAATTCACGACCATAGGTGGGGAACACCTGTGTGCTCACCGTCACAAACATTCTCCTGCTGCTGGCTTTCTTTCGGAGCTAGAGGAGAAGAGATGGGCTGATGCGGTACAGGAAAAAAACTCACGAGTCGCGTCAACCGGTTGTGCTACCAAGAGGACGTGGAGGCTTTGAGAGGACTTACTGACAGCTGGTACTAGCGATGTTGAGGATCGACCTCTGTGTGTTGTGTGTGTATGGAGGAGGAGGCTCGTGAAAGACGCTACTTGGCAGCTGGCAGCAGCCGCCCTCCAAGCAACAACAATGGGTGGGCGGGAAGGAGCGATGCTCACAACAAGGAGCAGAGCGTTAGGCAGATAAATCTTAGTGAGGTGACACGGTGGGGGGGGGGGGTGGGTAGCGCAGGTGGTGGTGGTGGTGCGTCTGCTAGCCACGCAACCCAGGTAACCCATGCCACCTGGATCTGTCTCACCACCTTTGGTATTGATTTAAACTACGCTTGGCACACGTTCTGGTGCCTGTGGTGGTGTCATCGCCACTTAGCGGCAAGTTGGTGTTGTTGTTGTTTGTTACGTAGAGAAGCATGGAGCATCGCAGAGTCGGGGGAATGACCGAGATTGTGGTTTGTGGTGGTGGTGGTGGTTGAGGCGAGAGGTGTGAAGCCTGGCTGGCTGGGTGAGTGGCTGGGTGAGTGACTGGGTGAGTGGCTGGGTGAGTGGCTGGGTGAGTGGCTGGGTGAGTGGCTGGGTGAGAGGCTGGGTGGTGGTGGTGGTTGAGGCGAGAGGTGTGAAGCCTGGCTGGCTGGGTGAGTGGCTGGGTGAGTAGCTGGGTGAGTGGCTGGGTGAGTGGCTGGGTGGTGGTGGTGGTGGTGGTTGAGGCGAGAGGTGTGAAGCCTGGCTGACTGGGTGGGTGGCTGGGTGGTGGCGCATGAGTGGAGGCAAGGGTGGAGAGTGCAGAGAGAATTGGAGGGAGGGAGGGAGAGTGAGATTAGACACATGCACGGAGACTAATGAATAGATCGAGGGGTGGGGACAGAGAAAAATGGACATTGGGAGAGAGAGGGAGAGGGAGCAGGAAAATGAGAGGGGGGGGGGATCTTACGCATGCAGAGAGACGTGAATAGAGAGGAGTAGACGGAGAAGAGAGAGGAGGAGGAGGAGAAGATAGACGTATGCGCAGAGAGTAAGAGACGGGTGATGGTCAAAGATACACGGAGAGGCGGACAGAGACGCAACGAGGAGCGGACCCAAAGTGTAGATTCGTTGAATAGCAGCGAAGCGACGGACGGGAGAGACAGGCAACGAGAGAGAGAGAGTGGTTGGAATTATACGCATTGAGTACGAATAGCCGGAGATGGAGAGAGAGAGAGTGACAGCGAGAGAGAGAGGATGGAGAGAGCGAGCGACACAGCCGAAGGGAGTCCAGGCAGCGACGAGACGGCGCGAGCGAGCGTGCAAGCGCCAGTGAGAGACAAAGAAACAATTAATAGGGACATAAGGAGATGGGGCGAGCGTGAGAGAGAGAGAGAGGGGGGAGAGCTGCGGGTGAGATGAGGAGAGATCTCGAGAGAGGTGGTGGGTGGGTGGGTTGGATGGGCAGGCGGCGGCGGGGGGGGCAAGAAACCGCGAGAGCGATTGAGAGACGAAGCGAAGGCAACAGAGAGAGCGAGCGAGAGAGAGGAGGTGAGAGATAAAGAGAGCTGGGGATAGCAGAGAGAGAGAGAGGGTGGCGGGCAGAGGAGGAGGGGGGGGGGGCGAGGAAGGGCGTGGAGCTCTGCTCGCCAGGGGGGGGATGGAGGATGGAGACGCGGGCGCAGGGAGCGGCGGTGCAGCGCAGAGAGAGGAGAGGGAGGAATCAGTGGGGGGCGGGGCGGGGATGAGCGTGGGGGGAGTAGGGGGGAGACGTGGGGGGAGACGTGGGGGGAGATCGACCCCCCCCGCACGCTCTCCTGCCCGAGCCAATCGGCGTATAAAACGCGGAGGGTCGGGGCCTCCTGCGCCAGCTATAAAAGGCGCGTGCCGCGTCGTCGACGGCTCCAGTCTCACAGCACAGTCCGCCCCGCTCAGGCTCATACTTTCTTCCTGTCCGATTTTTTACGTAATTCATAACCGGGGTTCTTTTTGTTTCTTAACTCCCCCCCCCTGCCCCCCCACCACTTCTCAGTAATTCCATTTTTCTTTTTGAGCCCCCCCCACCCCTCATTTTTTGTGTTCTTTTTTCTCTTTCCGCCGCACGGCTTTTGTTATTGTTGTTGTTATTGTTGTTAGTAGTCGTAGTGGTCGTTAGTCGTCTTTATAGATTTTTCACACGGGCAGGGATTTAGAGGAATATTAATTTTGTGCAGGAGAGTCATTTTATAATTGTGTCTTTATTATTATTTTGGTCACCGTTAGTTATCTATTATTATCATTACAATAATCATAATTTATTATTATTTATTCTGCAATAAATAAACTAAGCTTCTTCAACTGTTGGCTTCATTTCAAACGCCCCACCATCCACAGCACCAGCACCAGCACCAGCATCGGGCCGGCACAGCGATTGTACACGCGCTGGAAGAACATTACTTCGAAACAATGGTCACGGTATGAGAACCAATTTTATATATTCCGAATTTGCTTCGTTTAACATTTGCTGATTTTCACAGCTGCAAGCAAGGTTGTCGGTTCGTAGCAAGCAGCAGCATTGTGCATTTAGCATTGATTTGATATTATTATCATCATCATGATCGCACAGTACGTTGACTTGTTTTGAGATTTATTTGTGTGACGGGTTTTTTTAATGCAACTCTTTCCTAGGGAATTTCCTTTTTTCTTCACATTTGGCGGCATCTTATTGACAGACATCGGTCGGGGGAGATGACCCCTCTCCATTTCACGCGTCGCGTTCTCATTGTTCTGGTGCACAACCGGACGTCGCTAAAGGGGAGCGTGCGTGAGGACCAGATAGGGAGGAGAATGGTGGCTGAATGGATGGGTGGTGGGTGGGTGATTGTCACACATACACACACAGAGCTGCTCCCTACCCCATTACCCAGTGTTGCCCGTTGTGTCACACGTGAGTTGACGGATGGGATGAGCCAATGCAGCGTTCGTTCGATGTTGTTCGATCCCTCTCCAAAATATCACTCTGAAATTATGACAACGCCGAGACGCGCGTGTGTGTGTGGAGTGTGAATGACCAGGCCGTGCCGGCTTTTATAGGTGCTCGCGAACAGCATTTGCCCCAACAGTCTGTTAAGGCTACACGGGGGATCTTTGTCTCTTGAACGACTTGGAATGATAGCAGCAGAGGAGTGGTTGATACGGCCCTTTTGTGGTAGGTCGATTTATCTCCATCTTTTTCCGTCAAGCCTTTTGTTCTGTGGGCACAGAGCCAAAATTGATTCTTGATGGAAGATTGTGAGGAGGTTACTTTATTTGTGTGTGTGGGGGAGATAACCAAAACTGGCAATCAGATCTCGCAGTCTGGGAAATAATACAAAAGGGTTACGGCTCAAGCGTGACACGGAAGCGTGTTTCGCATTCGTACGAAATTGCCAATATTTGACTCGCGTTTGTAATGTCCAAACGACACACACATATAGCGCTCCGCAGACATTTGACGGTGTATATAGCTCGATGTGTTATTGTGTTCTCTGCTTTACGTTTGATTTTTGTTCCGAGATACACGCTGGACTCGTGTGAGATTATATATTTTTTAATAACGGCATTAGCGACGTGTTAACAGATTATCGCATTGCACGTTTGTAATTAGCGATTGCGAGAGGACTTGCTTTAAAATCAACCTCCCGTTAAAGACAGACGTTGATTGGGAGTCATTAAAGGACTCGGCTGTTTGTGCAGCTCACAATGCTGGGTTATGTAATCGCGCATAAGAACGACGTTACATTTCTTTAAAACACACATACACACAAGACTTAAAGCTTTCGTGAATGCACGAATTCATATTCTTCGGGTCTTTCGGTAAAGTCACGTAGATAGGTTCTTTGAAGGTTCTTTGAACCTATCTAAAGATAGCTCTTTGAACCTATCTACGTCAGTTTTAACCTATCTACGTGACTTTACCGAAAGATCCAAAGAATACGCACACAAGAGTCGCAATTAAACATGCAAATGCTAGTGCACGCATGTCACATACGCACGCACAATTGTAATCAACTGCTGAAAGTGCCCCGCATGTCACATGTACATGACATGGACAAATCATTTGAGCGCAGCGTTCGAGATAAGTGCCGTGCATCAGAGCTCGGCGTCGTCAGTTTGAAAACAGGCTCCCCGGTAGGAACGTGCCTTTGAATGTAATACTCCACGTGCAGCAGATACTTTCTCTTTTCATTTCACTCCCATGATTATTATCATCAAAGCACGGCTCGCTGTTGCTCTTCACATCTAATGCGACAAAAAGCGAATTCCGCAGTCACAAAGGAGAGCATTGTATGCGACGGGGCCGCGAGACCGGAGATGCGTTTTGATTAGGGCCACATTTGATTGCTGTGCGCGACCGCGCGCGCGCGTTTATTCGGCTCTCCAAGTAGTTGTCCGGCCTGAATTCAAAATCCTTCTGATTGTGAGAGCTTCAGCAGGCGACGTGGGAATCGGGGGGAGGGGGGGGGATAGTGCTCGCCGCCTCCAAGCAAAACAATGAGATGACCGGTTCATGTGGCTCCTCTTGCCATCCGCACTGGGAGCCTGCCGGTCAGGGTGGCACGTGCCTGCCTTTCCCCCTCGTGTCGCGCCGATTCTGTCCCGAATCCTGCAAGCTTGTCTGTCTGGCCCTTGCCGCATTACCCCCCCCCCCATCCTCCTCATCCTCTCCGGTCGAGCCATTCTCTATCTGCTGCTTTGTTGATCGATAACACGAACCAAGATTTTAAAAAATGTGTTGCAACAATGCGTGCCCCACGCCGCGTCTCTCGCCGTGTGCGCGAGCGCGTCACGTGGGGGTGGTGGGCGTTGTCCAAGTTGGGCGCGAGACGGCCACTTTGTAGGAAGCTCAATAACGCGCGCGGCCGGCTCGCTCCAAAATCAGATTATCTCTGCAAATCCTCGCCCGGATCGGCCGGACTAAAACAAAGTGGCCTGCACGCTGCAACGCACGCGGCGTGGGTATCAACACGCGCACGCTTACACTGATCCGCTAGAATCCCTTTGTGCCATTACAACGATACACCCAGCCGCAATCCGAACTAACCCCACCCCGCACCCCCTCGCTTTGCTCCCTCCTTCGTCTGTCGCACAATTCCCGACGGTTGTCATTCCGAGTTGATTTGCAACTTTCTCGCGGCGTTGTGCGGTTATAGCCGAGTGCCGAGGTAACCAAATGAAGCCGTTCGCTACTGTGGCCAATTCATTGCCCGCGTCTTTGTGTTAATTGTTGTTAATTACCGCACAGTTTATTACTGTAATTATGCCGAAAGAGTAGCAAATATAAATATGCATTCGGCAATGCTCCGTGTAGGCATCGCACTGCTGTGACGAAGGCCCACTGCCCGGAACGTCGCCTCTTTCGGGCAGAGTTGTTGACGGATTGTTGTGTTTGAGTTTTTTTTTTTTCATTTAATCGTCATTTTGTTGTTGTTTGTGCTCGTACCCCCACTTGCCAACGCAGCATTTACGAATATTTGTTCTTTTGGCATGACGACAACAACGACTGCTTCTTCTTCTTGTGTTGTTGCTGCTGTTGCTGCTGCTGCTGCGGGAAGTTGTTGATTTTTTCTGGGTGTGGTGGTGGTGATGGGAGGCTGGGTGGGGGGAGGGGGCTCCCCCCCCCCCTCTCTCCAGGTGCTGGATGCTCTGCAGCGGCGGCGCTTTGTGTGGCCGATTGCGGCTCTTTGTGCTTCGTGTGACACGGAAATCAACGTCGCGTTCTTGAACGAATTGCCGGAGAGTCTGCACCCCTTTTGTTGAAGAGTGGCCCTCTACCTGCGTGAGGACATAATTAGGGCATCTTTTATTTGGCAGAGGGCGGTGTGTTTCGCGCACCGTTATTAATTACTGATCCAAGGTAAGAGCCCTTCATTGGCTCATGCAGGATGCTTTCTTTGTGTGTGTGTGTGTGCGCGCGCCATAATGTCTCATTACTATTCGTATTCAAATCAGACACCGCCGAGGCCATCGCCACAATTAAATGCCGGCGTGAATTAACAAATGTATTATTTTAACGCGAGGATCATTAAAGGGGTGAGTGTCCCTTTTGCGTCTTCTCGCGTGTTTTTTTTTCTTGCACTCTTTTAAACAAAGCCGAAAGGGGTGAAAGCTTTTGACACAACATTTACACTCCACGAATGCAACTTGGAAATGAAGGTGGCAGCGGGAATGCCTTTTCACCCAGACTATGCATTTTTAATCACGCAAAAATATTGATTCAATTTATAACGGCGTCGGCGTCCGAGGGGTGGAAATTACGCATACATCGTCGCGGAAGTGGCGCGGGAGGCGATTTCCACAGCCACGCCGCCGTAATTGCTGTGTGCGCGGACAGAAAAAGAATCACAATAATTCACGGGTTTCTGCGGCAGGATTCGGGCTTTGTGGTGATTAAAAATAGGGTCGGAGGAAGGCACTTGGGACGTACAGTTGAAGCCCTATTCCAACCACACAGGGATGAGGGTGCTGCAGGCATGACTCCACAGCAACCGGCAATGGTGCACGGCGTCTGCGTGTACGTGTGTGTACGTGTATTGGGAGACAAAGGCGGTCGGGCATGGTTCTGGCCATCCTCCCCCCCTTGTGCGCCGTTCCGGCCTTCATAGGTGCTACTCGCTAACAGCACTTGCCCCAACAGTCTGTTAAGGCTATACGGGGGATCTTTGTCTTTTTGTGCGTGGGGGAGCAGTCGTGTAGCGCTTAGCACGCTGCGCTACGCTACGAACCCGGCGAACCCGGGTTCGATTCCCGTTCACGACCACCAACACCGGTCACGATTATCTGCACCGGGTCCTGGGCCTCCTCTAGGTCGACTCGGCCCAAAATGAGTACCTGGTGCGATGTGTAAACATCGCTATTCGCGAGACAAAGGCGACCGGGCGTGGTGCTGACCCCCCCCCCCCCCCCATTCCCCATCGTGTACCGTGCCAGCCTTAATAGGCGCTAATCGCGAACAAGCACTTGCTCCTACAGTCCGTCAAGACTATAGGGGGGACCTTTATTTTTTGTGCGCGCGCGCGCCAATTACCTGCCCGCGGGGCGCGACCCCGCGTCTCCGCGAGACCTGGTGGGGGACACTTTTTTTGTTCGCGGTTGCGGCGGTCACTGCCGCTTCCGGAGGGCGTCGGTTAAGTTCAAGGCCGGACTTTGCCCGCGAGAGGAGAGAGGGAGAGTCGTGAGGCAGCGCGTGTTGGCAGATCGACTCGCGTTTTGTCATCGTTAATTGCCATCGCCACCGCCACCTCTGCGGAGCGTGCGCCAGAGGGCACGGTAATGAGCGTGAGACAACCCAGCAGGACACGCGCGCGCGCATAAAAAGTGGACCTTGAAGAACGTGTTGAGGCCCTTTATCTCGGGGGGCGTAGTGGATGGGGCCGTAGGGTTGCGAAGCTATCAGCAGATGGCAGTACAGCAAGCGGGTGACCCAATCTGTACAGATTTTTAAAAATGAAAATACCATCGGCTCGCCCGTGTGACATCTGTCCAGGTAGCCTACGGATACATTTTTGCTGGAGAATGTTTGCTCAAAAAATGTAATTGGCCAAATATTGTACGATTGTTAAGACCTCTTGAGAACAAGAACCTTCAGTCTCAGTGGATGAAAGGTCATGTGTTGTTGTGGTCGTCGTTACATGTTCGTCTCTTTCACTCAGACAGGGCATTGTTTAATTATGGCGAGGCTACCGAAACTTATGAATGTAATAATTGCAAAAAATTAAACAAAAACATCTCCTAAATTATGAACTAATTACAAACGGCACCTTGCGGTCATGATCTCATCACGGCGGTGTAGCTGGCACACAGACGATGAACGGCCCTAGGGTTTTTGCGGAACGTGCTCCGCAGGGTCACTCCAAGTCATTCGTTGAATGTTGCGGTGGCGAGATGTTAACGACCTCACCTCGTATGAAGGAGGTTGTGAGTTCAATCCCAAAACTGACGCCGGTATATTTGGAGTTTCCGTGTTTTATCCCGTGGTCACGTGGCTTTTTCTCCGGGTCCTTCAGTTTCCACCCCACACTTATAAACAAGGTGCGTTTAGAGAATTTGATTGGCTGCTATAAATTTCCACGTGACGAGCCACTCCTTTGCGCTATCATTTGTGGCCAGGTCCTTCTGAAAAAGAGCTATATTCAGCTCGGTGGGCCTTACCTGGTAAAATAAATATAGCATTGTGAATAAAACATTAAAATTAAAATTAACAAAAGTAAAATAAAAAATAAAATAAAAATCACGACGTTTCGGAGGCAACACAAGCCTCCGTCTTCAGGTGGAACCGTCACAGCACGATAGCTGTATCAAGTTATTAATTTTAATTGTAACTTTTAACCTACGTGACTTTACCGAAAAAAACTAATAATATGAATTATTGCAGTCACGAAAGCTTCGAATCTAGAATAGCATTGTGAAGTTGAATAGTTTATAGATTGTCCACCTATGGAAATGTAAAACGGAAAGAAGCCGCGTGGTGGCTGAAGCCCCGAGCAGCCAATGGCCCCGCGATGAAAGGTGAAAAGACCCTCGATTGTGCTATCAGCTGTGCGTGAAGTGCTCCGGACGAGACGGCTCGCCTGCCGTTGTCTCGCGCGAGTCACGTGGGGCTGTGGTTCGTAACCTGTGGTGCACCCTGCACCTCCTCGGGGTGCGAGATGCCCTTTCTGGGGGTGCGAGACGTGGCCAGATTTTTCGTTTAAGGCAAATAATCGAAACACAAATTTTAGCACGGGCACGTAGGTACAACTACTTGGTTTCATCAAACCTATATATTTATTAAAATAAATAAATTACGAGAACCAAAAGGGTGCAAGGCTGCAGTCAAGGTTAAGAACCACTGCGGCTTTCTTCCCTTTGTTTTTATTCACGTCGGATCTGATAGCGATCTTTCACATCGAATGCTCTATTCAAAATTGGATGGGGACCCTATTGAGATAACCGGTGCATTTAAAATTTCAAGAAAGACAAGAAAAACACTGTAGAATCCAGTAATAAATATAATTGTCCTGATTAACAGCGTATTGTCAATCCGCTGTTGGATGAAGGCCTTTCGGTCATTGAAGTTGTCTGGCCATATTTCACAACGCTGGGCAGTTTGGGTTGGTGAGGAGTTCTGGGGGTGGGGTGACATAGAGCACATGTTCAGATATCGCTCGCCGGGTATCGAATTCAGCTGGCCGTGTTCACAGCGCAGCGCGCTAATCACTGCGTCTTAGGTCGACCCTTCCCCCCGCCCCAAAGATCGGAAATGAGAATAAAATGATGGCGATGATGTCCGGCACTTTGTCAATTCACTGCTGGTTGAAGGCCTCTCCATGCTTGCGTGTGTCAGCTGACCATGAGCGTGTCTGTTACATTTTAATTCGGCATAAAAGCACAAAAAGTTGTTGGCAAAGCAGGTTTAGCACTACTCTGTGTGAGAACACACGTCCGCCTATGTAATTATCAGAACAAAATGAACAATATTGTACGAATAGATTAAAACAGCCAGTTTGACAAAGCCTTTTTTATGCACGTATGGTGCAAAACAATCTTATGTACGCCAACCCTCACAAGTACATGTGTAATTATCCGAACAAAAGAAAACATTCTGTGAATAGATTAAACATATCGAGTATGAATGGAGGAATACTCTGTAGGCGGTGTGAAAGTAAAGCGATATGTTGTTAAGGCGTGCGCGGTTGAGTGTTCCTCTCCATTGGTGGCACTGAACCAGAAGGTTGGAAATTCCACATTCATATGGAGGGTGCCATCTCACATCATGTTGATTGCTCGCCTGGTATACAGGAGGTCGTGGGTTCGATCCCGACCCTGACGCCTGCTGCTGTATATTTGGAATTTTAGTGTTTTTCCCTCCCCGTGGTCGCGTGATTTTTCTCGGGGTCCTCCTGTTTTCGCCTCCACATTTAGAATCGACATCACGCGTTTCGAGCATTTGGTTGCTATACATTTCCACACTGTGATAAGCCGCTTCGTTGAGCTATCATTTGTGACAACCAAGTCGCTTCTGAACAATTGCTATATAGCTGGGTGGGCTTTACCTGGTGAAATAAAATAAATAAACTGGTTTAGTGACCAGGACGAATGATGCGCAGAGCATCGCCACCGTGGCTGAGATTTGACCTTGTGACCTTCTCTACCGATGCCAGTCTCATCGTTCTTGACTGCACCACCATCGGGCCGGAAGAA
Source organism: Lethenteron reissneri (assembly GCF_015708825.2). Classification (NCBI taxonomy): domain Eukaryota; kingdom Metazoa; phylum Chordata; class Hyperoartia; order Petromyzontiformes; family Petromyzontidae; genus Lethenteron; species Lethenteron reissneri. Next base: position 9,986,280 of record NC_083817.1, read on the forward strand.
GAACGTAATGGATAATTGCGACGTAATGATAGCGCTACCGTTACATTAATTACATTTGAACAAAATACTCGTGGAATAATCACTGGCAGCTGCGCGCATGGGGGTTTCGGGCTGATTATAGATCAGAGTCAGCGGGTAGCGCTGCTGACGGTCGACGAGGCTGTGGTCGTCCCTGTTAACGGAGTTGTTCGTCTCCTTACCAGCTGACCACCCTCGCTGCGTCGCTGCGTTTCGTTGTGTGCGGTTTCCCCCCTCCACGTTTAGAGTTGACGTCACGCGTTTAAGAATATTTGGCTGCGGTGAATCTACACGCGATGGGCCACTTCGTTGAGCTCTCGTTTGTGGTCAGGTCGCGTCTGATAAAGAGTTACTCTAATGCTCAGTGGGTCTTTTCTGGTAAAATATAATTTCGTTACATGCGATTTGCATTTTACTCATCATGCAGTTATGCAGTTGGACGCGGGACAAAGTCTGTGGACTGTGTGTGTACTGTGTGTGTACTGTGTGTGCACTGTGTTTCTACTTTGTGTGTGTACTATGTGTGTACTGTGTGTGTACTGTGTGTGTATTGTGTATGTACTGTGTGTGTACTGTGTGTGCACTGTGTGTGCACTGTGTGTGTACTGTGTGTGTGTACTGCGTGTGCACTGTGTGTGTACTGTGTGTGTACTGCGTGTGCACTGTGTGTGTACACTGTGTGTACTGTGTGTGTGTGTACTGCGTGTGCACTGTGTGTGTACTGTGTGTGTACTGTGTGTGTACTGCGTGTGTACTGTGTGTGTACTGTGTGTGTACTGTGTGTGTACTGCGTGTGCACTGTGTGTGTACTGTGTGTGTACTGTGTGTGCACTGTGTGTGTACTGTGTGTGTGTGTACTGTGTGTGTACTGTGTGTGCACTGTGTGTGTACTGTGTGTGTGTGCACTGTGTGTGTACTGTGTGTACTGTGTGTGTGTACTGTGTGTACTGTGTGTGTGTACTGTGTGCGCTACTCGGCAGGCAGCTGTCTCGTGTGGGTTCGCTTTGTGCGCCCCTTTTTTAGAATGCATCTACTACTACTACATCTACTACTGTACTACTACATCTACTACTGTACTACTACATCTACTACTACTACATCTACTACTACATCTACTACTACATCTACTACTGTACTACTACATCTACTACTACTACATCTACTACTAAATCTACTACTACAACTACTACTGTACTACTACATCTACTACTACTAGCGCACAGGGCGAGGGAGACCGACACAGTGGTGATTTGTGTGATATTCTCTGAACCCAGCGACCTGAGGTTTATTTCCGTCCACGGCTATCCCATCAGTGGCGAATGATATCTAAACAGATGATACCCCCCCCTTCTCTCTCTCTGCACTGGCTAGCCTGGTGAAGTAGGGTCAAACGATTCCCCACAATCATCGATGCGACGTGACAGAGGCCTTCATGCAGCAGTGGACTGGGATTGTTTAATTCTAATTATATTTTTGTTTTCTATTTTAAGGTGAACATCATCACGATTTCCTGTATTTAATTTTTGTTCTAACGCTATCGTAATTGCTCTGTTTCGTCCACTGCAGCCGGTGATGGTTATTTGCACGGCAATGCAGTCATCACTGCTCGGCACAATATTCCTCGCTCAAAGAAGTGTGATGGATACAAAGAGGTTCTAAGCTCAAATCACTTTACAATTCAGCCCCTTTTTGATATAAGCCCGGAGATTACGATGAAAGTGTGGTACGATTTGCGGCTCTTTGAAAGTTGTAACTTTGTTTTGAGAGACTCTTAGAACCTTGACGAACGGTAAGTCTACAATTCCGTTACGCAGTAAAGTAACATCTAAATATACCGTGTGTGTGCATTAGAAGTTCATGATTCATTTCGTTTATAGGCGGTCACTAACAATCGGGATTTAGCGCATTTACGACAATGGTCAAGGGAGCTGACTCAGCCCATCATATCTGTTGAGCAACTCAAATTAATTCCGTTCATTTGGAGAGGTTACTCGGTAATGCGAACAGGAATGTGGAATTTCCAAACGGAGACAGAGATTACCAGCACTACCCCGTGCTGCATTCACCACAGATATACTTTAGATGTAAATACACACACGACAAAGGTCCCCCGTATAGCCTTAACAGACTTTTGGGGCAGGTGCTGTTAGCGTGCACCTATGAAGGCACACGATGGGTGGGTGGCCAGCACCTCGCCCGTTCGCCTTTGTCTCTTTAGTCGCAATGTAGCAGCAGGTACTCATTTAAGGATGAGTCGACCTATGGGAGGCCCAGAACTGGTGCAAATAATCGTCAAACTCGCGCACACACACACACGTCATACATCCAAAGCATGGAGGTGGAAAAAAGAAAGTGAAACTGACAGATAATGCAAGGCAGACGAATGGAGAAAGACATGCACACAGACACGGGACAACGATAAGCATCACGACCTCATGCTCCAGTCACCGAACGTTGTAAGTGATATTTTTGTGATAATTGTTCTTTTGACCTTTTATCTGGCAACAAAACTGACACCTTTTTTTACAAGGAGTCATGTTTGCATTGACCACAATACCTGCGGTCGGAATGCAAAAAAAAACACAACTCTGATAATGTATGCACGGTCCTTGAAATTGATTGGTCCACACCCGAGACAGCTTTTCTTAGAGCCTAGTCTCACAATGTTTTGGACCAGATGACGCCAAAAGGCGCACAACTCAAAGACAATGCACCATCAGAGTATGAGAGCTCGGGGTGAAGCATTTACACCATTGGAACCTCCTTTAGCAGTAGCAAAATATAATAGTTTTTTACCCTTTTATCTGGCAACAAAAAAGAAAGGTGTCAGTTTTGTTGCCAGATAAAAGGGTAAAAAACCAATTGTCATATTTTGCTACTGGCAAAGGAGGTTCCAGTGGTAATATTTTTGTGTCAAATATGTCTGCGTCAAACATTACGCAGTTTAGGAAGAGCGACTGCACCGTACGGCTCCCCGATGCCTTGTCCGGTCGTACCATGCGTGTTTTTTTTTCCCGGCACGATGTCCGACGTTTCGCTCCACATGCCGGGGGATCTTCTTCGAGAAACTGAATATCCGGTTCCCGAACAGCACACGGCACAGCCCGAAAAGGCACGTCGGAACGATTTACAGAAGTGTGTCTGAGATCGTGATGAAGTTTATGCGTCTATTCGACGATCCATAAACTCACATTGTGACTCTCTTTATCTCTCTCTCTCGCTCGCACGCAACAGAGACAAAGATCACCGATCTCTCTCTTTAAGAGACCGCGAGACGAAAGCCCTTTTGCTGCGCCGACGAGGCACTGTGCGTGAATGCTGCGGTGTGGGCCGTCCACACGCCCGGCCGCCTTTGTCTCCCCAGCGGTGGCTATTTAACACCGCGCCACCCAGGGATGGCTCAAGATTGTGTTGAGATGCGCGGTCACAACCCAGGTCAAGGACGTCGAAGTACAGAAGACAAAGATCCCCTGTATAGCCTGGGGCAAGTGCTGTTAGCGAGCACCTATGAAGGCCGGCACGGCACACGAGGGGGTGTGTGACCAGCGCCACGCCTGGCCGCCTTTGTCTCCCCAGTGGCGATGTTTACACACCGAAAAAAGGTACTAATTTGAGGCTGAGTCCACCTAGGGGTGGCCCAGGACCGCTTCAAATAATCGTCACTGGGGTTGACCGTGAGCGGGAATCGAACCCGTGTCGCCGAGTTAATAGTGCAGCACGCTAACCCCCTACACTACCGCTCCCCACTGCACACACACACGCGCGTATGAACACACGCACACATGCACACACGCGCGCGCAAACACACACACGAGTGCACACACGCACACACACACGCACCCACACGCACACACACACCAACAGACACACACACACGCGCGCACACACACACGAGTGCACACACACACACACGAGTGCACACACACACACACGAGTGCACACACACACACACACACGAGCGCACACACACACGAGTGCACACACACACACGAGTGCACGCTCGCAGGTATTGAGTAAAACGAAGCGTGGGGGAGAGCTCCCACGGAATGGAGACGGGAGGAGAGAGTGGAACTGACAGACAGATCATGTAGCACGGACAAATGGAGAGAGACAGGCAGGGAGAGAGAGGCACACAGAGACACAAACGGGGACAAATGGGAGAGCGGAGACATTGAGAGAGAGAGCTGGTTGGCGGGACAGGTACACGCACGCATACTGTGCCTTTTACCAGAAAACATGTTTATTCCATTTTGAATTATGTGCTTGTGAAAAATAACTTACGGGGCATGTAAAATGCACATGCGGGGGTGCAGAATGGATGCTTTCCCCGATTGATTTTACAGAACACGGAATCATGTTTCCGTACCACCGTGTTCGTGCCGTGCGTCTGTGTAATGTGTTTGGTAGTGGTGGTGGCACGCGAGTGTTAGTGAGAGTGAGTGTGCGTGTGCAGTGGGGAGCGGTAGTGTAGTGGTTAACGCGACCGGAGTTCGATTCCCGCCCACGGAAAACACCGGTGACGATTATCTGAACCGGTCCTGGGCCTCCCCTAGGTCGACTCAGCCTCAGACGAGTACCTGGCGCAGTGTGTAAACATCGCCACTGGGGAGACAAAGGCGACCGGGCGTGGTGCTGGCCACCCACCCCCTCGTGTGCCGTACCGGCCTTCATAGGAGCTCGCTAACAGCACTTGCCCCAACAGTCTGTCAAGGCTATACGGGGGATTTTTGCCTTTGGTGTATTGCTCATGAGCATCATGTGCTGCATCCCCGATGACGCTGTCCACGATGTGTAGCCAGCCGCAATCGGCGTCTTCGATATCTGCCGTTTGTGGCGTGCACCGCCCCCTCTAGGTTGACTCGGCCTAAAATGGCAAGCTGTGGTCGTCGATATTGTGACCTCCCTCGGCAAGACAAAGGCAGCAGGGCGTGGCCGGTGCTGGCCACAGGCACAGTCTCAATTAGTGATGGCAAAACACATTTACCATCGAGTTGGATCTTTGAGTTGGTCGTGTGTTTGTATTATGTATGCGTGTAGCTTTGTCAATTACATTTGGCAATAGGTGTGTAAGTGCTTAAGATATTCGCTAAAAACCGTTATCATCATCATCATCATCCATAGTCTCTCCACTGCTGGGCAAAGGCCTTCACAATATCCGCACGTCTGCGCACGCTGTGTGGAGTAAGGGGAGTGAACATGTCCCAATGATTTGCATCATCGGAATCCTCATCTTCACTGGCAGCACTGAGCCAAGCAGTGAACATTCCACATTGCCCGTGACAGTGACCCGGTCTCACCCGCAGTCATCACAAGCCCTTCCGTTGACTCGCACGATGTCACGGAGCTTCACAACGTGGTACTAATTTTACTGACACAGAACGGATGATGATGATGATGATGCTGGTGATGATGATGGTGTTGGTGGTGTTGGGTTTGGGTCGACTGTTAACTTATGAGCTTGTAATTGTACATAGAGCACGATATCAAGCATGTGAACAATGCATTGCAACGTGGATATATGTAGCGTCCAATCTTATATATAAAACATATATAGTGCACCTCAACACATCTGTACGGAAACAGTGGACAAACGTACGCACAGAAAGATGGAGTCACTCATTCGCAGCGGGAACTTACAACATCCTGAGTCTTGGACCAGGAAGGTGACAACGCAGGTGCACGGGGACCGTAGAATTCCATACGAATCGAACCACGAGTACACGTCGGCATTGTCTGTTGATGCAGCTCCTGCTGCTGGGCATCTGTGGCAAAGAGCTTCACGGCTCATCGGATTCGTCGCGTCTGAGCAACAATCAGACTTTTGTATTCACACTGGAGGAATTCGATGAGCGATGAATCTCTTTTCCCCCCCACAGATGTCCAGTAGAAACATTGATTCTGATCGTGATCAGCGCCAGCTTTGCATCGCAGGGCGAGCTCACCGATGGAGACGCAGTGTCGCGCAGACTTGCAGGGGTCTGCAGCAGCTTCACTGTACGGGGGCGATGATTGCAAATGCCCTGTTCCCAGTCGAGTCATTGGCAATACCGTACACACGCACGCACAAACACGTGCACGCGTGTGTGCGTGCGTGCGATAGGTCGGCTCGGCCTCGAATGAGTACCTGGTGCGGTGTGTGAACATCGCCCACTAGGGAAACAAAGGACGTAGTGCTGGCCACCCATCTTCCCGTGCGCCTGGGTCCGTTTTCATAGCGCGACTCGCTATCAGCACTTGCCCAACAGACTGTCAATGCTATACGGGGGATCTTTGTGAACAATGTACGTGCATAGACAGTCATCGCCAACAACATCATCATTGTCGTAGTCCTTAATTATCATGCTCAGCATGTCGCAGTTGCTGATGACTTGCCCGAAATTAATCTTTAGATATCCTGGCAAAGGGCATGATGATTCGTGAAAGGGGGTTTGGGTGACTTTCTGCGGATGGCCGGGAGGCATTGTGTGAACGGCGCCGTATAAAATCAAGTTTTGAGTTGGTAAGTTACCCCTCAAGGAACTGTAAGTGAACGTAATTGAATACACATTCGATAATGCATACGTTGGTTTAGCTGCTGTTGACCTGATCCCTATTTTGCATGAATAAAAAGCAACTACGGGTGTCCGTTTGTAGCAAATTAGTCATGAGTCGGCATATCCAGAATCAGAATCAAAATGTTTGTATATATATATATACTGGAGGATGAGTTATAGAGCTTTTTTTTTAGAGATGTCCAGCAGGGGCGGGTCATAACGTTGCAACCACAAACGATACAGAGACCAGCCCCCCCCCCCCCCGCCATAGGAATGTGTAATTTCCACCAGTGGCTCGTGGTCACAGAGACAGAGATGAGCACAACCTCGAGATTTGTTTGGGTCTTGCAACGCATCCTCCTGCCCACAGTCATCGTATCTCCACAACGTAGTGGGCGGTTGCATTTGGGAGTTGAGCCCATATTGCGCATGAGTAGGTTATAACGAGTACCACTTTGTCGGGACGTCAACAGTGGTTGTGTCCTCTGGACATACGCATCCCCATCATAGGAACGTGGAATTTCTGCCACGGCCCAGGGCTGTCAACAAGAGTTGAGCACCGATTCCTCGATGCTGATCATTTGAGCGGGGAATGTCTGCCTTGCATAGTTAATATTCACTACGGAGAAAACGAAAGCGTTTATAGATTCACACATCTTTATTTATTGAGATTTCTATTTTTATACGTTTCTAAAGTTGTGGAAGCCATGGCAACGTCGATTTTTCGTTCATAAACTGTAAAATAGGGAGGGGATGGGGCGGTGGTGCGGTGGTTAGCGAACCGTGACACAAAACTTGGTCACCTGAGTTCAATTCGCGGTCACGGCTAACATCTATGGCGAGTGATAGCAGTCCCGACAGAAAACGATAATGTCGAAGTACGGCCGAACAACGATTGACACGGCATGGGGCGCGGGCTTTTATTATGAATATTTTACTCTGTATTTGAATGAATTCAAGAAAACTAATAAGAAACGATTAAGGAATTAAGCATGTTTTAATCAGCAGGAGACGACAGAGTAATCAAATGCTGCCAGGTTTTGGCTGCCAATGACACCGCGAGTCACACAGCGCGGGGTGGCTAGAGCCAGGTCGCATCTTCGCTTCATTTCCATGGCCGTTAAAGCGTCGTCGTCCCTCCCCCCCCCCCCCGTCTGCTTCTTGAACGTGCCACGTGGGGGTTTGTCGCTCGTCCGTCGCGCGCAATTACGCGCGGATTTATCCCCCCCCACACCCCCTCCCCCCCGCACAGCATCGATACGACTCGCCACATTTTTATTTCCTGCGGGGGAGGGGGGGGGTGGATCTCGTTGGGAATGATCTCTCGTCGTTCTGATTCGTTCGGCGGTAATGGTCGAACGCCGTCACGCGTGCTCAGTACAATCGCGACGAACACTCATCACGATAGCAAACCGGCGCGTGCGGCGACGGCGGCAGAACGATTTACAGGAGTTCGTCAATTCCGCTGCTCGATGAAGCGCTCACCCCCCCCCCCCCTCTCCCGACTCGCACGTCGTTCTTTCGACAACGATGATAGCCGTGGCCGGGAGTTAAGGTCATGGTCATCGGCCTCGCGAACTCCGCTTTAACCCCCCCCCCCCCCCTCCAACACGTTTGCTTATTTTTCAACGTAAAAATATTGCGGTCTCGCGCAAATTGCATCTGCCCCAATTGCTGAGCAACTGCGGACAAGCTGAGAGGCTGCAGCCAGGCGGAAGTGAGCCAGCGTCGCCAGCAATTGCCAAAGCTCTGCGGCCCTCTGTATATTAAGCTGCTTTTCTTAAAGCCAATGAATGAGTGTTAACACGTGTGGGAGATAACCCTGGTGGTACGAGTGAGGGGGCAACGCTCGATCCCATAAAGAAGGGGAGCGATATCGGTGCGCCCTTTGCTGCAATGACATTTTCATCGTGAGCTCGGGGAGTTTCACAACCATCTGTGTGTGATCCACTAACCCTCGCTGCTGCCTTCACAGTGCTGGGTTACAGCAGCCACGTGCAGCAGCGTAGCCACCACCGCCCGGCTACACGAGTAGCAGCAGCAGCAGCAGCCTTCATCTATCGGCTGATGGAAAAAAATGGCTACAGTGTACAAATAAAAATAATGAAACGGCAAACAAAAGATCAAAGCATCTCTTTCGCCGGTGTTTGAGGGAATTTAAGAATTCCTTCTGCAGTGAACAGTTCTAAAAAAAAAAATAGCCGGACTGCCGTTTCCAACACGCGTGAAAATCATTACCGTGATTAAGGCTCTCCCGGCAATGTGCCCAGGTACGACGAGCGGAGCGGGGCGACGACTTACTTATTACGGCAAGGGGTAATGATCCTGACAGCTCATCTGTCTGCCATTAAGCCCTAACTAACCGCGCCGTTCTCAGCTCCCGTCATGTGACCGCCACCACCGCCTCACTTCGCCATTCCCTCGATTGTTCTCGCTTCTTTCGGTACAGACTGATGAAGACCGCTCTCGTGTTGCGATGGAAACGTCACGGGTTTTTTGCTTTGATTATTTTCAATGCATCATTTTCATATTTTATTTTTATTATTTTTTCTTCTATCTACGTGACTTTGCCGAAAGAACCGACAATATGAATTCCTGCAGTCGCGACAGTTTTAAGTCAAAACATTCCCTCGATTGTGTTTCTGTCTGTGCTGGCACGCCGCGAGGAAGCTTCGCTAACGCTCCGGTTTACAGCCCGGCCCGGTGGTTATTGTCTGAAACGGGGACGTTGACTGCGCCGTTTTTTAAAATTTAATTTACAAAGCCCTCACTCACCACTGATTTTCACAAATCGTCATCTCCCATCATAATGTTTTTTTTGTTTTATGCACAAAGACAAAGATCGTCCGTATAGCCTTTATAGACTTTTGGGGCAAGTGCACGAGGGGCAGGGGGTCGCCAGCACCACGCCCGGCCGCCTTTGTCTCCCTCGTGGGGATGTTTACACAAAGTACTAGGTACTCATTTGCGGCTGAGTCAACCTAAGGGAGGCCCAGATTGGTTTTAGAAAATCATCACCGGTGTTGGCCGCGAGTGAGAATCGCGCGCAAAACGCACGCAAACAAAAAAAAACGCGTAATAATGCAAAATACGAATATTTATGTATGCTGCCGAAGGAATCCGATGAGCTACAACGCTATTTTTCACCGATGTCCAGTGGGGGCACGGGATCAGAACGTTCCAACAACAAACAGTACAACAGTCACGATAGCAGTGATTTTTGTACTGCGGCTCAGAGTCAGGATCTTTATTTTTAGACTGCGGCAGGAGGAATCCGATGAGCTACGAAGCTTTTTTTTGTTCCACAGACGTCCAGTAGGGACACGGGGTCAGCAAGTAACAACAGCAATAAAACAACAGTAACAAAACTAAGAAAGGTTAGCAAGTCATTATATATATTTAAAAAAAGTATAAAAGTCCGATTTTTCGACACTAACATGCAAGATTGTCAAGGCAGCAAAAGAACAAAAAAAACAGTCCCGGACCACACCAAGACAACAACACAGAGTCCCTCAATTTCATGGCGCACCCAAATTGTCCTCTCGACACACGGCTAACGCCAGATCACATTCGCAAAAAGTGATTGTATCCAGCAGTCATTTTTTTTTTCCCCGTGTGGGCGTTAGTGCGATGGTGTTATAACACTCGGGTGGTTGAGGGGAGGGGCGCGGGGGTGGACAGGAGCGGGTGGAGGGGGTTGAGGAGAGCGGAGCTGAGGTTAATCCACGTGGTTAACCGCCCGGATTTTTCTTCTTACTCCGTCGTAAATTAGCTCCCCGCGGAGAGCAAGGCCCTCCCGTCGCATCACCACCACCACCACCACCGCCGCTTAGGGACGACACTAAGCGGTGGTGGGATAGTGGTCGTGGTGGTGGCGATAATGGCCGTGGTGGAATTGGTTTGGTGGTGGTGGTGGTGGCGATAATGATTAGTGGAGGTGGCAGAGAGATGTGGTGGTGCTCGCGATGGCAGTGGTTTGGTGGTGGCGATAATGAAAAGTGGTGGTGGTGGTGGGGGAGGGTGGTGATGGTGGTGGCGATAATGAAAAGTGGTGGTGGTGGCAGAGGGTGATGGTGGTGGTGATGGCAGTGGTGATGGCAGTGGTGTTGAAACACCACAATTGGGGGTCACGATCCTGTGCAAGAATGTGTAGCTTGCTTCACTCATCTGGTTTTTAAAAACTCCTTTCTCCTCGCTCAAGTTTGTTCCATCTTACTCGTGGCCACGCGAGCACAAACGTAGCCTCTTCATTATTACGGTAATCAGTATTCATAGTAAATACTCTGATGGATTTTTATTCGCATGACTCGATGCATGAGTTCAGTCGATAAATCATTGCCCGACAATGCAGTGACACCCTCATCCCAGCAAAGGACGCAACGCATTGATCTATAACGCTGTGGCCTTAAAAGAAAAACAAATATACAATTGGCGACATTTTGGGGGCAATTGCTATGAAGAAGGGCCGTTGTCTGAAACGTCACCTTTTATATATTTTTCCTTTTAAGACCAGAGCGTGATCAACACACCACGTGTTCGGTTTGTTAGTTGTGCTTCACCACCGAATAATTTCGCCAAATCGCTTCGAGCCGAACGTAACGCGTGCATCTATCAACTGCTGCTGCCACTCAGTCTTGCACAGTTCATATACCTTACAAAGTATCCACCACGGATATTGTATGCCAACTATGCATTGCACAATATTTAGGGTAGTATATACTGATAGATGGCAGACAATGCAATACTAAAATGCTATCAAGGACCACTTCATTGCAATGCATCCTAGTAAGCGATTTCTTAAATTGTTCTCAGTAAAAACGAAAATAATAATGATGATTATATTGTTCAATACACTGATGGGTAGAGGCCCGGCTATGCTAAAGCCCACCCCATGCTGTGTGTGATCTGTATAGACCGTTTGACCATACTTCACCACACTGGTCAGTGCTGGTTGATGGGGGAGGCGGAGGCGGAGGCGAGGTTGGTGACTGGAACCAACTCACAGGGCGCTCGCCACCAATGTCAGCCAGGGCCCGGGAATCTAACTCGGGCCGCCGGGTTCATGATGAATCATACCTCGAAAGAAAGCGATTGTCGGTCGATGTAAGTCGGACCAAAGTGGCGGCTTTTCCGCACGAATGATTCCCAGCAGAGGCAATGTTTTGCATTTGACAGCAGATGCAAACTCGTCCCTCGGTCCAACAGCTACTACGGTATGAACAGCTGCAAGTCGAGAGGTACTGAACTTCGAACTGGGATGCTGCTGCTGCCTTTCGGCACATTTTATTTTTTAAGCGGAAACAGATTTACAGCCGTGACATTTGCAGAGCCTCATTGGCAATAAGATCTGAATCTCCGAGGGGTCTGTCCGGTTTAAATTGAGAAGGATAGTAGTTAATAATGGGTTTGGAGCGGTGGGAAAGCGGTTAGCTCGCTCCTGTGTGAACGCAGTCACCCCGAGTACGTTTGCCGGCGACCAGCGTGGTGAAGTATGGTCAAAAAAATAAAACCCACCATGACCCAACGCATCGTAGGAAGCCCTTCATCAAGCAGCGGGTTCATCGTACACCTACTATGACGGAGGGCCGTCAATCACTGCTTACTACGGTAACAATAAACTGCACTGCGCCCACAAATACATCAACAACAAAAAAAGACAAGGATCCCACGTATAGCCTTCACAGACTGTTGGGGCAAGTGCTGTTAGCGAGCACATGAAGGCCGGCACGGCACACGATGGGGTGGGTGGCCAACACCACGCCCGGTCACCTTTGTCTCCCTAGTGGCGATGTTAACACATCGCACCAGGTTCTCATTCGAGGCTGAGTCCACCTAGGAGAGGCCCAGGACCGGTTCAGATAATCGTCAGTGGTGTTGACGGCCGTAAGCAGGAATCGAACCCGGGTCGCCTGGTTCGTAGCGCGGCGTACTGACCGCTACACTGCGGCTCCCCAAGCCAACAGCAGGCACACACACACACATACACGCGTGGAGTGTGTGATGCGGAATAACTGGCCGCGTATGTCCTGGGAAAACCCAAACAATTCCCAGGGGCAACTGCCTGACCCCCCCAAAGAAAAAAAACCGATATACTGCGTATATATAAAACACGTGTGATGGGACAAACGAGGGGAGAAGTGAGACAGGTGGAGGAGACCCGCAAATTGGACGCGGAGTCGCAGCCCCCCCCCCCCCCCCCGAGGGACGGGGAACGCTTCGTCCGGGGCGACCGTGGGGCCTGATAATCCACCCCCCCTCAACCACCACCACCACCGCTCGGGGGTTTAATCGCGAGGGGGGAGGCTGAGCAAGCCCCAGGGGCAGCCAGCGGCAGCCAGGCGGACAGCGGGAGCAGCAGGAGCAGAGAGAGGGGGCTAGGTTGAGGTGAGTGGTGGGGGCATGGGAGAGCAATGAGCAGTGGGAAGCAAGGGGGAGCAGGTGGGAGCAGCGGGAAGCAGTGAGAAGCAAGGGGGGGGAGCAGTGAGAAACAAGGGGAGGGAGCAGAGGGAAGCAAGGGGGGGGGGGCAGTGAGAAGCAAGGGGGGAGCAGCAAGGGGGAAGCAGCAAGGGGGGGGGGGCAGTGAGAAGTAAGGGGGGGAAGCAGCAAGTGGGGGGGGGAGCAATCGGAAGCAAGGGATGAATTGTGGTTTCGTCGGTGCAGCCAGAGGCAATGACACCTGACCGATGTTGGAGAGCGAGCACGCGCAGCATGAATGGTTGCACATTTACTGTGTAATGGTCTACGGAGGCTCGCAAATTAAATGGCATTTGAATGTCTTCGTAATATTTATAAATGGGGAGAGGTGGCGCCATGGTCAGCATGCTGTGCGCCCAACCGACGGAGAGGATGGCGCGATGCCTCCGTTTCATGAAGCGGCACGGCTAACATCAGTGGCGAATGTCCGACACTGTGTGTGTGTTGTGTGGTGGCGCAGTGGTTCGCGAGCTCTTGTCGCCAAACCAGAGACCCAAGTTCAATTCCAGACCATGACTGACATTAAAAAAAAAGAACGGTCTTGGGGCCTCCCCTAAGTTGACTCACACTGCCATGAGCACCTGGTGCACCTGTGGAGAAACAAAGGCGGATGGGCGTTGCTCCGGCCTCACCACCACACTGTGCGTAATTCTGGCTTTGAAGAGGTGCTCGCTAATATCACTTTCCCGTGGTGTGCAGTCATACTGTACCCCATTTACGTTTCCCACCTTGTTGACGTCGTTTGGCTAATAAGTCGTTACTTTCTCTACATAACACCACGAGTTGACGTAGCGCCGCCTCAACCCGCACACACTCACGTCGCTGGCAGCATCGTCAGCTCCTTTCTCGTCATCATTCGCCTCTCAGCCTTCGCCTCCACCTCCACCACCACCACCACCTCCACCACCACCACCACCTCCACCACCACCACCACCAACACCTCCACCACCTCCACCACCTCCACCACCACCTCCACAACCTCCACCACCACCACCACCTCCACCACCACCACCTCCACCACCACCTCCACCACCACCGCCCTAACCCTGTAAATCGCTTTGGATTTGACGTCGTTCCGATATTCGTCATCGAACCTCTCAGGAACGCATCCCCGACCTAAACCGAGGTCCTGTAGCTCTTGTCAAATATTGTCCTGCCGTTCTAGTCAAGAGTGCACACGTACGATATTTGCGTGTGTTTATTATTCAGCTATACAGGGAGCGCCGTGGGGTGGTGATAAATACACATTGCATTCTACACACAGATGTGTGTAAGGGTCATTGAACAATGGCACGGGGTACTCACAATATTTGATCAATCGCCTAAGGAATAGTTCACCATTATTAACATTTATCACAAACTGCCCACTCTTTATAAATGTCTTCCGTGAATCAACATTTTGCTACGGTGCGTTGATGTTCGTACGGTCGGAGACAGAGGGATTTGGGGGGAGAGACTCCAGTGTGGCTGCGCCGCGTGGCATCACGGGAAATGTTCGCGTAATTAGCAACATTTGCCGACCAGAATCTTGTGTCAATCCACTGCTGCACGAGAGACCCCCTCCTCCCCTCCTCCCCTCGCCACGCAGGTCGTGGTGGCGGGGTCTCTAACCATACTTTAGCACGGCGGTCTCTGCGTCTAGGTGAAAGTGTGCCGTGCCGGCCTTCACAGGTGCTCGCACGCAGCGCTTGCCCAACAGTCCGTTAAGTCTATACAGGGGATCTTTGTCTTCGCCGTCGAAGTACTCTGAGGTCAAGGCTCTATCCCTGGAGTGGTCTGCCTTTTTCCGCAGTGCAGCTCCCAGATTATTAAACGCTTTGCCTTTGCTAATAAGACAGCGACGTTAGGTATATTTGAGTCACGATAACTCACCTCTTTAAACCGGCCTCTATCCCGCGCCGAGGTGTGGCCGTCTACCCTGCAGGTTTTCTTCATTCCCCGCTTTACACACACGACGCATTGGAATCTACGGATGGAATCCGCCTCGCCAATGTAATTATTATTATTATTAGACAAGGCATCGTAGAAGTGTGGTACAACGATGGACTTATATATATATTATTGCAACCTCCCTCTGCTGACCACCACCGGGCACAGCCCCCTGCGGTTGCCTGCTACAACTCGGCGTGCATTGGTGGCAGCGGCGATGTGACCACGACGTTACCTGCTCAGGGGGTGCGGCAATCGGTCAGTTGGGGGCCCCCCGATATTGTGATTTCTCTCTCACGGTGGCACCCAGAGGCCATCACGTACCGAGACTCCTCTCTTGCCCGAGTCGCATCGTCGTCACGCTCACGGTGTCGAACATTTAACGCTGCAGGGGCGCTTCGTTTTGAATAAGTAGATTTAGTTATTTTGCGCTGTTGTTGAAAACATGTCTCATGGTGGTTGTCAAGGAGGACCCAACTCGTAGCTTTGGCCACGGGGGGGGGGGGGGGGGTGGGGCAAGGCACCCCCTGCCCCCACGCAAGTTTGGCGGTGGTCGCCACATTGGATGTGGAGGTGGGGGGGGCACTTTTGCCTATAAGACATCATCAGTGTGAGGGCCGCCACACATTTGAAATAATTATTGTGTTTGAGACTGCAACACAACGATGATGGGGGGGGGGGGCGTCACTCTTTGTGTATTGTCCGGGGGGCACACGTCAGGGGCCGCACTAAAGGCCACCAGGGGCCACCAGTGGACCTGCGGGGCCTTGCAATGAAGAACACCGCGCTGACGCTTTGCAAGTGGCAACCACTCACCCACCCGTCTCGGGGAGTCATCTCCACGAACAGAATGCCAGGGATGAAGATGTAAATCCAGGGGGGGGGGGGATGGGGGGTTATATGGCAGAGGAAGGTGCGGAATTCATTCCACCGTTGATGTATGCAGGGCCGTAGCCATGGAGTCAACATTGGGGGGGACCCAAATCTTCCAGGGGGTATGGGGGTCCCCCCCAATAAAAAAATATCTAAATTTGAAAACGAAATTCCTGCCTAAAATATTAAAAAAATTCAGTAACACATAGGATGGACTTTTTTTGATTATTTTTTTACAATAATATCTAATAGTGTATTGTATTACATTGCTCTGTTTCTTATTTTTTACCTTTTCTTGTTTCATTGCATGTAATGGCAGAGATTAGGGATTAACAAAGTACAACCAGAACCACAATCATATAAACAGAAATCTATTTTAAAAATACGTCCTTGGATTTTTGGCAGTGGCCGGTCCGTCCGGCAATGTTTCACGCCGTGTTGTTAATACCTCCTCAGTGGGTTGTACCTGGTGCAGATGCAAAACAAGTATTTGTTGATATTTGTTTTAAAGTTATTTGTTTACCTTCCCTGTACTTTACACTCCTAACCGTGGTTTTGTTGCATTATTTGTTGTCGTAACGTTCTGACCGTGTGCCCCGACTGGACATTTGTGAAAAAGGAGGGCTTTATCGCTCATCGGATTCCTCCAGCATGAGTAGAGATTGTGATTACGCGCGGAGTCGGCTCGACTCCACCACTCCGTGTAGCGGGGAGCGTGCCACGCGGTTCGCGCGGCACAAAATCAGCAGCAGCAGCAGCGAAATCACGACACGGAATCGGCGAGGGATACGGGGTTGACACTAGGGCTGAACGATTAATCGATTTAAAATCGCAATTTGAAACAATGCGATAAGCAAATCGCAAAGACTGCGATTTTTTTGCGATTTAAAAAGTCCCATTACTTTCTTATTGGAAATGTAAAAAAAATAATAATTTGAACTTTATTTATTTACCTTAACAATCGTTCTATGTTTGATTGTTCTATGTGAATGCATTTTTTTTATAAATACATGTTGGAAGCAATTCATATCTTTAAAGTTCTCATCCTTGCATTATAATATACAGAGCAGTTCATATTGTGATGGTATCATGTGGTAATGCTCCATCACATGTTTTAAATCTATTACACATTGAATATTGAACTGAAGCTTGACTTGAACATTTTTATCGCAAACAAAATCGCAATATCTGTCAGAAAAATCGCAATTTGACATTTTCCCCAAATCGTTGAGCCCTAGTTGACACCCGACGTTCGATCTGAACGCACGCGACAGGCAGACAAGCCCGGCGGACTGACGACACCCGACAAGGAGACAGTCTCAACACAGTTGCCAACGACGCTCAGGGGCTACCACTGTTCCGCACAGGCGGACAAATACAAAGATCCCCCGTATAGCCTTCAACAGACTGCTGGGGCAAGGTGCCGTGAGCGACACACACAGACGCGTGTGTTAGCTCGTCGCCTGGGATCGCCTTGGCAGGGCCCTGGCGCATGCGGGGGGAGCCGCCCCTGGGCACTGCTGGGCATCACCGCTCGGCCGAGTGGAACCCCGAGTCCCACCCCACCGCACCTCCTCCTCGCGTCTGCAGCGTCCGCGTGACATTTTGAGTTCTCTCCCCGCAGCTACTGCGCCGCCGCCGCTGCTGCTGCTGCGGTTGTTTTGCTGAACATGGGGCGACGCAATAGCGTAGTCGCGGTGTGGCCCGCTGCGCAACTACTCTGGACCCCCCCCCACCACCCCGAGTTCGGTCCTGGGTCTCTCCTAGGTCGACTCGGCCACAAAATGTCGAGGGGGGGGGGGGTTGAGAAATGTGACTTCCCATCAAAATGCGCAACATTAAATACATAGAGACAACACGTTCTACTTAATTAAATAGACGTTTTAATAAACGTTTTCTCCTACAATATCAGAGTGCAGCGCCACATTAAATATGCACTACCACGACAATAGTTTAAAGCGATTTGAAGCATGTTTTATTTTATTTTTGGTGGGGGGGCAGAGCTTTGTGACGTAATTTATGGACGGCCCCTGTGTTGTGAAACATCGCCACTGGGGAGACAAAGGCGGCCGCGGGCGTGGTGCTGGTCCACCCACCCCCTCGTGTGCCGTGCCGGCCTATGTAGGTGCTACTCGCTAACAGCACCTGCCCCAGCAGTCTGCTAAGGCGATGCGCGGGGTAATCATTGTCTGTGATGTGGACGCCCGTTGCTGCAACTCGCCGGCGCTCGTGAACCCCACCGATTTCAATTGCGAGCCCAGGGGTGGAGGTGTAAGGGGCCAAGGATGGTGAGCTTGGAACGACATACGTGAGCCAGAGCCTTCGTAGTTCCGGGGGCAAGTGGAATAGCTGAGGGTTAGTAGTCTTAGTAGTATCGATCTATATCCATTGTATTGATACGGTATATTTCACGTCTGTCCCGTCACGTTGGGTATTTACCCAAAACTGCACGCGGGAGGACACCACACAATTGGTGGCGTGTAACATCTCGGCGAATGTACACGACGTGCATCGCTAGCCGGTGCTTTATTACATTGAATGAACGAGTTGAAACAGGTTCAAAACCAAACCTGTTAATGTATTCATGAATTCTCGCGTCGGCCGCTCGCTCCCCTTTGCGCTGAAGTCTCAGTTGGTATGGTCCGTACCTTGAGGGAGTGGGGGTGGCGTCGGGTCATTGATGAGTTTCCCCATGTCCAGCCCGAAATTAAAACCGGGTCTCATAAGCAAACAGAACGTTCCATGGTTTTGTTTTGCATCAGCTTAGCGATTTTAGCGGTCGGCGGCCAATGTTCTAACCTTTGTGAGCCGCATAGACGACTTGCCTACCCTACTGAATTAAAACCCTTAAGCGTCAAACTTTGCCAGCTCCTACCCAATTGTTAGCGGTGGGACTGTAGAAAATGTTAAACTTGTGTTCCTGCATACATTCATTCATTGCTCACCATGCTATTTGAGTCGTAGGGTGCAATAAAAAGTAAACGTTTGCCACTCATCCGTGCGGTTACAATCTCCTCAAGCACGTGCGAGGCTCATTTGAAGGCTTTGTTGGCCTGCCGGAGAATGATGCGATCAAATAAGAGCTCCCAGTTGTCTGCGTGCGATGCTCAGCACACATACCGATTGTTCCCTTGCATCTCTCAACTCCAGCCCCCGGGACCCCTTAACTGTTCAGCCGTCTGATAATTACCAACCATCAGGCGCATGCAGTGGCTTAAATTGCACAAGGGGTGCCACGGTGGCTAGGAGATGTTAACTGCCTCGCCTGGTATACAGGAAGTTTGCATGTTCTCCCTGTGGCCGCGTGGATCTTTTTCTCCAGGTCCTCCGGTTTTTGGCTCCACATTTAGAATCAACATGCGCTTGGAGTATTTGGCTGCTATTAATGTCCACAAGATAGGCCAACATTCTTTGGGTCTTTCGGTAAATTCACGTAGATATGTTCGAAGAAAATAACACAAAAAACAAAGGCCAACTTCGTTGTAGCTATCATTGGTGGCCAGGTCGCTTCTGAATGAGAGCTACTGTATATAGCTCAGGAGGCCTCGCCTGGTAAAATAAAATGTACAGTTAGAAACAGAAGAGTTTTTTTGCTCACAAAAAAGTAGCGAGGAATAAAGGTTGAGAAACTCCCTTCAGGTATACTATGAGAATGCGTCCGTGGTGTCAGCTGGATAGCTGCATCGCAGGATCGTGAGATGATACAGAGACGGGGGTCCAGTCCAAAGCCGGGGGTCTAAAATATCAGGAAGTTGCAGAGGAAGTGTTCAGGTTTATGTACGTGTGTTGAACTTCTTTCACACTGTACGTATTCAACTTTGCTAATCGGAGGTGCGGGGGGGAAGGACAACACATTAAACACGACAGATAGCGTAATAGTATCAATTAGACACACACAACTCGATCATGTGCAAGCTCAATCATACTTCCACACAATCTTATGCAAACTTGAACAAGACAATAGAATAACTTGGTGACCAAGGCTGATTGATGATGACGATATTGATGATGATGATGAGATCCAAGATATGTAAAGGTAGACCGAATAGAGGGGTCGAATGAAGTACAATCAGCGAGGAATTAACATTCAAACAATATTGCAACTCCCTCTGCTTCATGCGCAAAGCACTACAATCCTCCATTTTGAACAACCAAAGTTTGGACATTGAGCTCATCTCAGTTGACGCAGCCTCAATTATATCATAACACATATCGTGCGTGGGCAGTGCAGTCAGCATTGTTATTGTCGACCTGTAACTTCCCATAGTCAGACCAGCGGCTCCCCCATTTTCCTCCGTTCATTTCGTTCCCAAGTTTCTCGTGTCCAGTTTTTGTAGCCTCCGAGCTCTGCGATTTCGTCTCGCTGCTGCTGCTGCTCCTTCTGCCGTCTCTTGCGCCGCGCTCTGCCTCTGCTTCTCTTGCCTCCGTGGCGGTCCTCAACACTCCGTAGTTAACCTCGTGCATCTCTCGTTCACGTGCCATGGATGTTAGCGATGGCGGTGGAGAGGTAAAGCCTTGCTCGCTGCGATGCTGGGTCTCGCAAATTTCTAGTGGTGTGCTCCGGGTGTTAGCATAGTATTGACAAGACTCGAGTATTGCAACACTCACTACTCTACGGGACGTCTGGCTAAAAAAAAACCATTACCAAGCTGCAGTGTGTATAACATTCTTTGGCACGTGTCGTGACGCGTACTGCGAGATCCGACCATGTCAGCCCAGTGCTCGCCGACCTGCATTGGCTTCCGGTTGTCAAAAGAATACATTTTGAGGTCCCACTCATTATACGCAGAGCACTTGCCACAAATGAACCACAATGCCTTGCTGATCTCGTAAAGGAGCATAAACCATCATGCGAACTCCGGTGCATCCTGGTAGCGGCTTTTGGCTAACCACCGAACAAAGACGGTCACCGCATCCCGCGCTTTGATGTGCACTTCTGTGGCCGTCTGGAACGATCTTCCTTCCAATATGAGGAAACCACTGGAGCTATGCAATTTGAAAACTAATTTCTTCAGAACAGCTTTTTGCGTTTAGTTTGTTGTCCTTCCCCCGCACCTCCTGATTAGCACGGTTGGCTACTTACGGTGCGAAAGAAGTTCAATGTTCGTACACACAAAATGATCTACTGATGCGGCTAGTGCTGCTTCTGCTGCGTTGGCAGTGGCACACGAGCACAATGAACAGACTCAATGCATTCGTCAAAATCAACAGTGTAGCCTTCAAAGAAAAAAATAGAAAGTAGGCAACGTTTCGGGCAACTGGTCCTTCCGTGAGGAAGAGGAGCCATTGCCTGATACGTCGCCTATTATATATGTTTTCCTTTCAAGGCCACGGTTGTTATTGGCGAATGTGCCGGGTGGAGACTTAATGATCGGTGTTCACTAACAGCACTGAAGCCAAACACGGTCTGACCAGGCTGATGGAGCGGATCTGTCATTTCTTCTTTTTTCTATTTTTGCTGACAGCGAGTTTTCATTTTAATGATGGCGCTCCACGCAGTTAGAACATATTTCCTTTTGGTAAATGAAATGCTGGGAAAACGACACATCAAGAGACACAGCAAAAATATATATATAACGACCCGCATACTGTAATTAAAATATTGCTTCAGGTCATGTTTATCATGAAAGGCTCTCTATAAATAAGTAAATAACGACGGTAATAATGGTGATTACTGCCTCCGCTAATTAGCTGGGTAAGAGACGCCGTTTGGCTGGGCCTAACTTTAATATGGGACCTGGAACAATCAGTTTCAAAGACAATGCATATATTACACTGTGTAACAAATATATCTATTTTCGGGTAGTAATTGTTATTTCCTAATTTCTTATGCCTCAAATGTATATAAAATGGCTATTATTGCCCACAAACTTTGCTTTTGTGACCAGGACAGTGATATTTTGCAATTTACCTGTTTTCAATGAGAAAACGGTCGAATTTTGTCTTTTCGTTCACATAAAGTCAGAAAATAACATATGAATCAAAATTAACATGTATTTATACTAAAGTAATACAAAAATGAGTACAAAAGATTTAGACACCAAGGCGCACTACCACAGCTATTACGAAATAACACTTACTACCCAGAAACAATAATTGTGTTACATAGTGAATTATCAGAGCATGTTTTGTTTGCATATTCACCACAAGTACGTGTGATTAATGCAGAACAGGATTCCTTGAATAAGGATTCTGTCTGGTGTTCTAACATCTTGACACAACTGTTTTATTGCCAGAAATGGTAACACCTATTGTTGTGTTGGGCCTAACTTGTTGGTTACTACCGGCGAATTGTCACGACGCCTGTTGGTCTTGTGTGAGTTGTCTCATCATTCACCAAGCTCCTAGACGTTTATGTGGCAGCGCAGAGCGTCTCACGTCTAGTTTTGCACCCTGTGAAAATTCGACTTTATCGCACTCAAGGCTACACCACCCCCTCCCCCCAATGAGAAGTGGCTGCTTTATATTGCTCAGTCAAGCGACTTGCTGGTTCAGAACACACGACCTCGGGGAGGGAAGGAGGGCGCTATCACAATCGCACGAGTCCACGTGTGGTTTCGCTCTGGAGCGCAATTGTGTAAATAGTAATTATGTCGGGAGAAAAAAAAATACACAAAAATAGACAAAGGAAGGAATGTATGACCTGGGTGTGTAAGTAGTAATTGGTGGACACACTTCGATTTTTGTTACTTTGTGAGAAACATTATTTATTATTTGTTCAGAAACATAGCTCCTAAATCAGCTATGTTGAGAGTGCAAAGATCAATGAAAGTAATGTCCCAGTTGTGTAACGTTCCAGGCAATGTCCCATCTTCATATCACATGTGGTTCTCTGAATAGTATTCATGGACTATGAAGGAAAGATTCATTTCCTGAAACGTTGCCTTTATAACATATTTATTTTGGGGGCCACAGTCCGATTGACATATCTACATAAAATCATGGTCACCTACTCTTGATATATTTATTATTGGTGAATATTTTCTCCACTTGTGTTTCGCCCTCGCTTCTCCAATGCATTGTTTGGAAAACATCTTCTCACGTGGCTGGCAAATAACTTCGGAGAAAGCGCCTTCCTTGTCTGACTGCCCTCATGTTACGCGTACTTTATTCGTGCACTCTCAGGGTGTACTTTTGTACGCGGTCGATAATGTTAGCAACTATCCATCATTTTAAATTCATACCACGCTACTACACGCACGACAAGAGCGAAATTACCACCTGGAATCATGGTAATTAATTCAATTAAATCCTTGCATCTCTACAAGTTGAATTACTCAAGTACACTTTAACACGTGGTCAAATCCGCTACTGTATGAAGGCCCTTCCCACCATCTCCCATGACCTTGCGATGCAACGACCACCTCGTTCTCGCACACACGATCGGCGGCTTCATCGCTCCATCTCTCGGGTGAGTTCCTTGCATGGGAGCGTCGATTCCTACTCTGTTGTCGACGGTAAGAGGACGCTGCAACTAACGTAACAACCGCTCGTCACGACTAGTTCCGCCGAACAACAACAACAAAGACGCGTGGACAAAACAAATTCCGCCTCTGTCCTCGTCGATGAAATCAGCAGCGCCGCCACTCCAAAAAACAACAACATTCAGCGGACCAGGTCGCTTGCAAACAAAAGGAAAGAAACGTTCAACAAACAAAACAGCCTCGCTCGAGCGGACATCGAAACCTCGCCGGGCGCGTGGCGCAGGAGCGCGAGATGAACGCAGGCGGCTCGAGACGGCGTCGGGCAGACAAAACAACGGACGGGATCGTCATCCGTGGAGCCTCGCTGAGCTTCCCGATCAAATCACTCGCGGGTTCTTCTCTCCCCCCTCTCTCTCTCTCCTCCCCACCTTTCCTTCACGTTGATTAGCATTCAGCCGAGCACAGACGTAATTAAACAAAGCAGAATCGCGCGTAGGCGAAGACATTTTCCCCATCTATGCGTCCACCACCCCCTCCCCACCCAAAGAAATTTTCAGAAGAAAAATTCGCGCTCGCAGATCGGTTCGTGAGAATGGACAAAAGGGGTGAATTTGAGAAACAAAGGCAAGCGTGGGGGGGGGGGGGGGCAGGCGCGCGCGAGAGAGAGAGCCGGACAGAGAGCGAGACGCGTAATGGATGCAGATAATGAAATGGTTCGGCAATGTGTAACGAGGGGGTGGGAGGGATGGGAGAGGGAGGAGGAAGAGATGATCAATTTAGCTTTTTGCTAAATCTCGGCGGTGGGGGGTGGAGTGGGAGTGACAGGGGAGTTGTGGGTGTGTGGGGGGGGGGGGTCATTGTGGGGGGGGGCAGCGAGTCGGGTGGCTGTAGCTCGCCAGGGTGCCGCAGCAGCAGATGGCTCCTGGGTGGGAATTGATCACGCGGGGGGCTGGAACGGCCCAGACTTCAACACCTGCTGCCTCCCTCTCGTCCCTCTTTCTCTCCCCCCCACCGTGTCCCTCCCCTACCCCCAAGGCTCTCTCTCTCTTTCTCTCCCCCACTATTCCTCTCTCTCTCTCTCTGCCTCGGCTGTCACTCTCCTGTCTGTGGCTTCCCCCATCTGTGGTGTGCGGTGTGTCCGTCGGTCGTGTTGTCCTTGTCTGGCTGCGCTCTTTGTACGCAAGGATTGTTGTGCTTCTCGGCAGCTTTCTGGCTGTCTCTGGATCTGTCATCTCTGTCCCTTGGAGGTGTCCGTGTGCGTCTGTACCTCCACGTGCGTCCCATCGCCTCCCTTGCTGTCATTTCAGTCTCTTTTCTCCTCCTGGCCACGTTCATGTAAATAATCATTTACATTTCTTTGTAAGGCGCCTTCCACTATTTTCTCTTTTATTGTTTAAACTATCACCTTCTCTCTGTCCATCGTTCATCTCTCGACATCCCCTCCCCGCCATTGCCACACATCGAGTATTTATATTCCACTTGTACACATACCCCTGGCTATCGCCACGTCCGTTATCATCTCGCGTTCGTTCCTTCTTCTGGTCCGCCTCTCTCCCCGTCTGTGGCCGCTCACTCCGCTCCAATCCCGAATGTCTCTCTTTTTTTTCTCCCTGTGTCTGTCTGTGTCTATCTGTCTGTCTGTGTCTGTCTGTGTCTCCCTGTGTCTCTCTCCATGTGTGTGTCTGTCTCCCTGTGTCCTCCCTCCCTCCATCCCCCCCCGCCCCATCTCCTCCTCCTATCCCCTTTTTCCGCTCGTGCCCCCTGTTTCTCCGTGACTTTGGTCGCTTTGCTACAAATCGAAAACGACAGGCCAGCGAGGGGAAGAGAACACGGCAGGGAGGGAGGGCTGGATGGTCGGGGATGCTGGGGTGAGAAGGGAGGGAGGAGGTGGAGAGACGGTGGTGGTGGCAGTGGTGGTGCAAGCCAGCCGCTCAGCTGCGGGGTGGGTGGGGGGGTGAGAAGGGAAGCGCTGGTATCGTTCTGGGGGGGGCATGGAGCAAATCGATGTCGCCGCCGCCGCCGCTGCTGCTGTTGTTATTGTTGCGAGATCACTCGGAGTCCCAGACCCTTCAGTGCCACCTGACGCCGGCGAATTGGCGACGGTCGTCTCCAGACGCTGCAAACCGCGCCGCGGCTTTCACCGAGACGTCACGTGGGTTCGTCGCAAAGACAAAGATCCCCCGTATAGCCCTAACAGGCTGTTGGGGCAAGTGCTGTTAGCGAGCGCCTATGAAGGCCGGGGGGAGGGGCAATACTACGCCCGGCCGCCTTTGTCTCCCTCGTGCTGATGTGTCTTTTTTTACACACCACACCAGATATTCATTTGAGGCTGAGTCGACCTAGAGGAGAGGTGAAGGACCGGTTTAGATACTGGTCACAAGCGCAGTGCGTTAACTGCCACACGACCGCTCCGATAAACGTGCACACACACAACCAAACCGCCCCTCCTTGATGACGGTCAGTCATTGTATCGGGGTTTTCTATGGAGATGCTTGTAAAAGAGGGTGGGGAGTGTTTTTTTATTTAATTGAAAACGGTGTTAACCTAGGTGACGGTACCATTAAACTCTCGCATGATCAGCATCAGCTATGATCTATCGACTGCTGGATGAAGCCCTCACCCACTCCCCATGCCACCACCACCACCATCTCTTTGTGATCGTGCGATGTCGTCACAAACAGCCGTAACACGTGAGCTGACTGAATTCATCGCTCCCGTCTCCTCGGGGGGGGGGGGGGGGGGGGGGGGCGTAAACCCACCCCCCTCCCGGCGAACTTCCGTCCCCTGGCTGCCACTCCGTAATTAGTCTCGACCATCTGCTATCGTCGCTCTGGGCGACGGAGGCGTCCTTCCCAAGGCCCTCTCCCCCTTTCCTGCAACAGCTTGAAGGACGTCAACCAGCAGCGATTCCTTGAACTCGACGCTTCCCCTGGAATGCGTTAAGCGTGGACTTTCACAACGAATACATTGTCAAATTAATACATACAGTTACTGGTAACAGGAGGTGGATTCGAGAGCAACCACACGTTCGAGACGTATGTTTGTCGAACTTCTTTCGCACCGTACATAGCCAACCGTGCTAATCGGGGTCAACTCATAATCCCTCCAGGTTCGATAAAATAGGTACCATTTTGTGAAAGTTATACGTAGGCGTGTTGAGCTTCTTTTGTACCGTACCTAGCCAACCGTGGAAATTGGTGGTGTGGGGGAAGGATAACAACCTAAAACAAAAAAAAGATCAGTTTTAAAGATTTTCGTTTTCAATTCGGTGGTTGTCCTGCTGCTAAGCCCAAACCTTGAATTTGAATATCATCTTTCTTTGTGTTCGTGATCTCAGTGTAACACAACCCCGGTGGAGAGAGAGCGGCTTGCAATCAGAAGATTGGGAGTTTAAAATCCTGGTTGGGGGATGACTCAGCCCATCATCCCTCTGAGGTCGAATAAAACGACTACCAAATGGTGGGGAAGTGAGCAGCGGTTGTCCTATGGATAGACTCGCCCCCATCATGGGAATGTGGAATTGTCACCACTGACCCACGCCTACCCTAGACCAGAACCCCATGAGCCACCATCTTCAGATGATGTCTACTCGTGGCGTTTCCCATCTTCCGCGATGAGTGAGCTTAAGTGGAATTCAATGAAAATGTACAACACTATAATTTCACATTTATGTAGGAATTATGAACGTATCTACTTTTTTTACGATCATTGAAAGTTGCTGTTAAATTTTCTGCAGCTATAATAAACCTAACACAGTCAACACAGATCCAAAAACAACGAAGCGATTTACGTTAAACTTTGAAAAAGCTGTGAATTGCAATCGGGTGAGAGAATAATGGCCAGGCGATGAGCACCAGAGTTTCGCAGAACACCTCGTGACAGAGGATGTGAAGCGATTGTGCTGCGGGGTCGTGCAGCAGGGTTCTGCAGTGTAGTGCAGCAGGGTAGTGCAGCAGTGTAGTGCAGCAGGGTAGTGCAGCAGGGTAGTGCAGCAGGGTAGTGCAGCAGGGTAGTGTATCAGGGTCGTGCAGCAGTGTAGTGCAGCAGAAATCACAATCAGCATGGCGAGACGAAGGGGGCAAACCCACGAGTACAGCTCGGCCACGTCTGCACTGGCTGCACCGCACGTGGCTCGTGCGCGATGTCCGACGATCCGCTGCACGTGCCGGGAGCTTCATCAAGAGGCGAGTCACGTGCCGTGTTTGCAGCAAGCGCAGCCAAAACGTTGGGCACCGCGTACAAGCGAACGCGCCGGCCAAGCCTCGCCGTGAGCGTCCGCACGACGGGGTTAGAACGGCGGGGACGAGCGCGGTCATGAACGCGCAGAAGGTGGGGGGGGGGTGACAGACAGGCGAAGTAATCCGAGTGACTTCTTCGGAAGAGCACCGCACGTTCAGGCACGGCCAGAGGAGGGCGGTAAGGGGCAGCAGGAGACCGATGATGAGATAGGTACAAAGAGGTCGCCGCGCTGCGCGCTGAACCCCGTGGCCCGAGTTCAATTGCCGGCCACGGGCAACTTCGGCGGCGAGTGACATCCGAGACTGGAGGCCCGGTGAAGAGAGCAACCAAAAGGGCAGCCCAACGAAAAAATATATATAAACATTGTTGTACTATACTGTTCCCACACATCTATGCTGCCCAACCCGCAAATAAGCAGCGTGGTGAAGTATGGTCAAGCAACCCCTGTGACTGACACGGCGTGTGGGGGAACAGTAGTGGAGGGCTGTAAGAGATATGGTGTGTCTTCAGAATTCATCGCCTTTGCTATCGGGGACATCGCCCTTTGGTGACCAATAGGAAGAGGCGTGGCGGCCTCGAGCAGCCGCTGTGTGAAGACTGTGGAGGCTGGCGGCTCTCTCTCTCTCTCTTTACCTGCTGTTGCTGCTGCTGTTGCTGCTGCTGCCCCGAGACCGGCATGGCTGCCGACAGTACCTCTCGCCGCTTGTGGCAGGAGGTTCGCAGTTCGAACATCCAACGGCCCGCCCTGGTTAATACCGCGGATGCAACGCGGGTGTAATGACCGTGATTTTATTTTTTTAATACCCGCCGCCCGCTTCGCGCTGGGCGTTAACAATGGCGTGTTTGAAGAGGTGGGAGCTTGCCCGCACTTTCACCCCACCGCACGCGGATCTGCCGAGCGACTCTCACGAGCCCGCTGTTACTGCCGGGCGGACAGAGGCCGGGGTTGGGTGGTTTGAGTCAAGAAACTTGTGGCAATGTTGCAACTAGCGCGCTGCCGGGGAGATGGAATAACGAAAATCTGCACCTCCGATGAGCACGGTTGGCTACGTACGGTGCGAAAGAAGTTCAACACACACACTGACACACACCGACACACACCGACACACACGTACGTCTGTACGTATCCATTGCCCACGTGTCGCGTGATTCCGGTCGTTGCGTCGCCGTCAGTTTACGGAGCAGCAGTCAAGCAGGGGGACGCCATTTGAATCTTGTCCGGACAGATTTCTCACCAACAACAATAAGAAAAAGTAAGCCGGAGAATGTTTTTGGGGGAGAAATGGATTCGTTGCGGAATAATCTACCCGCATTCACATCCCCTCGCCAAAACGAAGTGAAATCGACGCGCGAGCCCTAATTTGCGATGTTTTTTTTGTGTCTTTCTCCACTCCCCCACTCCCCCACTCTCCCACCGTACAAGTTGTGCCGACCCACGCGGTGTCCCCACGACGCGGGGATGTAATTCTGACCAGCTCCGTCCGCTCGCCAATTGGCTATCACCAGCAGCGGCAGCAGCAGCGGCAGCAGTGTCTACTATTCCTATTCTATTGTTATGCTTTATTACTTATAACATTCCAAGTGTGAACGCCTCCACATCTACATGTATCCCAGACCGACTGTTTTTGTTTCGTTTCATCCCACGGCGTTTTGAAGCTGCCGGTCGCAGCACTTCACTCGCAGCTTCGTCCCTCGCACCACTCCACTTTGCAAATCCATTCCCGCCGTCGCGTTTCTCCCCCGAAGTCATCTGATGCGATGTCACAACGGTGCTCGCTTCAAGAGAAAGTGTTTTTACCGCCTCGGAAAGTAAGACGCCACCCCGCACTCGAGCCCGATTGTCCATAGCGTTATACCAAGACAAAGACAGAGATCCCCCGTGTAGCCTTAACAGACTGCAGGGGCAAGTGCTGTTAGCGATCACCTATGAAGGCCGGCACGGTACACGAGGGGGTGGGTGGGTGGCCAGCACCACGCCTGACCGCCTTTGTCTCCCCAGTGGCGATGTTTACTGCATACCGCTTCAGCTACTTATTGTAGGCTGAGTCGACATAAGGGGGGCCCGGTACCGGTTCAGATAATCGTCACTGTCGTTGGTGGCCATGAGCGGGAATCGAACCCGGGCCGCCGGGTTCGTAGCCCAGCGCGCTAACCACTATACCACCGCTCCCCAACGTTACACCAATCCGGTCACACACACACACACGAGACCCCGGATTTACCGTGGTCCAGCCGGCGTCTGGATATGTGAGCCAGGGTCTCAACGTAAACTAAAACTACTGCACTTGCCGGGTTAAGCCCACTGAGCTATGAGCTCGTTCTTTCAGAGGTGGCCTGGCCACACACGAAAGCTCATCAAAGTGGCCGGTTTCATCATCATCATCACGCGTGGGAGTTTATAGTCAGCCAAATAATCTAAGCGCGTGTCGTTTCTAAATGTGGAGGGGGGGGGGGCGGCAAAGCTGGTGGAGGAACTGGGAGGAGAAAAATCCACCATGGGGAGAGATAGAGAGAGAACTCGCGTACTCCAAATGTACAACAGGCATCGCCAGGGTCCGGGATCGAACCCACGTCCTATATGTATATTGTACATATACGGCGCCACACAGACATCTACCGGATTATAAGACGCTTCTCCAAAAACGTGTGCTGTGAAATACGTGGAAGGAAAATATATTTTTAAAATCTCATAATCCGGAAAATGCGGTAATTATTTAGCTATTTTATCTATTAAAGCGCCAAGAGTACTGTATGTCGCTGGCCGCTTGGCGTTTTTTGGCCATTTGGATCCCTGTGCCCCAGCAACCATGATTTACAAAAAAAAAACATAAAAATAACAGACCACATACTAAATCCACGCAACGGAGCAAAACAGAAGTCAAATTAAACGGCGGTGAACGCCGCGAGAGCGCGCGACACAGACTTCTCTTTGCCCCCCAACCTGCACCCCCCCCCCTGGGCTTTTCGATTCAAATTAAAAGCATCGCTTGTCCGATAGGTCACGGTGTGAAACACGCGCGGCCCTTTTTTTCGTGGAAAAAAAACAACAACACACACGCGCACGCGCGTAATAAACAAGAGCGAAATTAGAAGGCATGTCACTAACGTCTCACTGGAGCGGCGCTTTAATTAACGAGGCCCCCCACCCCCACAGCCCTTTGCTTCTGTGGCAGAGCAGAGCCCGCGGGGCGAGTAAAGGGGGGGGGGTGATCGAAGCGGAGCGGTGTCGTCGTTAGCTGGCGGTGCCGGCGTTGTTGTTGATGCCCGTGATATATCGGGGTGGGGGTCAGACTTCGTAGTGTCATCTGGTGGGGGGGAGGGGAGGAGGAGGGGATGCCGAGCCCCCCACCCCACACACAATCGACATATACACATGGGGGGGGGGTGGGGTGGTGTTGAGAGCTAGAGCAGAATCTGCGGCAGAGGCAAGCCGATTGTATCGCTGAACGTTTGTTTAAAGTTGATTTAACATTCACTGTCATCATCTCCCCCCCGCCCCCCACAACGCCTGAGTTTGTGTCTGCCCCCCACTCTCCCCAACCAGGCACGCACCGTGAACAAGGTCACGGAGCTGCGTGGGGCTAAATTGCGGTGTAGTGGGAGGTTGGCTAAGGTGGTCCTGGGAGGGGTGGGTGGTGGTGCTCACCCCCGACCCCCAAAGAGGGGTGAGCCCCAGGTGTTGAGGCATGGACCCCCCCTCCCCCATGCGTGTCCCCTGTAGAAACACATCACGGTCCCAAGCGATGGGTGTTACCAGGGTAACGGCATCAGTGCCCCCCCTCATTGTATTTCCACCACGTGGTGTGGGCTCAGGAGAGGCAGCCCCAACTCAGCCCAACCAAACCCCAACCCAGCCTCAACCCAGCTACAACCCAGCCTCAATCCAAATCCAACCCTCAATGCAGCCCCAACCTGGCCTTAAACCAGCCTCAATCCAGCCCCAACGAAGCCCCAAACCTAGCCCACACCATGCACATCGTGGGGGTTATTTGGCCACACTTTTCATTGCGGGTCGGTGAACAGAGCGCGGAGGACCTGCTCCAGATACCCACTCGCCACGGCTAACATCAGTGGCGAGTGATATAACTGGAGTTAATAGCACGGCGCGATACATGGGCAGTGCTACACAGTGATGCATTGGAAACTCCACAATTAGCCACCGACACCCCTGGCAGCGGTTTAGGGTTCACAACCCGCAATTGAGAATCGAGCACGGCGGTGGTGGTGGTGTTGGTGGTGGTGGCGGTGGTGGTGGTGTTGGGGGGGGGGGGGGGGGTTGCACTGTGGCAATGTTAACGGGTGGTGGTGGATGACACAAAGACAAAGATCCCCCACCCCGGATAGCCTTAGACTGTTGGGGCAAGTGCTGTGAGCGAGCACCTACGGCACACGAGGGGGTGGGAGGCCAGCACCACGCCCGACCGCCTTTGTCTCCCGAGTGGCGATGTCAACTACACACCGCAACCAACGTACTCAATTCAGGTCGAGTCGACCTAGGGGAGGCCCAGGACCGGGTTCAGATTATCACCGCTGGTGTTGGTGGCCTTGAGCGGGAATCAAACTCGGGTCGCCGGGTTTGTCGCGCAGCGCACTAACCGCTGCCCTACCGCTCCCCCCACACACAAACACACAATTGTGCATTTTAAGCCATCTCTTCAGGATGTCGCTGCTTATTCACAGTGCGGAATGAAAAGCAAGCTCGGTTACCCGTGGGTGTTGCGATGGGGCAGGCAGGAGTCGGAGGAGGTTGGCGAGTGTATTACTGACGATTTAGTTTTCCTCTGCCCGTTGTAATCTTATGCGGTTAAATAATAATAAGGCCATCGGTCGTGGCCTGGAAGTCATTCGCGTTGCGCAGTTGCTAGTGTACATTGAAATGTAAAAATACAAAAAAACTCACCACATTTTTTTTTAAAGAATAACTATTGCCCGATATGTTAGGCCAATGCCGTTTATAGCTTCCTTTTGTACGGCAGTGCTAATGATGAATGTTTTAAAAAAAGCATGTACGGACGGATACAATTAACAGGGAGAGACAGGAAGAGAAATGCGCGCATCGGCGAAACAACCCGAATGCAAATCAGGGAACATCTTAGTAGTGACTTCTTTTTTTTTTATATCGCAGCGAGCGAGTGAGGGTTAGGTAGGAGGGGTGACGGCTGTTACGGGACTGCATGGCGACAGCACAACGGCCCAGGTAGGGGACATGCCCGGCAGGACGGGCGCGATGAGAGATGGAGCAATGAAATCAACTCATGCGCGTGGGAGCGAGATGGGTTTAAATTATTTACCTTTATTTTTTATTTCACCAGGTAAGGCCCACTCAGCTGCGTAGCTCTTTTTTCAGAAGCGTCCTCACCACAAATGACAGCTCAACGAAGTGGCTTATCACGTGGAAATGTACAGCAGCCAAATACTCTAAACGCGTGATGTCGATTCTAAATGAGGAGAGAAGACAAACACTTCCAATATAGTAATATGTTTTTACCCTTTCAACTGGTACAAAAACTGACACCTTTATACAAGGCATCATGTTTGCAATAACCACAACACAAGCAGTCAAAATGCAAACAAAAAGAAACAACTCTGATGATGACTGGACAGTGCATATCATTATCATCATCAGAGTTGTTTCTTTTTGTTTGCATTTTGACTGCTTGTGTTGTGGTTATTGCAAACATGATGCCTTGTATAAAGGTGTCAGTTTTTGTACCAGTTGAAAGGGTAAAAACCTACTACTATATTTTGCCACTGGTAAAGGAGGTCTCATAGTGTAAATACTTCCAATATTACCCAGACATTTCGAGTTATTGTTGAGCCATTCTTTGGTTCAGTGTCTGCG
The DNA here is from genome assembly GCF_015708825.2 of Lethenteron reissneri. Classification (NCBI taxonomy): domain Eukaryota; kingdom Metazoa; phylum Chordata; class Hyperoartia; order Petromyzontiformes; family Petromyzontidae; genus Lethenteron; species Lethenteron reissneri. Next base: position 10,019,612 of record NC_083817.1, read on the forward strand.
TGTGTCAGGACTGCGCGTCAGCCGTCACCGTGAGGCGCTTTGGAGCCAGCGCTCGGATTATGCGTGGAGAGAACAAAGACAAAGGTCCCCCGGATGGCCTTAAACAGACTGTTGGGGCAAGTGCTGTTAGCGAGTAGCACCTATGAAGGCCGGAACTATGGCACACGGCGGGGTGCGTGGCCAACACCACGCCCGGCCGCCTTTGTCTCCCCAGTGATGATGTTTACACACCGGACTAGTTTCTCATTTGAGGCCGATCCAACATAGGGGAGGCCCAGGACCGGTTCAGATAACAGTCGTGAGTGCGAATTGACTTCGGGTCTGCAGCGCTGCTCACCGCTTGCGCTACCGCTCCCCAACGTGGCCAGCAACATACCCAGACAGACAAACAAACACACGGGGGCAGACAGACAGACAGGGCAGGCAGGCAGGCAGGTCAGGGCATCACGGTGTTGCTGGGGCTGGTCGTCATCTTTGCAGCAGGCACGCAAATCGTTTTCCACGGCGCTGCCAACATTCGAGCCCATTACAAAATGCGCCCGTAATGCTATCTCGCCCTGCCACACACACACACAAGGCCTGTTTGTTTACACGCTTTCAGAAACAAAGATAAACAAGATTGCCGCAAACATTGCAGCCCTGATTAATTCGCGTCAGGCACGGCGCTTGCCAATTATGCAAATTAGAACGAATTCCCCAGTGGGGCCCACTGTACACCATTCCCCGCTAATGTCGCATCTGTCGCCTGTGCGAAATTATGACTGCGCCAAACATTCACCACCCCCGCTTCCCTCCCACCACAGTGATGGGTCCACAGATAGGTGGTGGGTGGGTGGGTAGGAGGGCGGGAGAGAGGGGTGGGTGGGTGAGTGGTTAGTTGGCTGAGTGCAGGGGTGGGGGGGGGGGGGGACTTCTAAAATAACAAGAAGAGACATTCTTTTTTTCCCGAATTCGTTAAAACAAAACATCTAAATTTCAAGGGCTGCAAAGCCACGCGGCGAATACGAGACGGTGTGGTCCTCTGTGAGTAACGGTCACGAAGCGGCCCTTCATGAGCCGCATGCGGCTCCAGACAGAGCTGCAGGTAACCGACCTCTGTGTTATTCCGGTCATTACATGTTTCACAGGTAGGTGGGTGGCTGGGTGGGTGGCTGGCTGGGTGAGCGGGTTAGTCCAAGAGTCGGCAATCTGGGGGTCACCAAGGACTGTTTCGTGACGTAATGCATGTACCGTACGGATATATACAGGGTGCTTCAAAAACATGTTAACACTTATATGGGACTATCGTTCATAATGGAAAAAGAACGGACAATACACTGTAACGTGATGATAACATGTAATGTTAATAGCGTTTCCCACTTAAATTTAGATTTTTTTCAAATTTTCTTGCTGTGGATTTCACACCTGATGATTGATTGATTGTGTTGTAGTCGAAACGTCGTGAGATTTTTATTGTTTTATATTATTATTATTTTATTATTTCTCTTCTACGTGACTTTACCGAAAGAACCAAGAATATCGTCTCCCACTTGTTCGCCATCATTGTTAACGCGTCGCCTGGAATCTTCTCCAGGTGGTCTCAAGAGCTCGGAGGCACATTTCTTTGTGGTGTTGTTACAAATTCTCAGAAGTGTTAATATGTTTTTCAAGCACCCTGTACATACACAGTGCATTGGGGGGGCTCTTGGGATATTGAGTTTTGTACCGAATTCGCAAAAAAAAATGTCTCTTCTTGTTAATGTGGTTGCCGACACTGGGTGAGTGGTCAGCAGTTGTCCCGCCGTTATTGACCTTGCCAGAGAGTCGATTAATCGTCACATTTTGGGGTGAAGACGCCATTCAAAGTTATAACTTTTGTTGTTCCTACCATTATCGAACTATGCAGGTAATTGCTTCTTTTACTATCATATCTTGAAAGTAATCATTTCAAACTGAGACTCCTTACATTATTAGTAGGTAGGTCGGTGGATGGATAGGTGGTTAGGTGGGTAAGCAGGTAGCTTCTATAAGGAGGCAAAACCCCATTTGGTGAATGGTTCAGATTTTACGAACTCGGGTTGCTGGGACTGCAGCACTCCAGTGGCGAGCAACTGCACTGCAGTCCCAGCATGTGGCTGACATCAACTATGAACCATTTACCAATCCACATTGAGCAGCACTGTGACGTATGGTCAAACCAAAAAAAACATGACTCGCACGGTAATTAGAGGCCTTCAGCAATGGACTGACGAAAGTTTAACACGTAGACTTTCACGACCAATATAATCCGTAACAGAGGTTTTTGGGTTAGAACCGCGATCTAACCCAAAATCTCTATTATGAACTGACGAAAGTCTGTGAATGACATTATTATAAACAAAAACATACTAATTTCCTTTAGTAAAAAAGGGGAATACGAAAAGCGAACACATTTTTTTTTAATAAATGTATCTGCAAACAGCACCTGGCTACGCAGTTCGCCCACAGCGCCTTCGCAGCCGAGATTGGTGAAGCGAGCCAACGCTGCCGCACGCCACTCTACATTTGCAGTCGTTGGTGATTGAGCGAAATTCATCGTCGTCATCTCGATTCAACGTGGTCCAGCCGGAGCCTGGTTTTGATGGTAGGCTCTCGCCGTGAGCTAAAATTCAACTCGGAACTATTTTATTCACCAGGTGAACCCCCGCTGAGCTATTAGCTCTCTTGTTTCAGAGGTGACCTCGCCACACACGATAGCTCATCGACGTGGCTGATATTACCGTCATCATTATCATCTTCAGCGCACGTGGGAATCCATAGCCGCAGCCAAATAATCTAAACCCGTGTTGTGTCGAAATGGGAGAGGGCAAAACCGCTTACACGCGGAGAGAGAGAGATCGCGCGAAATGCAAATATGCAACAGGCATCGTCAGGGTCGCGGGATCGAACCCACGACGACCTCCTACGTACCAGGCGAGAGAGACGACATCTCCTCGCGAACCGCGGTGGCCGATCGTTTCCCCCAAAGTCGGTGCTGCGGGCCAGGAAACGCCTCCAACCGGAGGCATCGGTCTCTCAGGTGCCGCGATTCCACAGGGCCCAGGAAGTTGACGTAATTGCGCATTAAGTCATTGTTGTGAGGATTGTTTTTGTTGCTGTTTAAAAGCATTCACAGTTAGGAGATATGTTATTCTCTTCCGCACGTAAAACTATTGCGGTACCACCGTGCTAAAAATACCGCTTTGATACGGAGAGGGATGGTAATGATGTTAGCGCGCGTGTCGGAGGGAGACACTAGGTGTGAAATAAATTAGATAAAATTGGAAGCAAGCTTCACCATAATATGTTTAGTGGAAGTAGCAGTCTCGGCTTGCCCTGGAAAGATGATGTTTATTATTATTATTATTATGCAAGTCAGAAACAATTCCGCGTCGGCAGACTGGATGGCTGGTGGGTGGGTGGCAAGATTTTGGGGGTGGGGGGAAAGGGTTCCATAATGGAACGCTTTGCCTGAATTTCGTTCAATTTCACGATTAATATTTCACCCGCGCTGATGTGCGTGCGAGCGCCGCATTAACCGCGGGCATCAGTTAAACTCCCAGCCAGGGTAGACCGGGCGCCATCGAGCTCACCATCATCACGGTTACCCCCCCCCCCCCCAACCGTCCGATGTCCGTGAAATAAGTTTCCACGCCAGCTGAGAGGCTGCATCGTTCAGTGAAGGGCAGCAACGGCATTTACAACGGGGGGCCCCCTGTCACGAGAACGTGGAATTTACACCGCGTGATTCTAGAACCGAGAATGTGCGGCGAGTAACCACCTACGCGATTTAACTCGCGAGAGGGCTTTCTGTTGACCTTCTATCGGCTTTAGCATCGCGCTCGTGCAGGAGGCGAATTACTTGGTGCACCGACGGTGGTGAGGCTGGTTACATTTGTTCAGCTACGAGACGATGCAGAACTTTGGGCCGACTTCCCCTGGACCAGCTCAGATAATCCACTCGGCTCTGATGTTCGCCCTGGCCAGGAACCAAACAATGGTCCTAGCACGCTGCTCTGAGCCACCACACGTTCACACACACACACGTGCATTTGTATAAATACGATTGTAGTTATGTGTGTGAATACCAAATACAACGATCCCTCGTATAGCCTTGAACAGACTTGTTGGGGCGAATGTTGTTAGCGAGCAGCTCCTATGAAAGGCTGAACGGCACACGAGGGGGTGGGTGGCCAGCACCACGCCCGGCCGACTTTGTCTCCCGAGTGGCGCTGTTTACTGCACAACACACCAGTTACTCATAGTATGCTCAGTCCACCTAGGGGAGGCCCAAGACCGGGTTCAGATAATCGTCGCCGGCGTTGGCCGTGAGCGAGCATCGAACTCGTGTCGCGGGGTTCGTAGCCAAACAGCTACGACGCGACCGCTCCCCCACGTCAACAACCACCGACCGAGACACCACAAAGCTGTTACCGCCCCTAATCCCATGCAAGGTTCTTTTTTTCCGTGTGCTCGCTCATAGACCTAGTCTCGGGAGACCGGGAGAGAAGCTTTATTTCATTATTATTATTATTATTCTGCTGCTGCTGCTGCTCCGATGGGCGTGCACGAGCGGGTTTTGCTAGGCAACCGGGTTCCACATGTTCACCAGCGTCAGCACAAACCTCCCATGGGGTGCCCTCTCAGTCACGCGTGGCAATTCCACATCCTCCTCCCTCCTCCTCCTCCTCCCCAGCACCTCCACTCCACCACCCCCGTCTCATCCCCAACACCCACAGATCAGCGCCGCCACCACCGCCACCATCACGCCGTCACCCCCTACCACCGCCTCCCGATGGTTCTCATCTGCCAGCCGCCGCCGCCTTTACCCAGCCAGTGCCAGTTTTAGCAACATTTCACAATTTGGGTTGTTGTTATTGTTGTTGTGATGTTCTTCGGTTATTTTCCATCCGCATCTTCTTCTCCATTGTTATTATATTTTGGCTCCGTATCACAAAGCACTGGAAAATGCTGGAATATCGTAATGATAATTATAATGTTTTATTTGAATACATACGCGTGGCACGAGCGTGGGGACGGTAGGGCGCTTGACTCACATTTATTTATAACGCTGTGAAGCTGAAAATCTCACTTGGTGGTGGGAGGGGGGGTCACTCAGCCAATCAGCCCTCCAGTGCCGTTGTAATGAATCTCACTTCTTTTTCCTTCATAATGCATTGACCCCCCTCCCTCCCCCAGCATGGAAATGTGGAATCTCCACCACTGGCTCCAAACCCACCAAAGGAGATGAGTGCGGGAGATAACTTTTTCGACTTTTGTATCATTCAGAAATCGCACGGGGCAGCGGGGGTAGGGGGCGGTTTACCATATATAAATTTGTATAAATTTTTGATAATTTTTTATCTTTCCACCCATCGTACCCGAGTCGTACCTTCCAGGCACTAATTGCTCTGATCTGCATCTCCACGCTGATTTTATTTCATCCTTGAGCAAGTGATTTTACCTATTCATAGAGGATTTGCACATTTTATGACATTAATTTTTAATTCCATATCCACTTTGCCACTTTCACTTAGGATGACCCAAAGGTAAACGACCACCCCCCTTAAACGTGTACACCTTTCGCAGATGAGCGCAGCTTCGCTGTTGTGCAACACACTTCCATATGGTGGCACCGGTGCAGAAGTCAGAGCCCACGGAACCCGCTAATCCGAGTTCGATCCCTGGCCAAGGCTAATCAGTGGCGAGTGATGTTTGAACTCATCCTGGGCACCCAACCCTTCAACTGGCCCACGTTGACTAGTACGGTGTAGTGTGGTCAAACAACGCTCACGGTGTGGAGAGGCCTTCGCCAAGCAGTGCATTGACAAAGGGCTGTACGTTATTATTGTCTTGTGAAAACATTTTGACATATACACCCACAAAAGCCTCATTGAGGCCCAATATTTATTTATTGAGTTTTATTTTTTGTGCGGGGAAAACCGGAATTTTGGGGTTTTTGAGAGGCAAACAACGCAATGTAAGTTAACAACAAAGATGAAACAGTCGAGTAATTGCCTAGATTAAGAAAGCGCCAGACTGGATGAAGTTATCAGCATAGACAGTTGCCGGCTTCCTGACTCACCGCAGCCGGGAGAAGTCTCCAACAGCAGTGGACAGCTCAGGGATGTAAATTATCTACTAATTTGCACTGAACGGTGAAAAGAAAAAACGACCTCATACTACGCTTAAGCATCCACATTTATAATCCCAAACATAATTTATAAAATGTATAATTTATATAATGTATATACCCGGACATTGCTCCGTTAGTGACATAAACTGAAAGAGCCAACGCTGGCTTATGAAACTCCGACATCACATTAATATATATATTACACCTAATGAAAAAAAAGTATCACACAGAGCGAGATGCCACTACACCCATGGCTGTCACCCGTAATAAATCAGACGATGAGTTGTAAAACATGACACATAATGACGAAATCATTCTTTCAGATAAGCCGCCGCTACGGCTTGAAATTAACAATGCATATATTCATTAAAGCAGAAAGATAATTAATAAGATAAATCGGAGACGTTCAACAATGTACGCCCGACACAGTGCGACATTTATATTGATCAGCAACAGAATGAAGTAGTAGTAGTAATAAACAACTGCATACATTTGAATTGGAATCTTAATTATTACGGATGTAATCTTAATCGTGAAAAAGTTAACTGACCTCTGCCATGAGAATGTGGAATTTCCACTGCTCGATGAGGGTTACCAGTGGATACATGCACTCGCCAACTCGAATTTCAATAAAGGACACGCGAATAGCATTTTACTTAAACTAAATACAACACATTCAATTTGGCTTCTATGACTCTAATCTCCGGATTATAAGACACACTGCCCAGGGATGTGTCTTATCATCTGATAGGTTTCCGTGTGTGTGTGTGTGTGTGCCTATATTTGTAAACTGACTTGACACTGAGTTTGTGGTTTTGTCTCACTTTCTGGAGCGTTTTTGTAATCTGGATTAGCACGGTTGGCTACGTACGGTGCGAAAGAAGTTCAACATAATGAGTATTGACAACATGACGGCGATTCGCTGGACGGTGGTGGCTATGCACCACGTGTCTGCCTTTAACCCAGCACTGTGCAGGCAGCGGCGAGGGTTGGTGGACCACACACGGATGTCGTGGAACTCCCTTCGTACGGGAGGTTGCCGTACCCTGGCTCGCTAGGAGAAGGCGGCACAGCAACGTTGTATGGGATAGAGTGTTTCCACCTCGCACGTGTTGGTTCTCTCCGCGTGTATAAACAATCATTGAATGTCCGATTCCTCCTTGGGCGCCACGGTGGCGCGATGTTAACTCCCTCGCCTGGTATACAGGACGTTGTGGTGTTCAATCCCGACCCTGACGCCCGCTGTATATTTGGAGTTTTCACGTCTCTCTCTCCCCGTGATCGCGTGGATTTCACTCCTGGTCCTCCGGTTTCTCTATCCACATTTGGAATAAACAGAGTTCAGAGTATTTGGCTGCTATAAATGTCCACGTGATAAGTCGCTTCGTTGAGATATCATTTGTGGGCCAGGTCGCTTCTGAAAGAGAGCTGCATAGCTCAGTGGGCCTTACCTGGCAAAACCAAAATAGTTAAATAGTTAACATATAGAGAGGACCGCAGAACTTGGCCAATCGTTGGCGCCGGCTGACTAGCTGGCTGTCTTCTTCCCGATCTTCTGTGGTCCCTCCTCGCGCCTCTGAGTCGTCCACTCTCTCTCTCTCCCCTCTCTCTCTCTACGAGAGTGAGCGAATAGCGTGCGATTCGCCACAAGTCGATAATTATTTAAACCGAAGCACCACAAAACGCGAGACTCTTCTACACACGCGTGCGCGTGCGTGTCTGCTGTCGGTGGGAAGCGGTAGTGTAGCAGTTAGCGCGCTGCGCTACGAACCCGGTGATCCCCAGTTCAATTCCCGCTCGTGGCCAACACCAGTGACAATTACCTGCACCGGTGCTGGACCTCCCCTAGGTCGACTCAGCCTCAAATGAGTGCCTAGTGCAGTGTGTAAACATCGCCACTGGGGAGACAAAGGCCGCCGGGCGTGGTGTGCTAGCCACCCACTCCCTCGCGTGCCGTGCCGGCCTTCATAGGTGCTCGCGAACAGCACTTGCCCCAACGGCCTGTTGAAGGCTATACGGGGAAATCTTTGTATTTTGCTCTCGCTCACGCACATGCCCCGGTAGTGCGACTTGCCCACGATTACGAGATCGGCGGCGGCGGGAAGGCCGACGAGCGGCGCGGCTTAAACTTCACACTCGCAGCTTCCAGACCGCCGCCAGCAGCAGCAGCAGCACGGCGGCTCGACGCGGCGATGATGTCACAGACGATGATGTCACAGAGGGGGGGACAACAGCCCGCAGTCAAAGGGGGAGGCGGTGGAGGTTGGCTTTTGTCTCCAACTGTTTGTTTCCTCCTTCGACGTTTCCCTCCTCCTCCCCCTCTGTTTTCCTTTCTGCTCCTGGCCGAGGGCAAGGCGACGAATCCCGCCGTCATCACCGCGTGCAGCCACGCGCACACGCACAGCGCCGCTCGGCAAACGAGGCCGAATCGAGGAGGTTTTTACACCGTGAAGAATTCTCGACTTCTCGTTCTCTCTCTCTGTTTCTCTCTACGCCCCTGCCTTGCCCGAGGCCTTGCGGATCACTGGGCCCAGTGGCCTCCCGACCTGGCCACTGTGAACCTGACACAGTCATTGAGAATCTGACACTGACACCGTCAAACCAGGCACCGGCACCACGATGCAGACGCAGCCATCGTGAAGCTTACACGGCGGTGAAGAATCTGACCAGGCCACTGTGAACCAGACACGGCCGCTACGATCCTGACGCAGTCGTTACGAACCTGCCAGTCATGAAGAATCTCACGTGGCCATTACAATGTGTGTGTGTGTGTTGTATGTGCGCCTCGAGCAACGAGACTCAGAGGTGACTCCTTTTGTTTCCGTACGGGCCACCATTGTGGATAAGGCAGTACCCCTCCTGGCAGGCACCGATTATCACGCAACCTGTGCCCTCATCTTCACACTCCCCACACCCCCATTTCACACCAACCAAGAGCACTCTGTTTCGTCGTGATTGTGACGAGCAAATAAGTTCGGTTTTTTTTTTGCACGTGTTCATCTAATGAGACTCACATTCGCATGTTCGTACAATATAATGCTGACCCCACTAACCCGCGCTGCCAAGCCGAAGACACGTTGCTGCGTGACACTTTAGGCAATTATTACCTTCCAAGACTTTTAGGTTCAGCGAAACAAAAAAAAAATTAATAGAATATTTCTCATACAAATTCTCTCGCCTAATTTACTGTATTTCGAAGACATCGTATCTAATAGATTACCCCCCCTCCCCCCCAAAAAAAATATACAAAGCAATACCTGTTCAGCGGTGGTGCTAGTGGTTAGCGCACTGTGCTGCACACCCAGACCCAAGTTCCATTCCCAGCCGTGGCTAGTTATATTATTAGCGGTGAGATGTAGCGCACCTGGTCTGTAGGCCCCCCCACCTACCTATCAAGCAAGACACGCTGACCAGTGTGGTGAAGTATGGTCAAGCAACCCCTCCCATGGCAGACCCACACGAGGAGGCACTCATCCAGCAGTGGACTGACAAAGCGCTCTCTAAATGGCTGCAAGCTCGAACTCAACTCTGTAATAAGTCATTAACACTTTTTGCGACGCACATTATTTTTTTTATTTTCGCGAGCTGACAAAAAAATAATAATCAATATCGACTCGAGTCAATATTTTCGATTCCTCGTGCGAGCGCGTTATTGTTATTTGTCCTGATTGCTATTGACTTCATCGCTGTTATTTATTTTGTCTGCCGACCCAGGCCGTTCTTGCAAATCGAGGCTCCTCCTGGCCTCGCGGGTTCTCGACAGGTTAAACGAAAGAACGCGTAGGAGGAGGCTTTCGCGACCCAATGTTACTCATGATAGAGTTGTTTTTTTTGGTGGGTTAGATCGCGTAAATACATACACGTGTCGTGAAGCCACCGCCACCCGACACAGTCAACTGGTAACGTTTGTCACGCGAACAAAACGTTACCAATTATCATGGGACCTCCATTGCCAGTGTCAAAATATAAGAATAGGTTTTACCCTTTCTGGCAATAAAACAGTTGTTTTTAAATGTTTAAACACCAAACAGACACCTTTTGCAAGGAATCACATCTGCATTAACCACATATACTTGTGGTGAACATGCAAAGAAAAAAACATGCTCCGTTCGCATATGCTTTGTCTTTTGCATATACATGCATATTTTTGGTTTGCATGTTCACCACAAGTATATGTTGTATATGTTGTTAATTCAGACGTGATTCCTTGCAAAAGGTTTATGTTTGGTGTTTTCACATCTAAACACAACTGTTTTATTGCCATAAAGGGTAAAACCTATTTTTATATATATAAAAAAAAGTTTCAATGAGTTACTACTTCAGCACACAGGTGTGTTGGAGAGTAAGCCCACGACATTTACAATCTGAGTTCGACGTTTGTCTGGTGATCACAACCAGCCTCATTCTGGCCATTATTATGAACAAAGAAAAAATACATTTCGACTTCACGTGCCGTATTCCTGCCCAAACATTCGTCAGGTGCTCACCCCCACCATGTGCCCCTTAGCCGTGGACAGCAATTCCACATTCCCAGAGCAGGAGCCAGCATCGCCGCAATTGCAGCATTCTGCTTGGCAAGTGGAGCCCCCGAACAGCAAATACAGATGGTGGTCACCGCACCGCGCGCTTTTAGACGCACCTCTGCGGCCGTCTGGAACGCTCTTCCTTCCGATACGAGGAAGCCCGCTGGAGCTACGGCACTTTTACAATAATCGAGATTGAAAAAAACGCATTTATTTCGAACTGCTTTTTGTGTTTAGCTTGTTGTCCTTTCCTCCTGCGCCGCTGATTGGCACGAGCTGGCTGCGTGCGGTGCGGGGCAAAGTTCAGCTGCACACAAACACAAACACACATGCGTGCGTACAAACACAAACACGTGCGTGCGTACAGCGGTTGCAGCTGCAACAGCCCGTGGGGGCGCAACACGATCCTCAACACGGCCGCCCGTAAGAGCACAACGCTGCCGAGAGGATACAATGCTTATCGTCAAAATTAGTTTTTCTTTTCGACGAGACTTTTAGGGATTGGGCCTCGGACCGAGATTTGGCAACAGCGTGCGCGTTGAGTGACGGGTCGTGCCTGGGGAGGTCGGTGTGGGGGGGGGTGGGGCGGTGAACGCGCGACACGCTCGCCACCGTGGGGAAAGAAGCCCGGTTAGCGCCGGCGTGCGCGCACACGCGGAATGTTTGAAGGCGGCTGGCGGCTGAGTTCCGTCCACTCCGCCTTACCCTGCCACGCTCGCTCGCTCTCTCTGCGAGGGGCGTTTCTCCCTTTGAGCACGCGTCACTTTTAGCTTCGTCGTCGTCATCAGCACCAATGTTAGTGTCCATTACCACGCACCACCGCCATTGTCATTATCGTGTTAATAATGTGATTGTAATGCGAACAGATATTCATTGTCCTGTTCCTTGTCGGATGCGTGACTTTGACGCATTATCACTGTCACCATCAGAATTATTTAACAGAAGTAGAATAATGCCCTGAACCTATCAGTTATGACTTCATTATCAGCAGCAGCGTTGGTTTGACCATATTATTTATTGGATCAATAACTGCATCATATCATATAATCAACAATAAACTATAATCTCCTGAACCTGTTCCTTACAGGGTATATTACATTGTTACTGTTATCACCATCATCACAATTTTCATCAATACCACCACCAAAACCACCACCATAAATCATTGCCAACACCATCATCATCATGATCATTTCCAGAGATGGTTATAGGGTGCATGAATTCGTTATCATTATCATCGATATCATTCATCAAAGCCTCTGCTTACGTGTGACCTTGAAGCAATTTCAAAATCTAGAAGGAGACCCCAATTGCTCGCTGGAGTAAGACATTCTTTATTTCCGACAATTGGCTAAATTGTTGACATTCCTACAAACCGACACAACGTCGGTTGGATGTACAGCCTGGCCCCTGCCATAGGAACATGGAATCTCCACCACCGGCTCAGGGCCCTTTTGAGCAGTGTGCGTAAAACACGTTCAGCGAACGTTGGTAAACAAACATCTGTGGTCGTACCTTGTTCGGATTATATTATCAACGATGAAGTTCACGCGTGTGTGCGTACATGCGTGTGTGTGTCTGTGCTGTGGGGAGCGGTTGTGTAGCGGTTAGCACACTGCACTACGAACCTGGCGTCCCGAGTTCCATTCCTGCTCACGGCCACCACCAGTGACGTTTATCTGAACCGGTCCTGGGCCTCCCCGAGGTCGACTCAGCCTCGAATGAGTACCTGGTCTGGTGTGAAAAACATCGCCACTGGGGAGACAAAGGTGGACGGGCGTGGTGCTGGCCACCCACCCCCTCGTGTGCCACAGTGCCGGCCTTCATAGGTGCCCGCCAACAGCACTTGCCCGTGACAGTCTATTATAAGGCTGCACGGGGATCTTTGTCTACGTGTGTGTCTACGTGTGTGTCTACGTGTGTGTCTACGTGTGTGTGCGCGTGTGCTGTGGCAGTCCATTATCCGGAGTTGGCATATTTTAGGGACGCGCACAAATCACCGGCAGACCGCGGTGTCGCCCTCGTTGTACCCGCCGAGACAAGGGGGCTACCTACGCACGTGCAGAATGTAGCGGGCAGGCGCTGTTAGCGAGCACCTAATTAGGCTGACGACAGCACGGATGGTGCGGGTGGCGGTGTTGGGGTGGGGGGTTAGTGGCGCGCGCCGCCCCAACGCATTTGTCTCCTCGCCCGTCCGCCCGCACCCCGCCGCTCGCTTACTCACCATCGGAGTCCATCTCGGGGCCGGCATCTGGTGAGGACGTAGGCACCAATTACCCAAAGGGCGCGCGCATGGGCAGGCATCGGGCCGAGGATGCTGGGATGTTGTACGGCGGTGGCGATCATTTACCATTGAGAGCCCCACTGCTTCCACACACAGCGAAGGTAAAGCTCCTCTCTCGTAGAGCCTTAACTCACTGTTGGGGCAAGTGCTGTTAGCGAGCACCTATGAAGGCCGGCACGGCACACGAGTGGTGTTGGATGGTAAGCACCGCGCCCGGCCGCCTTTGTCTCCCTAGTGGCGATGTTTACGCAACGTATCAGGGACTCGTTGAGAGGCTGGGTTGACTTAGGGGAGGCTCAGGACCGGTTAATATCCAGTGGGATTCAAACTCGGGTCACCGGGTTCGTTGCTCAGCGTACTAATCCGCTACAACACTAACGCTAGCACACCTATAAACACACAAAGGCAAAGATCCCCCCTATAGCCTTAACAGACGTTTGGGGTAAGTGCTGTTCGCGAGCACCTTTCAAGGCATGCACAGAGACAGAGACGCTCACAGTCGCCGTCCACAGAGCAAAGGGAAGCCGCACGCACAGCACACACCACACACACACACTACACACACACAACACACACAACACACACAACACACACCACACACACAACACACACACAACACACACCACACACACAACACACACACAACACACACACGCGGTCGCCTCTAATTGAAGTCGGGAGTCAAGTACGGCGTGGCCATGAATAAGGCGGTCGCTGAGATGAATTGAAGTGCACACTAAGAGGATATTTCTCGTGGAATTAATGGCTTTGACAAAAGGGGGAAGTCGCACCAACCGGCACAAAGATCACACGGGATGAAGGGGCTATTACTCATGTTTGGGTAAAAAAAAAAATTGGGGGTGGAGGGGGGTTGCACGGTGGGGGGTGAGAATACCACACAGCTGAACCACTCACCTGCCCCCCTTCCAGCTGTGCCAACCGCTGAGGCTCGCTTCCGTCGACAGCCAAGACAAGAAGCCACACAACTCGGTTGACGCTGTAACAAGACGGCGATGAACAGAGATTATTTTCGCGAGAGGAGGAGGAGGCAGATGAGGTGGTGGTGGAGGAGGCAATATTAGGGGACACTTAAAAGCCACAAAATTATTGGGACGAACATTTTCGCTCCGTTATCTTGTGCAACGTCGAAAACACAGGTGAAAGGTGCAGCCTTGCAATGGCCTGATCCAGTCAATGGCGGTGGAAGCGCCTCCACTCGAGCGAACTCCAGACGTGCTCTGCCGACTCTTCCAGACGTTGCCTGGACGTGCCGGAAGCGGTGTGCCTACCCACACTTTACCCCACCACCACTACCACACGCGACCTGCCCCATCGACCGTGGCCAATTCAGTAACGCCGCTGGGTTGATAGAGGCGGTGGCGGTGTGGGGAGAGGTTGGGTGGCAGGACGGGGGGGGGGGGGGAATTCCTGAATCTCGCCCCCATCGTTTCATCTCCTGCGCCGGGGTGTGGGATCGAACCGTCGACCTCTGGATCGCAAGTCCAAACGGCGCTCGTCGTTACGCCGCGGCAGCTAAACGCGCCTTGTGCCGGAATATCGTCCCGAATGCGTCCGATCTCGCCAGGGCTCGGAAGCTCAGCAGGGTCGAGCGTGGACGGCGCTCGGAGGCTGTGGGAAACCGCCGTGCTCCCCCAAACGGGTCGCCGTGGGCGGCTGCGGGGCTGATGCAGTGGGGCTGGACGCCTGTAAAACCAAAAAAAGGAGCTTTATAGCTCATCGGATTCCTCCAGTACAAATAAATATTCTGATTCAGGGCAGCGTAGCGCGGTGCAGCATAACGAACCGTTGTGCCGCGCTCGCACGCGTCCACATCACCTACGCTCCGCCGAGCGTCACCAAGCCTCGCGGTGACCGCCGTGGGGAAGTATGGCCCAGGCGTGATGGAGGCCGCCCGTCCGGCAGTGGAGTAACGAGCAGGAGCTGTCCGTGTGCACGGCTCGGGGGGCTGCGACGGTGAGGGGGGGGGGGGTGTGAGAGTAGCATCCCCCGTGTTAGCTCGGGGCGTAGCGACGATCGTAGCGACGATCGTCCTCACTCAGTCTGCCGCGGGGGCGACGCTCGCACGTCCGCAAATGAACCGAAATCGATTGGCACAAATAAACGGTGACACGTCGCTGATCTCAACAGGGAGCGTAAACCATCATCGCGCAAACTGCGGCCATGCTCGCAGCAGCGGCGACAGCGGCGTTTGGCTCGCCATCGAACAAAGACGGTCAACGCATCGCGCGGCGCTTTCAATGCGCTTCTGCGGCCGTCTGGAACGCTCTTCCTTCCGATATTAGGAAGCCACTGGGAGCTGTGCACTTTCAAATGTTGATTGAAAACTCGTTTCTTTAGAGCAGCTGTTTGTGTTCAGTTTGTTGTCCTTCACCCGCACCTCCGATTAGCAATGTTGGCGACGTACGGGGCAAAAGAAGTTCAACATACGTACGTTCGTCCGTCCGTCCGCGTGTTGACGCATCGCGGTTTTAGTTTAATTTACAAGATGCGTTTATTCAGTAACGTTTTTTTTCTCATTCTTTCTCCGAGCGATTTCACAGTTGTTCTATTCGTGGATCTCTCCCGAGCTTCCCGAATCTGTGTGAAATGAGACGAGACGAGCGTGTAAGGTGATTATCGTTTTTTTCATGGTGGCGGCGGCCGGTAGCCGGATGCCGTCGCCGGCGTCGCTCTGACATCGCTCGCGACGCTCGCGACGGGACGTTGCGGATCGTGAAATTGGATAACGCTGAGAGACGGAGCGAACTCTAATTGCTCCGTCTCTCACCGTGGACGTGCTTCTCAGACGCGTCTGCCTCCCTTTGGCCGGGCGACACGGCGGCGAGACCTAAACTACCTCGCCTTGGATTTATCTCCGGGCCCTCCGATTTCTCCCTCCATATTTAAAATCAACGAGTATTTGGCTGCTATAAATATCCACGTGATAGGCCACTTCGTTGAGCTATCATTTGTGATAGGCAGGTCACTACTGACTGTGAGCTACATAGCTAAATGGGCCTTACCTGGTTATATATATATATATCTTTTTATAGTTTACACTGCCGCTCTACAATTATCACTTCGCGGGTGTTGTTATTGTTTTATTTTCAACACAACACGAGCCCGATGCAGAGCACCGATCACAGAACAACAAGGTGGGGGGGGGGGGTGGTGGCAAAAATTTCGCGAACAAAATCCGAAGAATGACGCCGTGGCCGGGCTTGGGTGAAGAGGGGGTGGGTTGGGCTAACTACCCCACACAGGGGGGGTGGGGGTACCTCTAGCAGAGAAGTGAACGTTTATATGGGGGGGTGGGGGGATGTTGGGTGGGGGGGGAGACAACTAACATGAAAGTGGGATGGGAAAGAGGGGGAGGGTGCGAGGGGGTGGGGGGGGGCATTCCTAATTTCTGTAAACCGCAAGTCGCAACCTTCCCTTGAGCAGTGCCAATGTGCACTCTTCTCGAGCCGCTAAAGTGCACCGTCAAGTCTCAAGTTATTTAATTATCTCATTAAAACAATCGTGCAAATGTTTTACAGCCAGAAAAAAGAAACAATCTCACGTGAACCCCCGGCTGCTCACCGTCTTAGTGGTGCACGTGTTCATTGACGCGTGTGACCGGCTGTGAGTGATGCACATGTTCATTGACGCGTGTGACAGGCTGTGTGTGATGCACGTGTTCAGTGACGCGTGTGACAGGCTGTGTGTGATGCACGTGTTCATTGACGCGTGTGACAGGCTGTGTGTGATGCACGTGTTCAGTGACGCGTGTGACAGGCTGTGTGTGATGCACGTGTTCATTGACGCGTGTGACAGGCTGTGTGTGATGCACGTGTTCATTGACGCGTGTGACAGGCTGTGTGTGATGCACGTGTTCATTGACGCGTGTGACAGGCTGTGTGTGGTGCACGTGTTCATTGACGTGTGTGACAGGCTGTGTGTGATGCACGTGTTAATTGACGTGTGTGACAGGCTGTGTGTGGTGCACGTGTTCATTGACGTGTGTGACAGGCTGTGTGTGGTGCACGTGTTCATTGACGCGTGTGACAGGCTGTGTGTGATGCACGTGTTCATTGACGCGTGTGACAGGCTGTGAGTGATGCACGTGTTCATTGACGTGTGTGACAGGCTGTGTGTGATGCACGTGTTCACTGACGCGTGTGACAGGCTGTGTGTGATGCACGTGTTCATTGACGCGTGTGATAGGCTGTGAGTGGTGCACGTGTTCATTGACGCGTGTAGTGTTATTTGGAAAACTGCGTAAGTCATAGATTTCGAATGTTTGCATACGCGTTATTATGTGTGTGTGTCAATCGGCACCCTGGATACACCCTCGCGAAACGACATGTTCCATCTCAAGGGATTATCCAGGTGAAATATTTATTTTTATATTGAATTCAAAAGTACATTGCATTCCAAAATATCAACTCCTAAAGTACGACATCATTGCAATCGCAAAATTCTATAGGCAGTGCAAACCTATTGGCAGCGAATTGATATTCCATGAGAGTTTAATTAATATTGTCAGAAGGGTAATGCTGCATCAATCTCTTGCCAGTCCTGGTACTGTGGGTACCGGCTGTGATTGCCTGTCGGGCTATTTCTCAGCACCGTGACATAATCGTTCCAGAAATTAAGTCAATAATTTGAATGCCAGCTTAACACGCATTGTAAAACTTCACACCAAAGCCCCGTAGACGTTTTAATCAAATGTTAAAAAAGAAAAATCCATTAGGGAAACTTTCAGCTTCGCGACCTGTGTCGGTTTTAAATGCCATGAACGGTGAATATCTACTAAGTTGTGGATTTTCTTGTTGTTTGTTGAGTAGCGTCTAAATTAATTCCCACTGCACTCCCCTTGGCAAATCTTTACAATGCGGCTGAGCTCCGATTTGTTAGTGGGGCAAGGTGCATGCCCACGGATAAAAGAGAAGTTCACATAATCTTCAACTTTATATTTGATGGTGAACATCGTGGACCAAAAAAAAAGACTCGAGGCATTTGTCAATAACACCGTGGTCTTAAAAAACTAAAAATATATAATATAATAGAAGACGTCTCGGGCAGGTTTTGACAAACCTGCACAACGTTTCGCTGGAGAAATGCGTCCGGCATCGTCACGTGTGAACAAAAGCCGAGCTCTCGCGTCCGGCTGACACTGGCGCTCATTGGCCATGGTGGTGACTGGCAGCATTAGTCACTCCAGGTGGCACCGACTCAGGCGCACTATGCACTCACATAGCCAACCACGTGAGTTGTACGAGTGTCTACGTGGATCTATGTGAGTGTATGGGTCTCGAGTGCAGCCGTTAGCGTGCTGCGCTATGAACCCGGCAAGCCAAGTCCGATTGCCGCTCATGGCCAACTCCAGTGACGAATATGTGAACCGGCCTTAGGCCTCCCCTTGCTTGACTCAGCCTCAAATGAGTACCTAGTTCAATTTGTAAACATCGGCACTCGGGAGAAAAAGGCGGCCCGGGCGCGGTGCTGGCCACCCACGCCCTCGTGTGCTGTGCCGGCCTTCATAGGTGCTCGCTAACAGCACTTGCCCCAACAGTCTGTTAAGGCTATATGGGGGATATTTGTATTTTTATATATTTAACATATTAATGTGAGTGTATGGGTCTCTGTTCAAGTTTGTGGGTTGTGCGTGTATGTATATATAAGTGTAGGGTATCTATGTGAGTCTATGAGTAAGTCTATGGATCTCTCGTCTAACGACAGTAAATGTGACAAGCGATGAGGCACGGTATGGACAGAGGCTCACGGTGAAGTAAAACCAGAGTGGCCGACCCCGCACATGAGCGGAACTTCTGGCTTAGGAGACGAGGGTAGAAAATTGTCATTCGCACGATTTTGCACGTGGCTTTAATAGCTGGCTTCTCAGTGCAAACGATGTTGAAACCCGCCTGTTTAACTCCTCAATACTCCTTATGTGCACGCGCGAGAGTGTCTCCCTGAATGAGTGGTCAATGCTGAGTCCACCGTTGTTGCCTCTACCACCCGGCCACTTGAGGTGCTCATAAAAGCACAAGGCCACGGACGTGTATGGGGCTCAAGTCAAGTCCGTTGAACCTTGAACGCATCCATAAATCTGGGCGGCTGCGTTCCTACTCGAACGCCTTGATGCGATACATTACATTACTATCTCCATCATCGTGCGCCTTTTGGCGTCATCTGGTCGAACACCATATGAGACGAGGCTCCAAAGAAAGCTGTCTCTGGTGTGGACCAATCAGTTTCAAAGACAATGCATAAATTACCAAAGTATTGTTTTTTGTTTGCATTTGACTGCAAGTATTGTGGTTAATGTAAACATGATTCCTTGCAAAAGGTGTCAGTTTTGTTGCCAGAAAAAAGGGGAAACCCCCTATTAGTACATTACTAGTTACTCACCGTGTTGCGCGTGCAACGAACAGTGGCGATGAGCGGCATTGCGATTGAAACTGATACAATGCCCCCCCCCCCCCCCCACCATCGATTGGACGGGCATTGATCTCGGCGAAATGATCTCAATGGGCAATCACTTTGGGAATTGATTTGCATGCAATCAGCGGAGCGGCCGTAATTGCGAGCGATTTCAATAAAAAGTGAATGGCGATCACACGAGACTGATCGATCACAGGGGAAGTGAATGGAAGCTTCGCATTGACAATTGATCACGATGAGCTTTTGCTGCCTCTCTTAGAAATGGACCGGACACCGTAGCACAGCTCACATCCTGTTGGCGCACACGTGCAGGCTCTGCTGTCCTCGGCTACCGCATACCAGGTGGACGCTTTGTGAATGAGAAAGACTTGAAAGCTGTCACCAAAGTCCGCCACCAGTGGTCTCGGAGTGGCATCACGGTGGCATCGCGCGAGGGCGTTGACGCCACACGCGATCGATGGTAGCCGAGACTGAATGGCACGATTGGAAATCATTTGAATCGTAATCGGTTGCTCGCTTTTTTTTTGACGTGAATTATTCGAATCGGTACCATAATCGGTACATCATCACCATAATCGGTACATCATCACCATAATCGGTACAACATCACCATAATTGCGCCGCCACCAAAGGTGGGCCATCACCATCATTTCCCTCTGCGCCAGGGTGCAGGCCGAGCTGGCGCTACGCCGCATCGGCGGCTTCCGCGTCGCTCCCGACAATCAGGCAGCGGAAGGACGTGCATCTCCCCCCCCCCTCTCTCTCTCGCACGCGTGCCTTGGAGGGGGCTTCTAACGTGCCGTGCTTTTCTCACCAGCAGGTACTGGCGGCCATGGAGACCCACCTGGCAAACGGATCGGTGTGCGGCGGTCCGGCGAACGTTGGGCCCAACTCCGGCGGCGGCGGCGGGGGGGGCGGCGGCGCCGGCTGCCCGCTGCTGGGGCCCTCGCTGCAGGCCGCCGGCTCCTCCATGGAGGACAGCAAGACCAACCTCATCGTCAACTACCTGCCGCAGACCATGACCCAGGAGGAGATGAAGAGCCTGTTCGGGAGCATCGGCGAGATCGAGTCGTGCAAGCTGATTCGGGACAAGATCACAGGTGGTTTGTTATTTTCCAGATTTTTACTTTTGCCCTGGAAAGCACGGCCGCGGTTGGCCGTGCTGGAGCGCTGTGCCGGCACCACTGAGCGCTTCGTCCAAGCCAGAAGCGCCACTCTGGCACTGGGGAGCGAGGGGGGGGGGGCGACTGCACAGATTTCTCCCTCCGTGCGCTTCTATCCAGCGCCACTTCTCTAGTCGCCTACCGCTCCCCTTACATACGGAGCCATTGACTTACTCAGAGACCCCTGTAGGCACGCATGCACGTTCTTGATACATGAACAGAAAAGAGCACTGGAGAAATACACAGCGGCCCCTTGACTTGCATCTTGTTTTAAGCCAGAATTCCCACGTGTCGTGTCAAATCAAATCCTCCGCCCTCAGATCTCGTTCCGCCGCGTCCTCCCATCTCACTCTCGGTCTCCCTCTCGTCCTTCTCCCCTGCAGCGGTGGCATTTCCTTGGCGCCTCTAAATTCGACGCCTTCTCGACATGTGCCCAAACAATCCGAGTCTCACTTCCGTTACCTTCTGAAGAATATTCATGTCCTCTATCACGCATAAGCTCACTTGTTTTTGTGACGTAAGAGACAAAATCGGGTTCTTGAGTTGCGAATTTGACGAGTCTCACTCAGCCTTCTCATGAATTGCTGAATTTAAATAAAATATTAGCCAAAATGGTGTTCATCTCCATCAGGGGCACTGAGCCCATTAGTGGGAATTCTACATTCCTTTGGCAGGGCCCGGTATAAACTATACAGTGACGCATGTTGGCTTCCAACAAAGCCACGTGCGGTTTTTTTTTTCATGACCCTGGATGGACGATGAGCTGGGTTGACCCAGGGCAGGGGATTGAACTCAAGTGCCGGGCCCTCGCTCGATCCGCAGCGCCGGGCAGCCCAGCCTCGGCTCAAACGGCGGTCACTCGACGCGTCGGACCTTAATTACGACGCGGAAACGTTAGCCGCCTTCATTAGGATTATCCACGGAAGTGAGCGCTATGAATAGCCTGATTAAAGTAAGCAAATAAATACATATAGATCTGCTTAAGCTGCCCACAAACCGAAAGGTGGTCTTAAAAAATAATAAGCACTTCGAAATTCCAATTTCACCACTTTCCGCCGTTATTCTTGGGGAGGATTGTTCGGTGATTAGCACGCGTCCTGGAGAGCTAACTATACAAATAAATGGGACCCCCAATTTTCCCCACAGCCAATTTATATGGAAATAGGCAGCTGATTGTCGCGCCCACGAGGACACACTCACAAGCGGCTGTGTGTTTATTTTTTTGCCTGCTGCATCCCTCTCCGATCGCCCCCCCCCCCCCAAGCATCCGGGATTTACACGTGGAGAGAGCGTATTTGCGTTCCGCACGCACATGCCACTGGCCTCCGTCGTGCGTCGCGCGTTGCGCAGCCCGACTTTGAAGCGCGTCGCGAGCGTTGCGAGCGTCGCGTTCGCCAGATCGACCCTTGCCCTTTGGTCTCACAAATGGCCGAGGCCCCGTCGGGGTCCCGCTCGTCGTGGCTGGGGCCAGCGTGCTGAGTCGCCGCTTGGGTAACATTGCAATAGTCAATGGGGGAGGTGGGGGGGGGGGGTAATTGTGACGCTACGACTACCGAGGGACAACCCCACTGACCTGTTCTGGGTAACCACTGTCTGAAAAATAAGAAGAGGTTTTACCCTTTCTGGCGATAAAACAGCTAGGTGTTAAGATGTTCAAACACCTTTTGCAAGGAGTTAAGTCCGCATTAACCACACGTACGTGTGGATAAACGTACAGACAAATAATACATGCATTGTCTTTGAAACTGATTTGCCTACACGGGAGACAGCCTTCTTTATGGCCTTGTATCGGCCGTATCAGAGCAGAGAACGCCACGTATCAGAGCATTTAAAGCTCGGGTTGAGCAGCTATATCATGGGTAAAACCTCTTCTAATTCTTCATACTTTGATGGTGGCAAAAAAAGGTCCCACGACATCACCACTGTCACCACTGTGACTCGTCTGTCCTCGAGAGTCGTGCCGCACTGTGGGCCCGAGGCCAAAGAGCTCCCTTAAAGCCGCCACTCGCAGATCACTCGCCCAGTTGGCAATTTGAGTGTTTTGAAGCTCTCGTGACTGCAGGAATCCACACTCTTTGGTTCTTTCGGTAAAGTCACGTCGGTAGAAAATAAAATCAAACAAATCACGACGTTTCGATCGCAACACACGCGGTCGTCATCAGGCAATGTTATGACGACCGCTTGTGTTGCGATCGAAACGTCATGTTTTTTTTAATTTCATTTCTACCCACGTGACTTTACCGAAATAACCAAAGAGTTATTTGAGTGTTGCTTTTGGGAGTGAACACGGGAGTGAGTCAGCAGCCCTGCTTACTTGTATCTAGGCCCTAAGCCAGTGGGTGAAAATTTCACTCTCCTACGGCAGGGCTCATTTGCGGAGAACGGTGGCGTAATTTGTTGAGCGATCGGTGCTTCACTCTGACACATCTTAGCCACCCGTGTAAAATTCCAAATCAGTGGAAAATGTTTAACTGCATCTCACCATCTCAGTCTATGGTATATAATTATGTTTGTGTAGTTTCACCAGCTGGCGGGACTCATATTTCCCATCGACCCCGGGGAGATGGTGATGATAGCAGTGCTGGTGAGGTGGTGATGGTGGTGATTATGACGCTGATGTTGATGATGATGATGATGGGTGGGAAAACAACATTTGAACTCATAATTGCACAACCGGGAGTTATCCGCTCTCCATCGGCGGTGGCCGCTCCACATTCCCCTGGATGGGGGCGAGTTTCACCATGGGATGACCGCTGTAGACTTCCTGTATGAAGTGGCACTCATGTTATGAAACCACGGAGGTATGATGGGCCGCGTTGACCCCTAAACAGGATTTGAAATTTATCAGAATAACACTGCACCTCCTGCCTGGATCATATGTACTCAACACATAAGGGGCAAATATAATATAAGAATTACTAATCTGAGGATGAGCAGTGTGCGTATGCATGTTGAATTTCTTTCACACCGTACGTAGCATAGTAGTTTGTGCACTGCACCTTTGGACCGCGATAAAGCTATTTAAACGATTCCTGGCCAGGGCCACGTGATTCAGATATCACTCGATCAGTAGCGAGTGATATCTGAATCAGTCCTTGGCTCCGTCACTAACCAGTGTAGTGAAGGATGGTCAAACGAAGCCCACGATCAACACGATGAGTGGGTAGTAGGCCTATGCCCAGCAGTGGATTGACAGAGGCCTTTCTGAAATTATGATTCATAACTAATCTGTGCACATTCCATTTACAGACTTTCCTCCATGAGGCTACATTCGCAGGCGTGCACGCTCTCACCCAAAGTACCGCATCGACGACACGCGTGCCGCAGCAACAGACGGGCCAAGGGTAAAAATATATATCCGAAACGTACTCGAACAAAACAAAAAAAACACGCGCCAAGCCGGCTATAAAAGGGCTGCGCAGAAGAAGAAAATAATGAAATAATACAATGAATGTGGGGGAAAGAAAAAAAATCATAAAAGTCAAACGTAAAATGAAGGCGGTGGAGCGTGGGTGTTGGGGCTGGTGCGTGAAGTCTCTTAATTTCATCGTTGAGTGGCGCGGGCAGCAGCAGCGGCAGCGCCAAATGGCTCTCCCACTCCTCGCCTCGCCGAATCACTCCCAACGGGTGGGGGGGTGGGGCGGCAGTGGAGGGGGGGGGGGCTAGGCATAATCACATCAAGCAAAAGTTGAGGTGCCCCAAGTAGCGCAGCAGTTCCCGCCCCCCCCCCCCCCCCCCTGGGTGATTCAACTAAATATCAGCTCGGATTCAGGTCTTACCAAACCAGCCAAAAAAAGAAAATCGAAATTAATGTAAAAGGCTAATTAATCTCTCTCAGTTTAACACCTTAGGCTTTTCGCGACAAATATTATCCGTAATAATTGTAAATACTCTCCGACACACTGGTGTGCTGAACTACGTGACAAACCTTCCAAATTGGCTGTAATCGGGTGGTGGCGGGTTTAACGGCACATTTACATCTACGCGATTTATCCCCAAAACAAACCTCTCACGAATAATCTCTCTGACCTCTATCTCGTCTGCAGCTCTCTGCTCTCCCCTTACCACAGTGTGTCGACATCTCTCATTCCACGGACAGCTCTCTCTCTCTCTCTCTCTCCCGTCTTGTCTGCATCTCTCGTCTCTTAATTTTTGGCTTACAAACAGTCAAACGCGCCGTCCGTTCAGTCGAGCAATGGAACCGATGATCGGTGGAGTCATCGATTGCCTCTTGGCTCGAGCGGTGAGTTGTGCTGGCTGCCTGCAAACGCGGTGGCCAGGAAGAAATCACTTCCCTGCGACCGCGCGGAGGTGTGGCGGCAGCAGTGGTAGCGGCAGTGGTCGTGAGAACTCACGACTCACAGTTGGAAAGTCCCAAGATCGATTCCATATCAGGGTGTTGGCTCAAACCAATCATCCATCCAGGGATGAATAAATAAGCACAAGTACTTATTTACAAGTTCTTTTGAGATCTCAACTGATGGGCTTTTGTTTGAATGGAGATACCGGTCACTGCCATGGGCATTTCCATCTTTAGCTTGCGGTAAAAAACACAAGGGGTGCGTATCGCCCTGCGCACTGCACTTTGTTTGATGACGATGTCTCCCGAACGGATAAAAGCCAACACGTCCTGGCGGATGGTGCCCGCGGTGGCCAGAAATGAAGCGAGAACAAGAACGAGAACGGAGCGATCGGAGGTGCAGCACAGAGTGGTGGAATCTGGCGTCGGGGATTGTAAATCAGGTAACGAACAGTACGGGCGTTATCAGTTGCACGCGCTCGCGTGTGCGTGCGTGTCTGCGCACGGTAGTGTATCAGTAGCGCAATGGTTAGCGCGCGCTGCGCTATCAACCTCCGCAACCCGAGTTCGATTCTAGCTCACGGCCAACACCGGTGACGATTATCTGAAACCGGGTCCTGGAGCCTCCCTTAGGTCGACTCAGCCTCAAATGTGCGAGGAGTTGTAAACATCTCCATGGGGGGAGACAAAGGCGGTCCGGCGTGGCGCTGCCACCTACCCCCTTCGTGTGCCGATACCGGCCTTCGTAGGTGCTACTCGCTCACAGCACTTGCCCCAAAAGTCCGTTCAGGCTATACGGGGGATCTTTGTCTGGTGTGTGCGTGGGCACGTGACAAAGGCTTGGCGGACGGAATAATAATAATAAAATAGATGGTGATGGCCAACTGCAAGAAGTAGTAAAAAAAAGTAATTTCTTAAAGGCAGTGAAGCTTGTCACGTTTTATTACTTCTCTGCCAACAGCTTAGTCAGATGGTCTTGCTTGGCAGGCCTTGGCGGGCAGGGGAATAAGGAGGGAGGGATTATTTTATTATATTTGGGCCCTCAACGGACGTGAGACGCGGCCGCAGCTCCAACCGCCCCCCCTCCCACCTCACCGTTGGATCAGAAACTCGAGAAGAGCTGTCGGGGAAAAAAAAAATAACCCGGCGCTGAGAGTCGCGCGGACGGTGTCAGGGAACTCTGCCGCGTACATGCCGCCCGAACAATGCCGCGGTGATCGCCCCTGGCGCCACGTGTCCGCGAGCTCGGTCGCAGGCCCCCCAACAAAACGTCGAGCGGCCTGCCACAAGAACGGCCGGGGGGGTTGGGGGTGGCGGCTGTCGACGTCACCAAAGACTGTTGAGTTTGCACGTTTGGATTGCAGAACTTGTGAAAGAGAGGATGGTGGCAGCAGGGAATTTCCAAAAGAGAGCGGTGCTAGGGAAGAAGCGACCTGCTGCGTGCGGTGGTTAAACGCAGCGCGGATTGCAGGGTGCAGGTGGGGGCAGTACAGCAAGTAGGCTGCCGCGTTATATCCATGCGTATATATTTCGTCACGAGGAGTTCCCGCCTCTGGAATGTCGGGTTTCTTGCGTTGTTCTGGTTTCACCCCACACTAAGCCGTGCTTAATTGAGCAGCGGACACACTTTGACTTGAATGATGAGTCCAGAACCAGAAACCGTAGGTCGACGGCCCAAGCGCGTTCACGCTAAAAACGAACGTCGTGGTGACGGCAGAGATCCGTGGTTCGAGCCTGAGGGCCGACCTGGTTCGCACCGCGAGCGCATTACCCGTTAAATACCACGCTCCGTCCGCTTCATACTGGACCCTGAAGATCCCGTGACGTCATTCTGCACCGTCATTGTCCAAATTGACTAGATTTGATCATACAAAAAAAAAATCTGATTTCTCAATTGGGATTACACAGCAGCAGCAACATCGCCCCCCCCCCCACCCCTGCCCTAGAAGCAACTTCGATTCCCAGAGGCGATAGCCAGCACAAGCCTCAGACCAGACATCGTCCTTTGGTGTAGAGGAACCAAGCAGGTGGTCCTCATCGAGCTCACAGTGCCCTGGGAGGAGAGGATGGAGGAGGCGCATGAGCGGAAGCTCAGGAAATGCGAGTCCCCCATCCTTGGGAGCCAGCAGACCGGATGGAGAGACTGGAATCTCCCAGTTGAGGTCGGCTGCGGCGGGAGCTTCTCGGGACAATCACTCCGGAGAGCTCTGGGGCTGCTCGGCATCGAAGGGGTGGCAAGGACGGAGGTGGTTGGCTGACGTCAGCAAGCGGGCAGAAGCGACATCCCGTTGGATCTGGCTGAAGAGGAACGTGCGGTGGCAGAGCCAAACAGGCGGCAGGGAGGTCAGAGGTGCGTCGAGTGGCGGATCGAGGGGGTAGTTCCCACTTGAGAACCCGGCGAAGTCTCCACTCAGCGCGGTCCGAGTTAGGGGGAGTAGTGCCTTGAATGAGGAAGAAGGGGAGCGATTGAAGTGCCAATCCGGCCGACAGAAGCCGCAGGGTTGTGAGTACCTGTCAGGTGAGCCGGCAGCGATGATCCCCATCGCATTTCGAATATGGTGTTGCATGCTGCGGCTCTACAATTATTCTTGACCATCGGCCACCGCCTTGTGCGTAGCGACTTGCCCTGCCCGTACGTGGCGGGTGTTGTTCTTTTTAATTTCAACACGAGCCTGGCGCAGAGCACCGATCACAGAAACAATAGCTCAGTGGGCCTTACCTGGTAAAGGATACGGCCGTCCTCGTTATTGTTGCTGTGCAGAGAAACGCAGCGGATGAATAGAAGTGGTGGCATTGTGCAATACGAGGTCGGTGCGTAAAGGATCTCGCTAGGCCGCCCGTCTGTGACGTGGTGTAACCTGCCGCACTGTTCGCTTTAATCTGCGACGTCCGTTGGCTATGAAAAAAAAAGTTATTCTTTGCACAAGTTATTTCACAAAAAAATATAAAATGGAGATGATTCTCCTCTGCTGCCCCCTTGGTCTGGAGCTCCTATTTCCCCCAACCATCCATGCTCATGACTCCCTGCCCCAGTGCTTCCTTCCCTCTGACTGTGCCTGTCCGCCTCTCTCTCCCTCTCCATTAAATAAACATGCCCACTGCTTCTGTACAGCGTCTTAATACATAATAATATATCTTACACCCTAAACCACAACAAAACGTCTCAGAGTGCAGACGTTTTTATTTTATTTTTTGCCTAGGGGGATGCCCTAATGGCAGCCCGTCCCTGTGATTGTCAAGAGCTTGCTTCGGTTTGCTAATCCACGTTTGGAGATCCAGTTATGATCCGATGCCACAAAATTTGCACGTATTCTTTCTACTCAATCCCACTATTGGGCAGCGCTTATCTCCCTGCTCTGAGCCCGGTGACGAATGTCCCACATTCCTCTGGCATGCTCCAGTCTGTACGTAGAACAGGGCGCCGTGGTGGCGAGATGTTAACTACCTCGCCTGGTATACAGGTGCTCGTGGGTTCGATCCCAACCACTGAAGCCTGCTGCTGTATATTTGCAGTTTGCATGTTCTCCCCATGGTCGCGTGGATTTCTCTGCAGGTCGTCCAGTTTTATCATCCACGTGATGATAAGCCACTTCGTTGAGCTATCTTTTGTGATAGCCAAGCTGGCTTCTGAAGCGGCTCAGTGGGCCTTACCTGATTTAATAAAAAAAAATTGTTGAACGGAGACCGTCAAATTTCTTCCGTAAGTTGCACCAATTGCATTAACCCAGGATGAGTAATGTGGCTGAGTTTACCCTCGCCCCGGAGAACTGGCTTTAGCACTTGGAACTTTTCAGATTGTGAGTCAAAGCGCCGTAGCCATTTGCGGCCAAGCGAGTAAGGCAGGCGAAGTGTTTACTTGACTTAAGCGGCGATCGCCACTGAACCCCAATTTGCACTGAGTGGAGCAGAGTTTGATCCTCCAGATTAAGCCAACCCAGAACTCTTTATTTTTGTTGCAAAGGTGTCTTTAGCCCATAATACAACTGCTAATGTAATTCACCGCCGCTTTATTTAGCCAGATGGAAGCCCGCCGAGATTCATTATTCTCTTTTGCAAAGGAACACCTGGGTAACCGTGGCAACAGCGTGGTAATTTATTTATTTATTGCAAGTTTGTTGAGAGAAATTTCAACATTTGCATGCTGGGGTTTTATTGTGCCTGTAATATATGGAATAAATATTCCCCACATGCCAGATTTGTACGAATTTAAGTAAACACATGTCCGCAGAATATCCTGTACTTTTGTGGCTTTATTTATAATTTCATTTTCCACTGAGGTCTCCCTATCTATCTTCCTTCCTGCCTACCCATCCACTTATCTACCTACTTTTTAACCTATCAGTTAACCAGCCTACCCATGACTGACATCATCATCAGCCTTGATCAATCCTCTGCTGGATGAAGGCCTTCTTGGCACGCCACCACCTCTCGCGCGATCCTGTGATGTAACGATCCATCCAGCACTTGCGCATGGGATGATTCCATCTCCTCGGTATACGTTCACCTCAGACATCTTCCGTTCCTCGGCCGCCACTCCGTTATCGATTCTCGACAATCGACCACCGTCGTCCGTTCTCTAGCCGTGACGCGTCGTCCTGCCCAAGCCCTGCTCACTCTTCTCAACATTGTGAAAGATGTCATTGCCACGCGTGTGTTCTCAAATCGGCGCGTTCCTCATCCCTTCTCAGCTTCGCAGTGTAAGTCCAAGCGTGCGTCTCTCTCCACGCTTCTTCATGCAATCAAACGTAGCACGTGTGCCAGCCCAATTGCACGTTGGTTCACCTGGGTAGAATCTCCCTCTGTAACTGACTTGTCCACCTTTGGTTGTCCACCCCGCCGCACCTCCGCTGAGCACGATTGGCTACGTACGGTGCGAAATAAGTCCAACATGCATACATTCCTTCCTATTCACTAGTCGACCAAGCAACAAAACCTACCTCGTATCTCTATCGAATATATGTGTGTATCCACCTACCTACTTGCCTACCTAGCTAGCGACCTCACTCCCTGGCTACCTGCACAAGTATCTGAACTCGTTATTATTATTCCGCGCCCTCCTCCCCCACGTCATTGAAATGTGGCGTCAACGTTGCGCGCCCTCCCACCAACCACCTCCTTCGCAGATTCAGGAGGCAAAATAAGACTTGGATTTTGGTGAACCCCCTCTCCCGTCCCCTCTCCCTCCCTCCCTCCCTCCCCCACCACGTGGCCACACACACGCCCAGGGGCCCTGGGCCGACTCTGAACGCCCCCCCCCCCAAAGTTCAGAGGTCACATTTTTTTGTTTTGTGAATGGCGAACGGGTGGGGTCGATACGATTCAGCGTGTACGTGCTCTGACATCTGAATGCGCCTGCATCTCAAGGACATGCATGAGAGTTATTAAATGCGAGTGTAATGGCAGCAAGAGGTTACGAGTCAATTTTGCACGTTGTTAAATCGTAACGTGTAGCTATATATAGACTTATGCTGCATTCATGTACAATTGATTCTGAATTTCAATGTACAAAGGAGGCTCGTTCATCCCGGGAACTCATCCGGCGACTTGTTTTTCGTTTATTGTGGCAATTATTTATATATTTAAATTCATGTGTTTTTTTAAATGAATCTTTACTCGGGCAAATTCTAACAACATCATACAGTCAGGTCTCAGAGCATGTGGCAGGGCTTAGGTTTCGCGTACCCCAAGCGCGGATATGCCTAAGTTGGGGTTCGCCTATACGAGTGTGATACATAACATTTAAGAGCGGATATAAAATGTATCTAAATGTACATATTTATTAAAGTGCAGCACTGGACAGTAAATGATTCACTAATCATCGGCAGCATCCAGATCAGGTAGAAGACTATATTATTAACACAACATTATTATTCATATTATATTATTAATATTATATTATTATTACTATAATATTATTATATTCTTAGTTCTTTCGGTAAAGTCACGTAGAAGGGAAACAATAAAATAATGAAAATATAAAGCAATAAAATTCTCACTATATTATTATTAAATAACATATTAGTGTTATCAATATATAGTATTAACACTATATTATTATTAAATAACATATTAGTGTTATCAAAATATAGTATTAACACTATATTATTATTAAATAACATATTAGTGTTATCAATATATAGTATTAACACTATATTATTATTAAATAACATATTAGTGTTAACAATATATAATATTAACACTATATTAGAACACTATCTTTTTTGGACTAATTTCTTGCACTGGGCAATAGTTACGTGCCGTCAAATCCACGGTCACGTGATGGTGGCGGGGGGGGGGGCGGATTTGACTGCTTGCTTCTCGCCCCGTGTGTGTAGCGAACGTCCGAGTCACAACGTGTAGAATGCATCGGGGTCTCTCGTGTATGAGCCGGTCCGCGTACTCTGAGACCTCCCTCTAATGAATAATTATAAGTTGTACTTTGCCTACTTCAGGAAGACAGTCGCATCTGCATTCATTTGTTGGTCAATCGTTTGGACTGATGTCCAGACTTTACTGTTGGTGCCCAACGTAACTCTATAAGGGTCAGATAAACCAGCGACCAATATTCGGGCACGTAAATACATTTCTGATTCGGTCAGAAATTGATTTCAATCGCAGCTGTGCGCCCTTCGCCACCCAACGCAGCCAAACCAGTCAAGTGTTCACGTGGTGGGCAGTCGTGTCTCGGTTTGATTTTGCTTTGCAGAAAACCGTCCGGTGTGTGTGTGTGTTGAAGACAGAGCAGAATGTTGACACCGTTGTCAATATTCTGATGTGGGACTGTCTGCTGGGCGGGGTGGCTATGCGTGGAGCTGCTAATTCCCCCACCACCTTTCTCCCACCTCCACCCACCCTTCCTCTCTCCCCCTCAGGTCAGAGCCTGGGCTACGGCTTCGTGAACTACGTGGACCCCAAGGACGCGGAGAAGGCCATCAACACCCTCAACGGCCTCCGCCTGCAGACCAAGACCATCAAGGTGAGGGTGGCCGGGCCAGCCGGGGCACGCGCACGCACGGGCACCCGCGGGCGTGCGTCACTCACGGCACGGCGGCAGTAGATTGCGATGCGGTTGCACGCCGCGATGTATTTGTGTCATCATCCCCCCGATGGTGAATGCGTACACGGAGATTGACGACTTCACCACCCCAGCGTCTCTGACGTCATCGCTCCGCTCGCCCACCACCTCGCCCGCGTGGCGTGACGTCATCGCCCCTCTCCTCACAACCCCAATGTAGTGGGATGTCAACCCTTCACCCAACACCTCCCCAGCGTCTCTGACGTCATCGCTCCCATCGCGTGACGTCACAACCCCGATCTGGCGTAATGTCAATACTCCACCAATCAAACCTCCCCAGCGACTCTGACGTTATCAGCCCCCCCCCCCCCCCCTGAGCCCAATCTCGTGTGACGTCTTGCCGCTGCGTTACAGACAGAGACACGCGCACTCGCGCGTTAGATACGGACCAGTCCCAGCCGTCGGCACGGGTGTGTGCGTTATGTATCCAGCCACGAGCTCACGAAGGAGGCCTTGTCGTGCCTTCTGGGTCATTGCTTGCACCTGAATGCACTTGACGCGGATGACAAAGCGAGGGTTGGCGGATCACACGCAGATGCTACGAAAATCATTTGCGGATTGATGGTCATCCGTCCATGCGTGGGTCCTCCCCCATGTAAACTCTCATCAAGCGGCTGATAACACCTTGATATAGCGAGGGCGCCAGAGCTTGGGCAATAGTTGGTAGCGCCAGCTCACTTGCTGCCTTCCAGCTCGTCTTTGGATCCCCACATACCGAGAGATGCAACTCGCATCAACGACTGCGCGATATAAAAACTAACAATGCTATTCTAATTGTTATAAATATAATTAATATCACACGCAACACGATAAACAAATGAAGCACACAAAGACACGTATGGTACGCACCTATAAACATGTGCGCATGTACAGCCCCCTTGACAATCCACTCCTGGATAAGGGTCTCCCCATGCCGTTCATGTCGTGGGGGTTATTTGGCTATACTTCACCACTCTGGTCAGCGCGGGGTTGGCAAAAAATTGAGAGCACAAAACTAGAGTAGAGCTGGTTTTGATTGCCTGCCAACAACGTAGCATGAATACATATGCACAGTTAACGCAACAAACACATGCATAATATAAGACACGCGCATGAATAGACAAAGATTTTCCATAGACCTCGAGGATAAGTGCTGCTAGCGAGCATCTATAATGCCCAGCATTACACACCAGGGGGTGGTGGGCACACAACAATGCCCATCCGCTTGCTTCCCAAATGATAATGTTCTTGCATTACACCAAGTGCTCATTTGAGGCTGAGGTGACCTAGCAGAGGTCCAGGACCGGTTGAAATACTGGATGCAAATGTATGCATTTCAGGGGCAGGAATTATACCTGGAATTATCAGAATCATAACGCAGCAAAAACAACAAAGATCCCCTATGAAGCCTTAAAAGACTTTTGGGGCAAATTCTGTTAGCAAGCACCTTTGAAGGTCGGCACGGCACACGATGGGGTGGGTGGCCAGCACAACGGCTTTGTCTCCCAAGTTGCGATGTTTACGCACCGCACCGGGTACTCAATTGAGGCTGAGTCGACCTAGGGGAGGCCCAGGGCCGCTTCAGATAAGTGTCGCTGGTGTTGACTGTGTGCGGGAATCGAACGCAGGTGGCCGGGTTCATAGCACAGCACACTAATCGTTGCACTACAGCACCCACACACAGATACACACGGTTACACACACGGGTGCACACACACACAGAACGTAATTCACATTTACTAGACTGCACTGCCAGAAAAAAAAAAAAACTTTAATAAACTTGTCTTGGACATATTTATTTTCAACGTTTAAACGTCAAAGATCGTATCCAATGCAACACGGCCAACAGCGTTACCACCGCCACCACCGCCACCACCGCCGCCTCGCCCAATCCCGCGTGGAATATTCCACCACCTTTCTTCTTGCAGCTGAAATTCGCACTCCCGCGGTCCAGGTGGCACATTTTAGACTCGCATGTTTCCATTTCTATTAGTGAGTTCTTAACAGCTCCGTTTCCTGGCAAGAAAAATGTACTTCACGCGTGGGTTGGGGGTAGGGATTAGACTCGTGTGCAGCTACATTCTGGAGTAAAAGCACTCTTCTACCTGATCATCAGCAGCCAGTCTCGACCCACTGCTGTTGTGTACTGACTGCACCAACGCCGACTCCGCCGCGCATTCCAGGTCACGGTCCGTGATGTGTCGTGGCCGTCGTCAATGTCAGCCTTGCTCTATCCGCTGCAAGGTGAAGAGCTTCCATCGTACGCGTCACACCAATACCAAATCATTCCTCGTGCCACGGCAAGACGTCGCTTTCCCCTCTTTCTTCGCCGTTCTCATACGTTCCCTTGGCCGCATCCCTCGCTCGTCTGTCTTGCTCCCGGAGTCGGCCTTTTATTGTCCCGCGTGGTTGACCTTCTGTGCCCTTGTTCCATACATCATCTGGCAAAGGCCTCAAGGTCTGAGGGCACTGAGGCAAGATTCATTGTTGTACTGTACTTCTGCGCTATCGCGACCGTGCTCCGCGACTTGCGCCGAGCTGCACTGACCAGCGTGGTGAAGTACGGTGAAATAATCCCACGAACCCGAATGATGCCGGGACGCTATCGTCTAGGCCGGGTGGTGGTGACTAAGCACGTCTGTAGTCCAGCACCGTGGAGGCAGCGAGGGTTGGCGGATCACACCAACGTCGTGAAACTCCCCTCGTGCGTCCAAGTGTCATGCCCTGGCTTGCCAGGAGAAGGCAGTACAGCACACGTATGTTGAACTTCTTTCACACCGTACGTAGCCAGCCAATTTAATTGGAGGCACGGGGGAAGGACGACAAACGAAATACAACAAGCAACTAAACACACGGTCGACTTTCTCTAGGCCATCCGGTTTTTGCCCACATTTAAACACTCGTTGATTGACTGATAACACATCGCTATATAGAGGAGCTCGCAGAGCTTGGGCAATTGTTGGCGCTGGCTGCCGCCTTCCCGCTCGACCGTGGTTCCTCCTCGCGCCTCTGAGAGTCGTCCGCATTCTCTCGCTCGCTATCCCTCTTCGAGAGCGAGCCAAAAAAAAATCACACGCGCCCTACGAGTTGAAAGCATTCGATGGTTTTGAGCAGCGGGTTGACGAATTCGTTGAGCAAATCGGGGCTTGCACGTGGGTGGATCTGAGTGCGCTGGCGGCGTCGTCGCACCGACGAGCGCGAGCCACAGTCGGCTCAAAGTCGTCAAACGGTGGCGGCGAGGCTACCTGCCCGTCAGCGCTGGGTGGGACCGACCCACCCCGCTGGGGCTTCGCGGCTCCGGATTAAACAATAAAAAAAGTCTAATCGTAGAACAATGTTCCTTTTTTTTCTCTCGCGTAAATGTTCTGGCATATACCTGAGAGTGTTTATGTTAATGCGCACAAAGCCATTTAGAATGGAATGGGAATGGCCCCCGGGCAAGAGATTTAATTCAGCACCACAGACAGCTCCACGCGGCGCGCCCGATGCCTTGAAGAGAAGGAGGGGGAGGTGAGCGCACCCCCAACCGCGCACGCGCGCGAGAGCCCGTGTGCGTCTGTGCGTGCGTGTGCGTCTGTGCGTGCGTGTGTGCGTATTTAAAATCACGCGAACTCCGATCGTCGTCGTCATCATCCTCGTAGCGGCGGCTTTTGGCTGGCCATCGGACAAAGGCGGTCATCGCATCGCACGCGTTTAGATGCGCTTCTGGGGCCCGTCTGGAACGCTCGTCCTTCAGAAATTAAGGAAGCTACTGGGAGCCATGCACTCTTACATCTAGCATTGAAAACTCAATTCTTTAGAACTGATTTTTGTGCTTAGTTTGGTGTTCTTCCCCCCTCACCTCCGAAGTAGCACGGTTGGCTACGTACTGCGCGAATCAAGTTCAATGTACATGCGTAGCCCTTGGACTCGAGTGGGCAGGTCAAAAGCCAACATACAGAAGTGGGGGATACTTTCGCGAGTCTGGCGCGCGTGACCGCGGTGAGACACAGACCATGGGACATCTCCTGGTCCGTCGGCTACTGGAGGAGCGTTGCACCGTGAAAGATCTCATCAGGGCTACATATCGGGCCATATCATCATAAGCCATGGTCTATCCACTGTTGGTCAAAGCATCATATGCCCAAAACTGAATCATTACATGGCTGTGGTTGTTAGCATCAGAATATGACTTTTCCATTTTGTCTTTGGAAATCTTCTGAAGACAAATCGACTTGAAGCTAATGTCTATCATAGGTATTGTATTCCGATAATTATGCTATCACTGCATTCGTGTGATCATTATTTACCTGGCCTGGTGGCACTTTGGTGAGGGCGATCGACTCACAGTTGGAAAGGTCACGGGTTCAAATCCTGGCCAGATGTCGCCTCAGCCTATCATCCATCCAAAATAGATATTGCTTTATAAGAAGTCAATAACGGTCGGTCGTGCTATGGAGAGACGGGTCCACGCCAAATGAATATGGAATTTCCACCACTGGCTGACCAATGCAGATGAGCACTTTCCGATGCTCCGTTGAGGGGGTGTCAACTGAAACGGCTGACAAATTTAGTCTCTCATGAAAAGAAAACGGCGTAACCTTTTGGCACCGTTTTAAGAACGATGGGAGTCATAGTGAAGCTCTTTCCACGCCTCGTTCAATCTTGTTCGAATAGGCAGAGAAGATATTTTATAAATGGACGCTGTCATCCAATGGTCCAGTAGGGAGCTTTCCCTGCCCCCAGTACATCAGACGGCGCTGACAAGCGCGTAGCAGGCAAAACCGTGAGCGATATTCCGTTCTGAAGTTTTGCCGGCGCTGAGCGTGCTTGCATCTGCCTCACTCCGATTACAGCAGCAGCATCAGCAGGTGATTAATCACCGTTGATTTTTAGTCTCAATGCAGCCACGGGGACAGCACTGCTCTGAAGAACATTCGAAGAAAAACTATCTCATTACCGCGCAGAGAGCTTTGGTCAGGTGGCCCTGACGATCAGTAGAGTCACGCCAGCCAGCCACTTAACGCGCAGTGGCCAGTTCAACTCCCCGTGGTCAACACAGAGCCCTTTCTGCCGACGCTTCATTATGCGGAATTGTTAAACGGATGTTAAAACGGACGCAGTCGGTCGCCGCGTGAAGCTGCAAACCGAAGGCAGGCGGAGTGGTCACTGCTGCTACTGCCAGCGTATGGAGTACCTGGTGTCTGTGGTCATGCGCGTTGGGGAGCGGTGGTGTAGCGGTTAAAACCCTGCGTTACGGAACCCGGTGGACCCGAGTTCAATACCCGCTCACGGCCAACACCAATGACAATTGTCTGACCGGTCCTGGGCCTCCTCTGGGTCCACTAAAATGAGTGCCTGGTTTGGTGTGTAAACATCGCCACTCGGGAGATGAAGACAGCTGTGCACGGTGCTGGCCACCCATCCCCTAGTGAGCCGTGCTGGCCTTCATAGGTGCTCACGCCACTGGCCCACACACACATACACACGTGACTCGCTTGTGTGGACCTGCGTGGCGTGTATGCTTTGTGTGTATGCACAGTCGTGATTATATCTGGGGGTGCGCAGTGTCTTCGTGCTGATATGTACGCAGAGGAGAGACGGCTGGCACATTGTGCTCACACGGCAGCGGCTGCTGGTCCGCCTGTGTGTGGAGTACATCGCGTACCCACGATTGCACACAGAGCGGTTCCGCGGGTTCGTGTGCTTGTGGAGCACATCGTGTCCGCGTGCTTGTGTGCGCAGCGGTGATGGATTGCGTCCTCGTGGCTGGATCGTATTTGCGAAGTCGGCCCGATTGCATATCGCGTGGCACGTGGCTGCCTGTAATCGAGCGCCGTGGAGTCAGCAGCGAGGGTTGGTGGATCACCGCACGAATGTTGCGAAACTCCCTTCTACCCGTGGGTGGGCGTCGATGAGGAGCCATACCCTGGTTTGCCAGGAAAAAGGCAGTACAGCAAAAATGTGGACTCCACCTATTCCATCTGTATTTGAATAGAGTGTTTCCCCCTCGCATGGGTGGGTTTTATAAACACTCATTGATGATTGGCTGAGAACAACTTAATATACAGAGAGCCGCAAGATCTTGGGCAGTTATTGGCAGCGGTTCATCAGTTAGCTGCCATCCTGCTCGTCCGTGGTTGATCCTCGCACCTCTGAGTCGTTCTCTCTGCACGAGAGTGAGCAAATGCCGTGCGGCGGCGATACTTTACGAGGTGAAATTATTATTCTGTAGTGCGGCTAAATGCAAAGCGGTACATTCATTGCCCACGCGAGCCTCGTCATCATCCACACGACTTAACTTCTCACTAAATATTCTCCGGATCGCTGGTAGCTTGTGACTGGTAGTACGTTGAATTTCTTTCACACCGTACGTAGCCAACCTTGTTAATCAGAGGCGATGTTTATACACTGCTCCAGCTACTCATTTTAGGCTAAGTCAACCTAGGGGATGCCTAACACTGGTTCAGATAATCGTCGCTGGTGGTGGCGGTGAGCGGGAATTGAGCTCGGGTTACTGGGTTCGTAGCGGAGCGCACTAATCACTGCCCTGCCGCACACAGACACGCGCACACACACAGACACGCGCACACACACAGACACGCGCACAGACACGCGTACACACACAGACACGCGCACACACGCAGACACGCGTACGCACACAGACACGCGCACACACGCAGACACGTGCGTGTGCAGACGCGCGCACACACACAGACACGCGCACACACACAGACACGTGCACGGATACAGACACGCGCACACACGCAGACACGTGCGTGTGCAGACGCGCGCACATAGAGTGACCACAGCCATCGTTCTCGGTATACTGGATGTGGTGTTCTGGATTCGCAGACATCTTCTGCGTCACCCATGCAGACAGAGACCCGGCTGAAATGCAATCGACGGCGCTGAATGGCTCGCGGCGAGGGCGAGCCGTTCAGCGCGCCTGCGAGCGACGGCACGTGGTTCTCGTTTAAAAATTGTCAGAGAAGCTGAATTACTCCGGGAAAAGAAAATAGCGGGAGGGCCGCCGCCGTTATTGCCGACGAGGGAGACAATTTCAGGTCGGAAGCGGAGTCGCCTTCGTGTTTCTCAGCAAACGGAGGTGACGGAATTGAAAACGCCGGCGCGAGCTTCTCACGACGGAATTCAGAAGAGGCCGCCCGACACCCCTCCAACCACTCGGCCGGCTCAGTGTGCTACAAGCAGATGCACGCGCACGTGTGTGTGTCT
Source organism: Lethenteron reissneri (assembly GCF_015708825.2). Taxonomy (NCBI): domain Eukaryota; kingdom Metazoa; phylum Chordata; class Hyperoartia; order Petromyzontiformes; family Petromyzontidae; genus Lethenteron; species Lethenteron reissneri. Next base: position 10,058,713 of record NC_083817.1, read on the forward strand.
GTGTGTGTGTGTGTCTGTGTGTGCGTGTGTCTGCGTGTGTGTCTGTGTGTGTGTGTCTGTGTGTGCGTGTGTCTGTCTGTGTGTGTCTGTGCGTGCGTGCATCTGCGTGTGTGCGCACGTGTGTGTGTATGTGTGTCTGTATGTGCGTGTGTCTGTCTGTGTGTGTCTGTGCGTGCATGCATCTGCGTGTGTGCGCACGTGTGTGTGTCTGTGTGTGCGTGCGTCTGTGTGTGCGTGTGTCTGCGTGTGTGTGTCTGTGTGTGCGTGTGTCTGTGTGTGTGCGCACGTGTGTGTGTCTGTGTGCGTCTGCGTGTGTGCGCACGTGTGTGTGTCTGTGTGTGCGTGCGTCTGCGTGTGTGCGCACGTGTGTGTCTGTGTGTGCGTGCATCTGTGTGTGCGCGCACGTGTGTGTGTCTGTGTGTGCATGTGTCTGCGTGTGTTTGCGGTAGTGCAGTGATTAGTGCGCTCTGCTACCAACCCGGTAACCCGGGTTCGATTCTCGCTCACGGCCAACACCAGCGACGATTATCTGTACCAAACTTGGGCCTCGACGAGGTCAACTCAGCCTCAAATGAGTACCTGGTGCGCTGTGTAAACATCGCCACTGGGGCGTGGTGCTGGCTGCAAGCACCCCCTCGTGTGCGGTGCCGGTTATCATAGGCGCTCTCGACCAGCACTTGCCCCAAAAGTCTATGAAATGCTATACAGGGGATCTTTGTCTTTCTCTTGCATGTCTGTGTGAGTAGCGGTGTCAGAGTAGTTCATGCACATAGCTACCAACCTGGCAACTGGAGTTCTATTCCTGGCCACGGATAACATCAGTGGCAAGTGGTATCACAACATTTCCTCGTCTTCTAAGTCGACTGAACCTTAAATGCGTACCTGACATACGCACGTCACCACCGGGAAGGCAAAGGTGTGCCGATTTGTGGTGCTAACCACCCAACTCCGTCTGTGCCCTTCAAGTAGTTGCTCGCGAAGGGAACCTGCCTTCTTTGGGCTACGTAGGCCATGCCGAAGCTTCGTCGTCTCTGCTAGGGACCAGGCAGTACACCGCATCGCGCACTTCCAGATGCACTTCTGCGGCCGTTTGATGTTAGGAAGCCACTGGAGCTATGCACTTTTAGATAATCTCGATTGAAGGCTCTTTTCTTTAGAACTGCTGTTTGTGTTTCGTTTGTTGTCCTTCCCCCGCGTCACCGATTTGCACGCTTGGCTACGTAGAAGAAGTTCAACATGCGCGCATGCGTAAAGACCACGGCAGTCTGCACTCCTTTAACGGAGGGATAGCAAAACCACACGGACTCCCTCCCTCTCCTGAAGCCCTCTCGTGGCCAGCAGCAGACCTCGCCGCTGGCACTTTATCTCCCGGACGTATCTCGCCATCGCAGGCGAGGGCAGAATCGTTTCTGGCGCGAGGGCATCTCGCCGCGTCACGTGGGCTCGTGGCGTGTGCGCGATTGCCATTTGCAAAAGGGCAGGACGGAGTCTGACCCCAAAAATGCGGCCAATTTAACGGGCAGGGATGGGCACCACGCGCGCACGCCGAGAGGTGGAGCATCGATGGCATTGATCTCAATCTCCTCGTAGCAGCTGGGTAATGCACTTCTGAAACACAAATAACGAATTGATTCAAAATCACGCTCCCCCTCAGTTCATAACGCGCGTCCAAAATTGCTTATGGATCCCCGAGCCATTTGTACAATCGCGTATACACGGAGACAAGAAAGATAGTGGTGGGCCCCAACCGGGGATGTGCAATCGCAGCCTTCCTATCGCAGAGCCACATGGCTGGATAAATAATTCGTGAATTGAACTTTTTAATCCGTTTTGTCTCAGCGTAGATCACAAGCGTGCGCCGGTTGGGCACCGTTGCCTTGTACATCAGCAGCAGGGAGCGAATTAGACGGGATGGGCATTGAACAAGAAAAAAGACAAAAGAGAGAGAACAGAAGATTGAGTGAGAGAAAATGTGGTCTGTTCTGGACCAGCCGCCCCCCCAATGAGATGCAAAGGCAGAAGCTGACTCTTGGAGAAGATTATTATCTCCTTCTCCTCGTCGCGCCACCCGTCGGCTGCGTGCATGTCACGAGGCTTCTGCCGTGGCCACTTTCCCGAGCAGCACGGATTCCTGGGAGAGGGCCGAGTGGAGGTAGGAGGAGGAGGAGGAGCGGCCGTTGCCGCTGTCGGCCGGGGCAGCACGGGCGGCTCGCCGCGGGGATTGCCACACGAGGCCGAGCGTCGACGTCCCGTATCCGACCGTCGCGTTATCCGTCCTTGAGCCAGATTCACCGTACCGGGCGGAGTATTAGCGCGCGGTGGCATTAACACCGCTTTGCCGAGACTGCTCATAAATATCGAGCTTTCCACGCAAGTCAAGCGTTTCCCCCACGTTTTTCAAGTCTCGTTTTTGTCTTGACGCTCACCTGATTTATCCACGGCAGTGTGCAACTGTGATTTTCTACCGATGTTCACATATACCTCGCCTAGTGTAAAGGGGTTTGGTGGGTTCGATCCCGACGCCTGTATATTTGGAGTTTGCGTGTTTCTCTCCCTGTGGTCACGTGGATTTTTCTCCGGATTCTCCGTGTTTTTGTTCCGCATTCATAAACACGCATTCAGAGTATTTGGCTGCTAAAAATTACCACGCGATAAGCCACTTTCGTTGAGCTATCATTTGTGGCCAGGTCGCTTTAAAAAAGAGCTACATAGCTCAGTGGGCCTTACATGGTGAAACAGACCTAGTGAGTAAGTTATATCTGACCTCCTCTGTACACATCCGCCCACACTTCCTTCCCCAGCGAGTCGGATACGAAGCGTTGTGCGAGAGGATGGTGCGCAGTAACAATGTTTCGGTGACCTTCGAAAAGTAATTTGATTACAGATTACTCTCACAATGCCCTCCATCATCATCATCATGCATCGTCATTGCCATTGATTATTTATGCCATGGGGCCTCCCACGCACCACATCTCAACGAGGTACCAGATGATTACACGAGAATGGCTCAGTCGGGAAGGGACTGCAGAGCGAATGCACCGTGGGGAAAAAGGCAACGCGGTGCAGACGACGCACGTGAGATGATGCGAGCTTGCGGTGGTTGTTGTGAAGTCGACACCCACACTCCTGGGGTCCACGGCGAAACGTGGGTCCGGGCTAAAGAGTCACCTTCGGGCAGTCCCACGATTTTGGAAGTTCGTTTCAGACACTTTAAACACGCGGCAAACTCAGATACGTGATCATGAAGTAGCTTCTTTTTATTTGTTTACCCAATTAGGGCCGCGATGCAGATCTCGATGATCGTGTCGACCTCTCTCGGTGAGGGAGGGAGACGCGCCGGCAATAATTACCGCGGTGTCGGACGAACCCCGGCGAACTCGCTCCTCCGGTGACGCCGAGACGGCAAGGGTGAATATCGGCGGCGCTGCGCATGCATCGGACCGCTACATTGCGTGCGTGTGTGCGCGTGTGTGTGTGTGCGAGTCATAGTGGGGAGTGGTAGTGCAGCGGCCAGTGTGCGGCACTACCAACCCGGCCACCCCAGTTCGATTCGCGCTCACCGCCAACACCCAGTGATGATCATCTGAACTGGTCATGGGCCTATCCCTAGGTCGACTCAGCCTTAAATGAGTACCTAGTTCAATTTGTAAACATCGGCACTCGGGAGAAAAAGGCGGCCCGGGCGTGGTGCTGGCCACCCACGCCCTCGTGTGCTATGCCGGCCTTCATAGGTGCTCGCTAACAGCACTTTCCCCAACAGCGTGCTGAAGGCTGTACGGGGGGGAGTCTTTGTCTTTGTTCGTGTTATGGACGTGGTAGTGTAGGGGGTTAGCGTGCTGCACTGTGAACCCGGCAACCCGAGTTTGATAACCGCTCATGGCCAACACCAGTGACGATTATCTGAACCAGTCATAGACCTTCCCTAGGTCGACTCGGCCTCAAATGAGTATCTGGTGCGGTGTGTAAACATCGGCACTGCGGGAGACAAAGGCGGCCGGGCGTGGAGTTGGCCACCCACCCCCTCGTGTGCCGTGCTGGCCTTCATCTGTGCTCGCTAACAGCACTTGCCCCAACAGTATGTTCAGGCTATACGGGGGGTCTTTGTCTTTGTGTATGTGTATGTGTGTGTGTTGAACTTTTAGCGCACCGTACGTAGCCAACCGTCCTAATCGGGGTGGCGGGGGAAGGACAACGAGATACAAAAAAGCAGCTATAAAGAAATACGTTTTCATAAAAATAAGTTTTTATTATCCATCAATCGTCCGCTGTTGACAAAACTAGACGTAGCTGCCCTTCAAAAGGACACCCGCCTTGAATCACTATTATTATGATGATTTTTGCCTAATTTGATTTATTTTTTTTGCCCCGTGACATTCTTGCCTAATTTGTCGATCTGCCCTTTGACCTCACCTCCACTGGGAAGTCCTCTGCGTGGCGATGAGCGCTTTTTTATTATCTCTGACAGCAAACTAACGAAAAGATTGTGTAACCCCTAGCAACGTCTCTGCCCGCTTTTGGTGTCTGCCGTGGCGTAACGGCGAGCCCACCGGACTTCCATTCCACGTTCCATTACTACACCACCACTCCCAACAACCGCTACTACACCACCACTCCCAACAACCACTACTACACCACCACTCCCAACAACCGCTACTACACCACCACTCCCAACAACCTCTACTACACCACCACTCCCAACAACCACTACTACACCACCACTCCCAACAACCACTACTACACCACCACTCCCAACAACCACTACTACACCACCACTCCCAACAACCTCTACTACACCACCATTCCCAACAACCTCTACTACACCACCACTCCCAACAACCGCTACTACACCACCACTCCCCAGTAACCGCTACTACACCACCACTCCCAACAACCTCTACTACACCACCACTCCCAACAACCGCTACTACACCACCCAACCACTCCCAACAACCTCTACTACACCACCACTCCCAACAACCGCTACTACACCACCACTCCCAACAACCGCTACTACACCACCACTCCCAACAACCGCTACTACACCACCACTCCCAACAACCTCTACCACACCACCACTCCCCAGTAACCGCTACTACACCACCACTCCCAACAACCGCTACTACACCACCACTCCCAACAACCACTACCACACCACCGCTCCCCAACAACCTCGAAACGGATCGCCGACTGTGCGCTTCTAGGATGGCGGCGTGTGTCGCCACACATCTCACTCGTCCGCCTCTTCATTTATTGATGGTGGCGCGTGCACTATTTATACTCAACAACGATCGCTCTGGTGCCGAGGCTACGGAGAGAGAGAGCGAGAATGAGCGAGCGTGCGCGCACCACGCTTGCGTCTGCGCCACCACCGCCGCGTTGAGACTCGGCACCCTGCACAACATCATTAATCACCGTCGGAGACGTTACACAACACCAGCTGAATTATTTACGTCAATTAAGACGCTCCTGCCACCTCTGACGCCCGCGCAAAAACTTCCGCTACTCCGCATTACAATCACCTACTACCGCTGTTGTTATGATGAATATTTGATGCTTATTTTAAAATTCATAGTAATAAATATAAATATTTATTTATTATAAATATGAATTACGATCATTATATTAATTGCTATTATTCTAATTATTACAACTATTACCCACAGCAGTAGGGCTGCGTGGGGCAGATGAAGACGCTGCGAGATTATCGAGTCACGGCGTAACCGACGTGCAGTGGATGTGACGGGGATGGGATGTGATGGCGATGGGATGGGGATGCGAGAGGCGGGGTGGCGTTTAACATAAAGTCGCCCCTGAGTGTCATCCATTATGAATGAGAAAGCGAACTCACGGGGTGGAACGATGGCAATGCTGCTGCTGCTGCTGCTGCCGCTGCTCTGAATCATTCTGCAGCATCGATCCTCTTACACCCAGCACCTTTTCCATCGCAGAGCCCTGATCAGAAGAATCAGACGCGTTCCGCTCTCTCTATCGTCTGGGTTCCTTAATGATCATCGTCGTGGGCTTTGAGGTTGAGAGAGAGAGAGGAAGGAAGGAAGGAACAAAGTGAGAGAATGAAAGAGAGAAATGTAGACTTGTTGCAGCGGTTAGATTATCTCTTGGATGAGTGGTGGCGCGGTGGTTAGGGCACCGCGCTACGAGCCTGGCGGTCCGAGTTGGATTTCCCAACTTTGTTTGATTTCCCAACTTTGTATATTTGTTGCGAAATCCAAAAACCCTGCATGGCCGATGCAATATTGGAAGCCCTTCATCCATCAGTGGATGAATTTATGAAGGGCTCTCTGTTATTATTATTATTATTGAAATTTAAAGACCTGTCAGAGGTCGACTTCGCCCTCTCAGGGTCAATAAACGTCTAGACGTCTCGGTGAAATGTCCTGTGGCTGGACTGGCACCGGCCACGGTAATGTGGAATTGTTCACCACCGCTTCGGTGCCACCAATCAGGAGCCGATAATTGCTCAGCGCGCCGAGGACGCTGGGCAGACGTGATTTCTTGAAGCATTACATTCAGGAAAGTAAAAGTACAAGTGATTTTAAACTTCCGATTTAAAGCTTCTTTCGTGACTGCAGGGATTCATCTTCTTGGTTCTTTCGGTAAAGTCAGCTTATATATAAGCTCCAAGCTTGGCAGTGTCTTATTCTTCACCTGAAGACGGCTGCTTGCGTTGTAGCCGAAACGTCGTGAGAATTATTTTATTATGTTTAATTTTTTTAATTGTATTACTTCCCTTATACGTGACTTTACAATTACCGAAAGAACCAAGAAGATTATTTTAAACTCTCCTTAACTCCGCAAAGTGGCGGTTTGCTTGCCCGGGTTCGGAGGCAGTGCTGAACTAGTAGACGGAGTCGGAAGAGGCGGTTACAGACACGGTAGCGGGGAGACACGAAGGCCATAACATTCACGGACGATCTGGAAAGGCAACGATGCCGAAACTGAACGACGTCGTTCAGTCGAAACGCTTGCGAATCAACCACGAGCCCCGGTTCACGCAACTCATTCTTCTTCGCACTGCCAGCAGCACTTGCCCCAACAGTCTATTCAAGGTTATTCGGGCGGGCTTTGTCTCTGTGTAAACCAACGTAAGTGATGGACACGGGGGTTACTTGATCGTACTTTGCCAGTGCGGTTGGTGAAGGGAAGGACTCAAGGCTGTTTCCTTTCACTCACCACTGACACCAATCGTGGAACCAGAAACCGAACTCGGGCCGGCAGGTTTACGGCGGTTCGCGGCGACGCGCGCTAACCACCCATTGCACCGCTGACACCCCAAAGTTAACATTTATTTCACAACGAAGCACGTGGATTCCATTCGAGCTATGAACCGCTCCCGTCGTGAAAGCAGCCTCATCGCTTAACCGAGGAGGGTGAAGCGCTGAGCGTTGGGTCCGATAGCCCGCGATAGCACACAGGCGGGTAAGGTGACGGTGCAGAAGCTAAGAAGGGCCCAGGTGAGTCATGGTCTGCAGCAGAGATGAGACCGGCACCTGAGATTGAATCTAAACACGATGATGGAACGCGCTGTGTGGGTGGCCAAGGGAAAAACAGGGTTAGACGTTGGGGACAGCACAGAAGAATGAGCGACCGCCGAGGGTGGAGCAGGCCGGAGGCTGCCAGGAGAAGCCGGTCGGGCAAGCTGTGGAGAGATGATGGCGGCGATGACGAAAAATAAGAGGAGTCCGAGTTTGGAGGGTCTGGGATAGCGGGCGACCTTTGCGATGTATCAGTCGGTGTTGAATAGAAAGAGGCAAGCTGGGCGGGGCTTGTGCAGTGGGTGAGCCTCTCCCCACCAGAGGTTTGACCAAAAAGACAAAGATGCCCCCCATATCGCCTTTAACAGACTGTTGAGGCAAGTGCTGTTGGCGGGCACCTCTGAACGCCGGCACCACGCCCGACCGCCTTTGTCTTCCCAGTGGCGATGTTTACACACCGCACCTGGTACTTGTTTTAAGTCCGAGTCGACCCAGGGTAGGCGCAGGACCGGTTGAAACACCTGCTGATGGACTGTCGCCGCACCACCCGTGTGACACGCGACTGGGGCAGTGGACAGCAGAGCTGAGAGAAAGCTTGGTGCGCATGGATCGTGTTGACGTGCGTGCGTGCGTGTGTGCGTGTACTTGTGTGCGTGCGTGTGTGAGCATGCGTGTTCAAACAGCTCCCGCGGTGCAGTTTACGTCGAAATACGACAAACTATCTGAGTTCCCCCGCTGTGCCAGTTTATGAGTGTGTGTGGATGGGGAGCGGTGGTGCAGCGGTTAGCACACCACCGAGCTACAAACCCCGCAATCCGAGATTCAAATGGTGCTCACGGCCAACACCGGTGACGATTATCTGAACCGGTCCTGGGCCTCCCCTAGATCGACTAAACCTCAAATTAATACCTGGTGCGGTGTGTAAACATCGGCAACTTTGGAGACAAACACGGCCGTGCGTTTTGCTTGCCACCCACCCCCTCGTGTGCCGTGCCGGCCGCTATTAGGTGCTCGCTAACAGCACTCGCCCCAACAGTCTGTTAAGGCTACATGGGGGATCTTTGTCTTTGTTGTGGCACGCTCCGTAGTCCTGCCCCGCAGCATCGTCGTGACCTCCAGCTGCGCTGACACGAGAGGCAACGCGGAGCCAGAGGAAACATACAAAACGAGACGGACGACACGATCTGAAATCCGCCCCCTCTCCTTGTGTACTACGACAGCGTTTAGCATAACGCCGCATTCTTTACGCCGCAAATGTGCACCGCCGCATGTCGGTGTTCAACTGCTTTGTGGCAAGGCAAGAATTGGTCATACAATGCGGAGAGAGGCTCGTCCCCAATGAGGTAATGTGGAATTTACACCACGCAATGTTTGCTTTAACGCAGACACGCTTTGATATGGTTAGGTAATCCGACCACTTTAATGCATTACGTGGTGATGCTGCTGCTGCTGTGTTGGCTGTGGTGCACAAGCACAGAGATAACAGCAACACAATAACACCGTGGCCGGAAAACGGACAACGTTGAAAATAACGATACAACATGCGACGTTTCGGGCAGTAGCCCTTCTTCGTTGCAGATATATCGAGCATTGAAGAGGGCAGTGCCCCTTTGCTTTTGCTGGCACGGTGTAGCTGAGCTCAACTTGGTGTAGCGAAGGTGTGTGTATCTCAGCTGGGTGTATCTCAGCTTAGTCTAGCTCTGCTCACGGTGGCTGGGATGAGCTCCGCCGAATGTGGTCGCGGTGATAAATGTGCCGAGGCTGCGTGCGCGCGTGACACGAACCTCAACGAGGGCTCAGAGAGAGAGGGAGAGAGAGAGGGAGGGAGGGAGTTAAAGAGGGAGGAGAGAGAGGGAGAGGCAGGAAGAGAGAGGCAACGAGAGAGAGGGGGCGTGAAGTCTCCCCAGGAATTCCAGCTCCTTCCCACTTCGGGGCGGCAGCCAAGCAAGCGCTGCCTCATTTCCACTGCACAACCGAGCCGTGCTGGGACCGTGCCAAGCCAGCTGGGTTGCTTTTCTACTGCAGTAACCGAGCCACGCTGCGACACTGCGCCCCAACAGCGTCACCGGCCAATGTCCCGTGGCGAACGCGATAACTGGCCCTGGCCCTGCTTGACCCCGAGCCAGATTTATACGTCTCGTGAGGCCAGCGTCGCACGCTTAGGTTCCAGTTCGCAACGGCAACTACCCAGTGCAATACCGCCCGTACCGCGGGCGTGTCCACGCTGGCTCGGCTCAGAATGTGGCAGTGGGAAAAAAGCGGTCAATCAGCACCGGGGCTGGGTTTGATTTTTTACTACCGCGAGACGGAGGCAGTGACTCCGACACCGGATCGCGCGGTACGCATTGCTCAATTCAAACCGCGTCCATCCGAGTGAATATCCCGAAAAACGATATCTCCGGACACCACATTCAGTAGATGCCTCTGTCTGATGGCTGTGGCTACTGATCCTTGCGGTTTATGCCTCCGGTCTAGCGGCGACCTGGGAGACACGTGTCCGTCATCTCGAGCAGCACCCTCATTCCGGGTTCCACTTGCATAGTGGTGGTGGTGGTTGGGGGAGAGTGCGGGGGGGGGGGGGTGTAGGCAGGGGGGGGAGGGCGTGAAGTGGGGGCGGGGGGTTGTGGGCAGGTGGGGGCGGTTGTTGGCTCACAGAGATTTGTGAAACTGCAAATCTCCCGGGGCCAGCAAAGTGGCCAGGAGGTGGCAGTACAGCAAGGGGGCTCACTCACGAACCAGTCTGCGCGGACCTTTGAGTCGTGTGTAATTGTTTGCTTTAAATTATCTTTCTCTTCCGGGGTTACTTTTGATTTCTTGACACTCGCAAAAGGCTCCTTAATTTGGAATTCCTCTTCTTCTTCACGTGGCTGCTGATGCCGACGTAGGAGAGCAACAGCCGTGGTTTCACACCGAGGTGGTGGAGCCAGATGCTTGCGGAGTCAGGGGTGTCGCGTCACTGCGGGAGTAGCCATCCAACAAAGACAATCGCTGCATCGCGCGCTTTCAGAAGCGCTTCTGCGGCCGTCTGGAACGCTCTTGCTTCCGATATTAGGAAGCCACTGGGAGCTAAGCACTTTTAAATCATCATCTAGATCGAAAACTAATTTCTTAACAACTGCTTTTTATGTTTAGTTTATTGTCCTTCTTAACCTCCAATTAGTATGATTGGCTTCATACGGTGCGAAAGAAGTTCAGAATACCATATATATATACACGAACATGATGATGATGATGCCTCTTCTGTATTTGTGGAACCAGCATTGAGGAGTCTCAAATTCTATGTTCCGTGGTTTTGTTCTGGGTGACCACAGTGGGCACGCCGGGGAGGCTGAACGTTTTAATTCGTGCATCAGCTGCTGCCGCTGCCACCACGGTTCGTGTGAGAATTCGATGCGGTTCAGGGATTGTGTCCCAGAATCTTCGCCCATGATCGAAGCTCAGGGATCTCCTGCGTGGTCGGGTCTTTCGCGAGGAGATGTGTCTGACCTCTTTCTAAGAGAAATGGAATTGGCTGATCAACCTCAATGTAGCAGGACCCTCCTGAATGGAAATGTTCATTCTGGTAGAGGCTCTTCTGGGTAAACAAAGGGCGTTGTCCTGTCACTTTAGACAATGATTGCCCAGCTGGTTGACACCTGTGGCCAAAGCACTCCACTTACAATCCTCAGGTTGTGAGTTCGAATCCCCCAGTTAAGGGTCAACTCAGACCATCATTATCATCTTCATCAAAAATCCCCATCATTATCATTGTACCTCCAGCGTCAATGAAATTACCACCGCTCAGTAGGAAGCTTGGAGAGCTGAATGGAGTCCAAAATAACTCGCAAACAAGCACCTTTTCTTTGTGCCGATATGTGTCCTCTCTCTGTGTGTCCTTGTGATGTCTGTTTGCTTGTATGTCTGTCTATAGTTTTCTAGTTAGATTTTTGTTGTTTTTTTCTTTTTTGCCTGATGATGATTGCTTGTGTTGCAATCGAAACGTCGTAATATGCTTTTATTTTAATTTATTATTTTATCTTTAGACGTGACTTAACCGAAAGAACCAAAGAATAATTCCTGCAGTCACGAAAGCTCCATAATTAAGATTGAACAAGCACCTTGTCAAAGGCCCAACGCAAAAGATCCCTGGATTTGATCTTCCACGAAGCTCATGGTCCACCCTAAACCGTGTCCATTGCACAAACCCTGGCAGTAGATGCGGATACCTGATGCACAATAGAAGATTAAAAACTCTCCGGCAATGTGCAACTGTGGTCATCCAGAACAGACCATAGTGCAACGTACAACGAGGCAATGCCCCGATCCTCAAACACGAAGGGGACATCACAGCGATACCACTCCACTGCTCCTGACGCGGTTCTCTGTGGCTTGCCCACCTGAATGTGAAATTGTAGCTGTTCCTCTGCATCTACATCAGCAGCCGTACGACAACAATAAGAAGTAGGAAGTTAAACAAGTGGTTGTTCTGTGGAGATGCTGGCTGCCGCTTGAGCAACGTGGAATGTCCACCGACTGACTGGTTCAGGGTCCCCGTCAAAGATGAACGCTCACCCCATAAGTGAACGCTCACCCCAATGCGAATTTCAAACAAGGAGAGGCTTTGACTTTCCGCTAAAATCGACACACACACATCTGATACCGTCTGTATCGACCGTTGAAATCAATAGTGATATGCAGGTAAATAATTCCCGGCCGGTGTCAACACACATTTAAATTGAACGGTGAATAAGTGATGGAACCTGTGTGTATGTGTGTGGGCGTGTGTAGTGTGTGCGTTGTGTGTGTGTGTCCAGTTTGTGTGCTGTGTGTGTGTAGTGTGTGTGCAGTGTCGGTGTGCAGTGTGTGTGCGGTGTGCGTGTGTGCTGTGTGTGCGGTGTGCGTGTGTGCGGTGTGTGTGCGGTGTGTGTGCGTGTGTAGTGTGTGCGTTGTGTGTGTGTCCGGTTTGTGTCCTGTGTGTGTGTAGTGTGTGTGCAGTGTGTGTGCAGTGTGTGTGTGCGGTGTGTGTGTGTGCAGTGTGCGTGTGTGCGGTATGTGTGCGGACTTGTGTGTGCTGGGGTTCAAAGGGCTGCAGTGATGCTGCTGCCGACCCGGGTTCACCTCCCCAGCTTTGACACGCAACGCACAGCGACACGTGAACCGGTCCCTCGGTTGACTCAGCCTAAAATTGGAACCCGGTGTGGTTTAAGCGACTGCCTTTGAACGGATAAATATTACGATGGCTGACAGAAGGAGCGCGTGCTTTTTGCGAGCTCCCGTTAAGGGCAGCATGGCACACAAAGCACATTCCCCCGACCCCCCACATATATATTTTTACTACACTATTTTTATATTTTTCCAGTTGAGGACCAGAGCTATACTGTAGCTCTTTTACAGAAGCGACCTGGCCACAAATGATGGCTCAACGAAGTGGCTTAGCACGTGGAAAGCTATAGCAGCAGCACGTTGATTCTAAATGTGGAGGGAAAACCCGGGATCGAACCCACGGGCGTCAGGCGAGGTGGTTAACATTTCGCCCAATTAAGGTCACACACCCGCACCTTCACCAGACACTTCACTCACTTGTAAGGCCAAGGCAACGTCGAGGAAGCTCAGGACAGGTTCACACAAATACGCCGTTACCACGAGCACCATCGTACGACCACGGCCAGAAATGGAACGCGGGTCAGTCGTATCGGAGCACAGTGGGGGTGCAACATCGCTGCGCGTGTGTGCACGTGCGTGTGTGTGCGTGTGTGTTCGTACGTGTGTGCGTGTGTGTGCGTGTGCGCGTGTGTGTGTTCGTACGTGTGTGTTCGTGTGTGCGCGTGCGTGTGTACGCGTGTGTGTGAGCGCGTGTGCGCGTTTGTGTGTGCCTGTGTGTATGTGTGTGTACGTTTGTGTGTGCGTGTGTGCGCGTGCGTATGTGTACGTGTGTGAGTGCGCGTGTGTGTGTGCGCACGCGTGTGTGTGTGCGTGTGTGCGTGTGCGCGTGTGTGTGTTCGTGTGTGTGTGCGCATGTGCGTGTGTTCGTGTGTGTGTGTGCGCGTGTTAGCGCGTGTGTGTGCGCGTGTGTGTTCGTGTGTGTGTGCGCATGTGCGTGTGTGCGTGTGTGTGTGTGCGTGTATGTGTGTGCCGCGTGCGTGTGTGTACGTGTGTGTGTGCGCGTGTGTGTGTGCGTGTGCGCGTGCGCGTGTACGCGTGTGTGTGTGCGTGTGTGTGTTCGTGTGTGTGTGCACATGTGCGTGTGTTCGTGTGTGTGTGCGCGTGTGCGCGTGTGTGTGTGCGTGTGTGTGTGTGTTCGTGTGTCTGTGCGCGTGCGTGTGTGTGTATGTGTGTGTACGTGTGTGTGTGCGCGCCCGTCTTAGCGTGTGCCGTCCGTGTATTCGAGCCTCAATTTCATCAGCGAGCCGGGAATGGGCCTCTGATGTTAATGCGGCGTTATCAGGCATCTTCAAAGCCACGTTGCCTACCTTTCAAATACACGGGGGAGGAGGTGGTGGAGGGAGGGAGGGTGGGTGGGTGGGAGGGGGTGGTGGGGGGAAGGTGGGGGGCAGAGTGGAGGGGAGGGAGGGAAGAGTGGGGGGCATACAAAGAGAGGGAAAGAGAGAGCGAGACGAAACAAAAACACCACAAAGACACAAAGAAAGTTAAAACCGAGGCGGATAGACAAAGGCAGAACAAAGGCAATAAAACAAAATTGGCACTCTGCGCGCGTGCATGAGCGTGCGCGTGCGTCCGTGCATGGTCTGATCTTTGTTTTTTTGTTTAATGGCTGCTGCTTTTTTTTGTATTTTTTTCTCCTTTTTGTTTACGTGAAATGTGAAATGAGGCGAGCTCTGGGGGGCGGCATCTGCGTGCTCGCTGCTGATACGACATCCCTCCTGGATAGGCGCGCTCCCTTCAGAATGCCGGGTCCAATATTTCAAACTTCCAGGGCAATAGCGTTTTTTTTAATGTTTATTTGCGGGTCTGTGCCTGTGTGTGTGTGGGCGGCACGGTGGTTAGAACTGCGCTACGAACCCGGCAACCCGAGTTCGATTCCCGATCACGGCCACCGCCAGTGACTATTATTTGATACGGGTCATGGGCCTCCCCTAGGTCGACTCAGCCTCAAATGAGTACGTTGGTGCCGTGTGTAAACGTCGCCACTGGGGAGACAAAGGCGGCCTGTGGTGGTGCTGGCCACCCACGCCCTCGTGTGCCGGGCCGGCATTCATAGGCGCACGCTAACAGCACTTGCCCCAACAGTCTGATAAGGCTATACGGGGGATCGTCCTCTTTGTCTTTGTGTGTGTGTGCGTGAGTGGCAATCTCGTGGTTGGCGCACTGCGCTCCGAATCCAGCGGCCCGAGTTTAATTCGTGCTCACGACCAAAAATAACAGCGGTGAATATCTGTACCGGTCAGTGGCCTCCCCTAGGTTGACTCAGGCTTAAATGAGTGCCTGGTGCGGTGCGTAAACATCGGCATTGAGCAGAAAGAAAAAAAGAGCTCGAGGGCTTGGTGGTGGCGGCCCACTATTGTCCTTCATTGGTGCTCGCTTACAATCGCCTGTTAAAGGCTATGCGGGGGCTAATCTGTTAAAGGCTAATCTTGGTTCTGTCTTGAATGCGGTTAGCGATTCCAGCAGCCGCTACAATCCTTGTGACCCAGATTTGAGCGCTGGCCAGTGCTCATACGCACACCAGTATCAATTTGCATATTGAAAACGCGTAGGGCCCTCCCCTAGGTTGACTCGGCCAAAACATAGCCGTGGGTGGGTATGTGTGGAATCTGTCCACCTCAGCCGCTGTGCGCACCACGTTGGCCTTAATAGGCGCTCGCAAATAGACGAGGGATGCGCGCTTCTGTTTGTCCGAAATGCTGCAGCGTACAGAAGAGCTTCGGCCACGGAAATCTCGGCAAGTTGCACCACGTCAGCTACATTTTGGGCCTCCCCTAGGTTGACTCAGCCAAAACAAGTATGAGTATCCAGCGGAGCTGTGCATTTCTAGCATTTATCAGAATTGGCGCGAGCACGCCACCGCAGATGTAAGCACCGTGCCGCACTTAATAGACGCTCGCTGACAATTTAAACGTTTACACATTTTTATATTTTACCAGATAAGGCCCACTGAGCTATATCACCGTTTTTCAGAAGCGACCTCGCCACAAATGATAGCTCCAACGAAGCAGCTTATCACGTGCAAATGTATTGCAGCCAAATATTATTATAAACGCGTGATGTTGATTATAAATAAATGTGTTGGGGAAAAAAATGGGAGGACCCGGGTAAAAATTCACACGACCACAGGGAGACAGACACGCAAACTCCAAATATACAGGCGTCAGGGTCGGGATCGAACCCACGGTCTCCGTCGTAGTCAAATTGTAAATGTTGAGGATGAACACTCCAACACACACCGGTGGGCTGAAGTAGTAACTAATTTGTGAGTTTTGTTTACGCGACAAATCCCTTACTAATTGGCTGTGTCGGGTGGTGGAGGGTTACGACGCATTTACACTTACGCGATCTAACCCAAAGACCTCCTTATACTAGGCGATGTAGTTAACATCTCGCCACCACGGCAGATTTTTTTTTATTTCCAGGTTTCAAAAGAAATAAATCTTCGCAATCTGTAATACGCGTCAAACCGTGGTCTATCGAGTGGGGTGAGGGGAATATTTGCCCTTACGTAAGCAAGTACCTTGAACTTACTCTTTGGTTCTTTCGGTAAAGTCACGTAGATGAAAATAAAAAATAATAATGAAAATAATAAAAATAAAATAAAAATAACTAAATTAAATCACAGCAAGAAATAATTATTTATTGCTGTCCTACCTGATGACGGAGGCTTGTGTTGCTTCCAAAACGTCGTGATTTAATTGAGTTATTTTCCTTTTTTATTTGTATAATTTTTTTTATTTTCACCTACGTGACTTTACCGAAAGAACCAAAGAGTGTGGATCCTTGCAGTCACGAAAACTTCAAATCTACCTTGAACTTCTTTCGCATCGTACGTAGCCAACCATGCACATCGGAGGTGCAATTTGACTTTGCTACATATACGCACACGCGCGCGCGTTCACATCGGCGAACGCATCCGCCTTCCAAATATAGCTCGAAACCCACAGCTCACCGATACGCACACACGTACACACGCGTGTGCGCGCGTTTGTATTTATATCAGATGTCCTTTACAGCCTCGAATGTCACGCGAGCATTTGGTGCGCAGTTAAGTAAATAAATAAATAAAAGGCAGATAAATGGGGGTGAGGAGGTTTGTGATGCCCGGTGGTTTCCGGTCACAACTCCGAGCGATTCCAGCAGCCGCTTATCTCCTCGCTCCAGATAGGCCCCCCCCCACCACCCCACTCCTCTCCCCCCTTTATCGGTGCTCTGCAGGCAGGGGAGAGAGAGAGAGCGAGTGGGAGAGCGAGCTGTGTGTATCTCTCCCTCTCCCCGCCTCCTCCTCCTCCAGCCTCTCTCCCTTCTCTCTCTCTCGCACGCACGCACACGCGTGTATTTAAAGGTCTCTCGCGTGTGCCCGCACACACACGCACACACACGCACGTGTACGCGTGAGTGTGTATAGTGTAGCGGTTAGCGCACTGCGCTACGAACCCGTGGACCCTGGTTCGAATCTGACTTACGGCCAACACCAGTGACGATTATCTGAACCAGGTCCTGGGCCTCCCCTGGGTCGACTCAGCCTCAAATAAGTACCTGGTGCGGTGTGTAAACATCGCCACTGGGAGGACAAAGGCGGCCGGGCGTGGTGCTGGCCACCCACCCCCTCATGTGCCGTGCCGGCCTTCATAGGTTCTCGCGAACAGCACTTGCCCCAAAAGTAGTGTTAAGGCTATGCAGGGAGTCTTTGTCTTTGTACTGGGTAACATATTTTAGCTCAGAAACCTCAACGTAGTCCCTTTGTACGTTTAGATCAATCATCCTGACCAGCCAGGGTCTATCCACTGCTGGCTCTCTCCACCACTCGCTCGGGGGACACAACGCAGCACATCCGTCAATGTGTGAGCGCGGCCTTAAACTGAAATACAAATATAGACAGTGATAGACAACGTTTCGAGCAATGACCCTTCTTCATAGCGCCATCCACACACTTCTCGTTTTCGCGTTTTCTGCGCGGGCGTTTTTTGTTGCACGATCGACGCCGCCACGGCAACGGGGCGACCGCCGCGGACACAAACCGTCTCCTTCTCGCTGCGAGAACTCGCCGTGCCGTCAACCCACTGCAGCCGCGGCGTCAAAACCATTCGCCCACCGCGAGGAAACAAAATCCGGAACCGCGCCGCTGTGGAGAAGCCGCGCTGCTCCGTCGCGCCGAGCTGGCGAGCGGGGCCAGGGAGGGGGAGTGCGAGGGAGGGCAAGGGGCCAGGGATGAAGGGCAAGAGAGGGCGAAGAAAGGCAAGGGTGCGTGAAGGAGGGCGAAGGAGGGAGGAAAAGAGGGAGGGAGAGGGAGGGAGTGCGAGGAATCGTGGAGCTGTCGCCA
This sequence comes from Lethenteron reissneri, assembly GCF_015708825.2. NCBI lineage: Eukaryota > Metazoa > Chordata > Hyperoartia > Petromyzontiformes > Petromyzontidae > Lethenteron > Lethenteron reissneri. Next base: position 10,076,674 of record NC_083817.1, read on the forward strand.
CCTCCGGAGGGCTTGGGTTGTCCGCCACCACTGCGGCTTTAAAGCGACCCTCGCCAGCCGCGCTGGGCTCGCGGTGGCTCCGGGGGTGGGTCATACGCGGCCGCTGAGCGGCGTGGAAACTACAGCACCGCTGTCTGGCGACTGCCCCACTGCCGCTCGGCTGCGGCCAATGTGTGGGCGAGCGGGCGAGCTGGTGCTGTTGTTGCCGAGGAGTTTGAACTTCTCAGTTTTGAAAATAATAAATCTGTGCGTCTCTGTCGACCGCTTGCCCTTGGTGTCCCACGCCCCACCCCACCGCCAGCCGCCCACCACCACCACTACCCACTGTTGTCGGATTGTGAGAAATGCACTTGAGAGCAATCTGCATTTTAAACGAGCAATTGCCACCGTGATCTCAAAGCGGCCGCACAAAGATTGGGGGGGAGGGGGGGCAGGGGGATGGGTGCGGCTGCTTATCTTGGGAGATTGGGAAAGAGGGTAGAGGTCATTCTCAATTTGATCTGCAGTTTGGAGCAGCGGGCTACTTAAGCAGAGAGGAAGGGCGAGGGCCAATGCTAGGGTCAGGGACACAGACAGGGTCGAAGCTAAATTTGTTTTTATTTGACCAGGTAAAGCCCACTGATCGACGTAGCTCTTTATCAGAAGCGACCTGGACACAAATGATGGCTCAAGGAAGGGGCTCAGCTTTGCGTGGAAATTTACAGCAGCGGCCAAATACTCTGAACCCGTGTTTCTAAATGTGAAGGGAAAAACCGGAGGACCCTGAGAAAAATCCACGCGACCGCGGGGAAAACGTGCAAACTCCAAATATACAGCGGGTGTCAGGGTCAGGATTGAACCCGAGACCTCTTGTATACCAGGCGAGGTAGTTAACATCTCGCCATCGTGGCGCCTAGGATTTATGGGCCGGGGTTAGCATCAGGGCCAGAGTTACGGCCAAGGTCAGGGTTAAGGCCAGTTGACAAACATATTGTCACCGACATTGTCAATCGTTAATGTGATTACTTTATTAATGATTCTCATTCACGATTTTAAAAAAATCGTGTTTTCTTGATGTAGTGGAGAACGTTACATGAATTAATAACAATTGAATGTTTAATTACATTTACGAATTACATTCATAATTACAAGTGACACGTGGAAGGGTTGTAGAGTGAGATGAGAGGGGAAGAGGCACGGCGAGTCCGTGGAGGATCTCGAGTACAGGGAGGGTGGTGTCGTAGCTGAGCTGTACCACGTGTTCTCGAGTAAAGCGTTCATTTGTAAAATGTCATTAATTAAAGCGTTCGTTTGTAACGTGTTCGTTAGTAAAGTGTTCGTTAGTAAAGTGTTCATTAGTAAAGTGTTCATTAGTAAATTGTTCACGAGTAAAGAGTTCGTGAGTAAAGTGTTCTCGAGTTAAGCATTCATTAGTAAATTGTTCACGAGTAAAAGTGTTCGTTAGTAAAGTGGTCGGGGGAGCGAGTGACTGAGCGGGTGGACACTGCGCTCGGTTCCCTGCCCGCGACAAGATTGCCATTCACGATCTCAAGCTGCGACCTTCACGCACACGCCACAATGTGCGCGCACACCTGTGACAGATCTGATTGTACATCACCAGTAAAGTCGCGATAGCAGCCGGGGTTATTGTACCGCAGTTCATGGGGTTGTCGAGAACATTTCCTCTATCTCTGCCTCTCCCTCTCAGGCTGTCTCTTTATCTCCTGTACTGTCTACCTGTGTGTCTGTCCACCTGTCTGTTCGTGTGTGTCTGTGTCTTTGGGGAGCGGTACTGCAACGGTTAACGTGCTGCGCTACGAACCCGGTGACCCGAGTTCGATTACCGCTCACGACCAACACCCATGCTGGGCCTCCCCTAGGTCGACTCAGACAGGGGCGGCTGGGAATGGTGCTGAGTACCCAGCCCGTTGTGAAAAATTAGCCCCTAAATTCTGTTATGGCTATGCGGGCCGGTCTTAGTCTTTGTGTGTGGTGCGTGTCGTCCGTGTATGTGTCTGTCTGTCTTCCTGTCCATCTGTGTTCGTGCGCCTGTGTGTCTGGTCATTTTGATTGGTATTTCAAACGTCTAGAATGTGCATAATTATATAATACATACAATATGTACGTGAAACACTGAGCATAAAGCACATAGATAAACACACATACACATAAACAGATAAAGACGAAGATCCCCCCCCCCCGTGCTGATACTTAAACTATACACCAAGTCATAATTTAAGGCTGAGTCGACCTAGGGGATGCCCAGGATCAGTTTTAAATATCCTCTCCTGTCATTGGTCGTGAGCGGGAATCGAACTCGGGTCGCCGGCGTGCGCGGCGCGGTGCGCTCACCGTCGAGACACGCAGTGAGGTGGACACACAGATCATTAGTTGACGATGCTGCCGCTGCCGCTGCTGCATTTGCAGAGGTGCACAAGCACAAGTAAGAAACCAGAACTCATCACACGCGCCATGAAGAAAAACCGTCGCCTGTTATATATATTTATATATAACTTTTATATATTGTTCTTGACGGATGTGTTAAGGGTTGTTTTTGTTGTTCTAAAAGTTTGCCCCGTATATCTACACAGACGCTGCCAGATATTTCGTCTAAATCACTCATCAGAGACCACTGGTCTCCTTAGGATTTTTTTCATGGCGGCTTCTGCCCAAAGACAATACAGAAGTAAGAAGCTCCGTGGTGGCTAATTGTGTCGATATTTTGGAAGCACTTCTAGTTGCAATGTTCAGAGGGGTAAAACAAACGAAAATACAAAAACATTTTCAAAGAATGAGTTCTCTATTTTAGCCGCAAATGGCCAGCCTCTGCTCAAACCGTTGTGAGTCAGTGCTTACATTCGTTTGGCAGGGATTAAGGCTGCAGTGGAAATTCTACCTTCCCGTGGCAGGAGCCGATTTGTTATAGATGCCAGCGGCAAGCCACGTCGCGATGGGCTATCAACCCCGCTGGAGCGATGGTAGTTGGCTTCATCGACTCAAAACAGGAGTCCAACCGTCACCCTCAACCCAATCGAGGGTAAGCCACTCTAAGCACAGGGCTGCCTGGGGGGCCGTCTTCTAGTTCACAAGCGTGGGCAGGTGACTTGTATAGTTCTTCACGCGCTTCTCAGTAACACTTTTCATAGATGGCTGGGTAGCATTCGCGGTCACAGCCACACAGCCGGCACAGCTGAGACGCTGGGTTTGAGTCCACGTTTCAGCCGCCTGCGATTCGAAATGGCTCTCAGGGGTGGCGAATTGAAGGTCACCAGCCTATCCACCCAATGACTTACACAGAGATCCATGGACTAGCATAGAGTACCAAACATTAACATAGAGATACATCGACTTACATAGAGATCCATAGACTTGCATAGAGATCCATAGAATTACATAGAGATCCATAGACTTACATAGAGATCCATAGACTTACATAGAGATCCATAGACTTGCATAGAGATCCATAGACTTACATAGAGATCCATAGACTTGCATAGAGATCCATAGACTTACATAGAGATCCATAGACTTACATAGAGATCCATAGACTTACATAGAGATCCATAGACTTACATAGAGATCCATAGACTTGCATAGAGATCCATAGACTTACATAGAGATCCATAGACTTGCATAGAGATCCATAGACTTACATAGAGATCCATAGACTTGCATAGAGATCCATAGACTTGCATAGAGATCCATAGACTTGCATAGAGATCCATAGACTCACATAGACTGGGTTGTGATTGACCATGGGTGTCAAGTGTAATGAGTTGAATGTCCTCACTGTTGTCACCAATAGCTCCACGATAATGCGTAATCTTCCAGTTTGTTTTGCTCTTGTATGTATTTTGAACTTCTTTCGCACCGTACGTAGCCAGCATGAGTGTGACTGTCACGAGACGCACAATCTCCGACGAGCTACAAATCTCTTGTTTCACAGATGCCCAGTAGGGGCGGGTCAGCATGTTACATGAACAAACAATACGAACAAAAACGATACAGGGGCAAACGAGAGAAAATGTAAGCAAGTCGCTATAAATAAATACGTATAAACGAAGTGTAGAAGTACACAAATTCCTCAGCAACAAAAACACTAACTGTAGAGAGAGAAAAAAACCGCGAGCGGATATATATTTCAAAATAAGACTTTTTTTTGCGTTGTAAAATACCCAATTATTTCAAATATGAAGAAAGCCTTGCCATCGTTTGGCCGTTGTTCTATTAAGGTTTTATTGACGAATACCCACAAAGCCGGGAGATCGATGGTGGGCGAGGCGTGGTTATGAATGCGTTTGTCCCGCGTATGATGGATTGCGTGGCCCTGAGTGATTGCTTCAGCCGGCCGCGATAAAAGCCGGCGGTGCAAACGGGGCGGGCGAAGCGCCCATGGGCGGCCGAGTGACACCGCCGCTTTGTCTCGTCCGCCAAGCCTTTGGAGCCCCGAAGTCCGGGTTTGACCCCGGACCGCGTGCGGAGTTCCTGGACGGCAGTTCGCGTTCGATGATCTCTGCCGTGGGATCGGGGTTTTACTCTAAAAAAAACATTTTATTTTTATTTTTACCAGGTAAGGCTACATATTTCTGTTCGAGAAGTGACCCCGGCCACTAACGATAGCCCAAATGAAGCGGCTTATTACGTGGAAATCGATACTCGCAGTCAAATTCTTTATTTGCAACCGAACGCGACCCGCGGATAATACAACTAATTGACAGCCATTTGTCAATCCACTCGCTGGATGAGGACCTATCCCTAGTCCAATGTCGGTTGAGGGTCGTCGTTTTTAGCGCCCTTCACTTTGTTGGACTTTCGCCGGCTGGTGGAAGCGGGGGTGGCCCAGGACGCGGTCGGTTCGGATAACATCGCTCGCCACTGACGAATTGGCTGTGGCCAGGAATTGAAACTCGGATCGTCGAATTCACAGCATGGTGTGTGTGCTCCACCAAAGCTGGATAACAGGGCGGACACCGAGAAGGAACAAAAAAAATCAGAGGGCCTTGGCTTTACACTGGAACACAATGTTGCGTGCAAAATGAACGTGACGTCAGATCAGCGCAGTTGATCCGCGGGAGTTGTTGATCGGCAGAAGTTGATCAGCAGGGAGTTGTTGATCAGCAGGAGGTGTTGATCGGCAGGTGGGAGTTAACCGGCGGCAGCTCCAGTGATGCACGGCAACTTCACTGCACGCCCGTCTGCCCGTTCCAATGAGCGCCGCCTCGGCTGTTCCACGCTGGCTCCCCACCGGCTCGCGTCGAACTCTTGCCTCTGTCGCCGCTGTCATGAGATCTCTCGCCTCTATTGTCAAACTCTCGCCTCTGTTGTCGCCGTCATGAGACCTCCGCGCCTAAGCAGAGCACCGCGCCAATCGTGGCGAACTTTGCCGCTTCCGTTTTCGTCACGGAGGTGCTGCGTTTGGCTTAGGCAGAGCTGTATTACGTTGGAGGAGGGCTGCGATCGATTTAGGTTGCCCTTTCTTTGTCTCTCCAATTCCTTCACTCGACTGTTTTACCACCACCGCCACCACCGCCACCCGAGCCCGACAAGGCCAAAAGTACCGTTGTTATTCACCTAGGCTATTTCAGTTCTGGGCTTTAAGCGCTAAATCGGAGTTAAAACGAACAAAACCACTTAAATTTTGACACGTGGCACTTATTACAAACGCATTGTAATGCAATGCCTTTACTTAGCAAATTACCCATAGGATTTACCATTGTGGCCACGGAATTGTGTACCAACCGCTCTGAGGCTGTATGTATTTTTGTGGGCAGTGGGTTGGGGTCGGGAAGGGGGCTGGGTGCTCATGGTTCGCGGTCGCAGCGCCTAAAGCCGGGGGCTGTGTTAAACTGTCCCTGATAGTTGGGGCAGTAGCTGAAAATCCTTTACCATTGTCACCATGATAATGTTGCTATTACTATACAGTAAAACCTTGGATTGCGAGTAACTTGGTCTGCGAGTGTTTTGCAAGATGAGCTAATTTTTTTAATAAATATTAATTTGATAAACGAGCGAGGTCTTGCAATATGAGTAGTACATGTATACGTTTTGTTTGCCATGCGTCACGTGATCACAACTGATATACGAGTGCTTTGATATACGAGTGCTTTGGATTACAAACACGTTTCCGGGACAAATTATGCTCGCCATCCAAGGTTTTACTGTCTTATGGGCATTTTTTTTATTGTATATAGTGTCAATCGTGCCAACAGCACCTGATAATGCTGCTGTAGAATGTGTACTCTAAATGCGTGTTATCCCTGTGGTCGCGTGGATTTTTCACCGGGTCCTCCGGTTTCCACCCCCACCCCACCCCACGTTTAGAAATCGACATCACGAGAGTATTTGGCTTCTGCTATTAATGTCCACACAATGCTGAGCCCCTTCGTTGACCTATCGTTTCTGAAACAGCTCAGTGGAGCCTTACCTGGTACAATAAAAAAACAAGTGTCGATAATTTATGAAAAAGGTGGGGTCAGCGTATCCCATTTTTTTCTGCCGAACATCTGTGACAAAGAGTTTGCAGCTCATCGGATTCCTCCAAGTTCAATAAATATTCTGATATTCCTGACCACCAGGGCTCCCTGGATTCTAGATACCGACACGTCCTCACCTGTGCCCCCCCTCCCCCACCGTGTCGTGCCGTGTCCCGCGCAGGTGTCCTACGCGCGCCCCAGCTCGGCATCCATCCGCGACGCCAACCTCTACGTGAGCGGCCTGCCCAAGAACATGAGCCAGAAGGAGCTGGAGCAGCTGTTCTCGCAGTACGGGCGCATCATCACCTCGCGCATCCTTGTCGACCAGGTCACCGGTGAGGGACAAGGCGAGACGCCGCACAACCGGCGTGTGCCGTGGGCTAGCTCCACCCACTGCTCATGTAGCTCCACCCACTGCTCATGTAGCTCCACCCACTACTCATGTAGCTCCACCCACTGTTCATGTAGCTACACCCACTACTCATGTAGCTCCACCCACTACTCATGTAGCTCCACCCACTACTCATGTAGCTCCACCCACTACTCATGTAGCTCCACCCACTGCTCATGTAGCTCGACCCACTACTCATGTAGCTCCACCCACTGCTCATGTAGCTCCACCCACTGCTCATGTAGCTCCACCCACTGCTCATGTAGCTCCACCCACTGTTCATGTAGCTCCACCCACTGCTCATGTAGCTCCACCCACTACTCATGTAGCTCCACCCACTGTTCATGTAGCTCCACCCACTGTTCATGCAGCTCCACCCACTACTCATGTAGCTCCACCCACTGCTCATGTAGCTCCACCCACTGTTCATGTAGCTCCACCCACTGCTCATGTAGCTCCACCCACTACTCATGTAGCTCCACCCACTGTTCATGTAGCTCCACCCACTGTTCATGTAGCTCCACCCACTGCTCATGTAGCTCCACCCACTGCTCATGTAGCTCCACCCACTGCTCATGTAGCTCCACCCACTGCTCATGTAGCTACACCCACTACTCATGTAGCTCCACCCACTGCTCATGTAGCTCGACCCACTACTCATGTAGCTCCACCCACTGCTCATGTAGCTCCACCCACTGCTCATGTAGCTCCACCCACTGCTCATGTAGCTCCACCCACTGTTCATGTAGCTCCACCCACTGCTCATGTAGCTCCACCCACTACTCATGTAGCTCCACCCACTGTTCATGTAGCTCCACCCACTGTTCATGCAGCTCCACCCACTACTCATGTAGCTCCACCCACTGCTCATGTAGCTCCACCCACTGTTCATGTAGCTCCACCCACTGCTCATGTAGCTCCACCCACTACTCATGTAGCTCCACCCACTGTTCATGTAGCTCCACCCACTGTTCATGTAGCTCCACCCACTGCTCATGTAGCTCCACCCACTGCTCATGTAGCTCCACCCACTGCTCATGTAGCTCCACCCACTGCTCATGTAGCTACACCCACTACTCATGTAGCTCCACCCACTGTTCATGTAGCTCCACCCACTGCTCATGTAGCTCCACCCACTGCTCATGTAGCACCACCCACTGCTCATGTAGCACCACCCACTGCTCATGTAGCTCCACCCACTACTCATGTAGCTCCACCCACTGCTCATGTAGCACCACCCACTGCTCATGTAGCTCCACCCACTACTCATGTAGCTCCACCCACTACTCATGTAGCTCCACCCACTGCTCATGTAGCTCCACCAACTACTCATGTAGCTCTGCCCACTGCTCATGTAGCTCCACCCACTGCTCATGTAGCTCCACCCACTGCTCATGTAGCTCCACCCACTGCTCATGTAGCTCCACCCACTGCTCATGTAGCTCCACCCACTGCTCATGTAGCTCCACCCACTGCTCATGTAGCTCCACCCACTGCTCATGTAGCTCCACCCACTGCTCATGTAGCTACACCCACTACTCATGTAGCTCCACCCACTGTTCATGTAGCTCCACCCACTGCTCATGTAGCTCCACCCACTGCTCATGTAGCACCACCCACTGCTCATGTAGCTCCACCCACTGCTCATGTAGCTCCACCCACTGCTCATGTAGCTCCACCCACTGCTCATGTAGCACCACCCACTGCTCATGTAGCTCCACCCACTACTCATGTAGCTCCACCCACTACTCATGTAGCTCCACCCACTGCTCATGTAGCTCCACCCACTACTCATGTAGCTCCACCCACTGCTCATGTAGCTCCACCCACTGCTCATGTAGCTCCACCCACTGCTCATGTAGCTCCACCCACTGCTCATGTAGCTCCACCCACTGCTCATGTAGCTCCACCCACTATTCATGTAGCTCCACCCACTAGCTCATGTAGCTCCACCCACTGCTCATGTAGCTCCACCCACTGCTCATGTAGCTCCACCCACTGCTCGTGTAGCTCCACCCACTGCTCATGTAGCTCTACCCACTGCTCATGTAGCTCCACCCACTGTTCATGTAGCTCCACCCACTGTTCATGTAGCTCCACCCACTACTCATGTAGCTCCACCCACTGCTCGTGTAGCTCCACCCACTGCTCATGTAGCTCCACCCACTGTTCATGTAGCTCCACCCACTGCTCATGTAGCTCCACCCACTGCTCATGTAGCTCCACCCACTGCTCATGTAGCTCCACCCACTGTTCATGTAGCTCCACCCACTGTTCATGTAGCTCCACCCACTGCTCATGTAGCTCCACCCACTGCTCATGTAGCTCCACCCACTGCTCATGTAGCTCCACCCACTGCTCATGTAGCTCCACCCACTGCTCATGTAGCTCCACCCACTGCTCATGTAGCTCCACCCACTGCTCATGTAGCTCCACCCACAAGCTCATGTAGTTCCACCCACTGCTCATTTAGCTCCACCCACTGCTCATGTAGCTCCACCCACTGCTCATGTAGCTCCACCCACTACTCATGTAGCTCCACCACTCTCATGTAGCTCCACCCACTGCTCATGTAGCTCCACCCACTAGCTCCTGTAGCTCCACCCACTGCTCATGTAGCTCCACCCACTGCTCATGTAGCTCCACCCACTGCTCATGTAGCTCCACCCACTGCTCATGTAGCTCCACCCACTACTCATGTAGCTCCACCCACTGCTCATGTAGCTCCACCCACTGCTCATGTAGCTCCACCCACTGCTCATGTAGCTCCACCCACTGCTCATGTAGCTCCACCCACTGCTCATGTAGCTCCACCCACTGCTCATGTAGCTCCACCACTGCTCATGTAGCTCCACCCACTGCTCATGTAGCTCCACCCACTGCTCATGTAGCTCCACCCACTGCTCATGTAGCTCCACCCACTGCTCATGTAGCTCCACCCACTGCTCATGTAGCTCCACCCACTGCTCATGTAGCTCCACCCACTGCTCATGTAGCTCCACCCACTGCTCATGTAGCTCCACCCACTGCTTCATGTAGCTCCACCCACTGCTCATGTAGCTCCACCCACTGCTCATGTAGCTCCACCCACTGCTCATGTAGCTCCACCCACTGTTCATGTAGCTCCACCCACTGCTCATGTAGCTCCACCCACTGCTCATGTAGCTCCACCCACTGCTCATGTAGCTCCACCCACTGCTCATGTAGCTCCACCCACTGCTCATGTAGCTCCACCCACTGCTCATGTAGCTCCACCCACTGCTCATGTAGCTCCACCCACTGCTCATGTAGCTCCACCCACTGCTCATGTAGCTCCACCCACTGCTCATGTAGCTCCACCCACTGCTCATGTAGCTCCACCCACTGCTCATGTAGCTCCACCCACTGCTCATGTAGCTCCACCCACTACTCATGTAGCTCCACCCACTGCTCATGTAGCTCCACCCACTGCTCGTGTAGCTCCACCCACTGCTCATGTAGCTCCACCCACTGCTCATGTAGCTCCACCCACTGCTCATGTAGCTCCACCCACTGCTCATGTAGCTCCACCCACTGCTCATGTAGCTCCACCACTATCATGTAGCTCCCCACTGCTCATGTAGCTCCACCCACTGCTCATGTAGCTCCACCCACTGCTCATGTAGCTCCACCCACTGCTCATGTAGCTCCACCCACTGCTCATGTAGCTCCACCACCTCATGTAGCTCCACCCACTGCTCATGTAGCTCCACCCACTGCTCAGTGTAGCTCCACCCACTGCTCATGTAGCTCCACCCACTGCTCATGTAGCTCCACACATGCTCATGTAGCTCCACCCACTGCTCATGTAGCTCCACCCACTGCTCGTGTAGCTCCACCCACTGCTCATGTAGCTCCACCCACTGCTCATGTAGCTCCACCCACTGCTCATGTAGCTCCACCCACTGCTCGTGTAGCTCCACCCACTGTTCATGTAGCTCCACCCACTACTCATGTAGCTCCACCCACTGCTCATGTAGCTCCACCCACTGCTCATGTAGCTCCACCCACTGCTCATGTAGCTCCACCCACTGCTCATGTAGCTCCACCCACTGCTCATGTAGCTCCACCCACTGCTCATGTAGCTCCACCCACTACTCATGTAGCTCCACCCACTGCTCATGTAGCTCCACCCACTGCTCGTGTAGCTCCACCCACTGCTCATGTAGCTCCACCCACTACTCATGTAGCTCCACCCACTGCTCATGTAGCTCCACCCACTGCTCATGTAGCTCCACCCACTGCTCATGTAGCTCCACCCACTGCTCATGTAGCTCCACCCACTACTCATGTAGCTCCACCCACTGCTCATGTAGCTCCACCCACTGTTCATGTAGCTCCACCCACTGTTCATGTAGCTCCACCCACTGTTCATGTAGCTCCACCCACTGCTCATGTAGCTCCACCCACTGCTCATGTAGCTCCACCCACTGCTCATGTAGCTCCACCCACTACTCATGTAGCTCCACCCACTGCTCATGTAGCTCCACCCACTGCTCATGTAGCTCCACCCACTGTTCATGTAGCTCCACCCACTACTCATGTAGCTCCACCCACTGTTCATGTAGCTCCACCCACTACTCAGGTAGCTCCACCCACTGCTCATGTAGCTCCACCCACTGTTCATGTAGCTCCACCCACTACTCAGGTAGCTCCACCCACTACTCAGGTAGCTCCACCCACTGCTCATGTAGCTCCACCCACTGTTCATGTAGCTCCACCCACTACTCAGGTAGCTCCACCCACTGTTCATGTAGCTCCACCCACTGTTCATGTAGCTCCACCCACTACTCAGGTAGCTCCACCCACTACTCAGGTAGCTCCACCCACTGCTCATGTAGCTCTGGGCATGGTGCGCTAACCTCTGCGCCGCCACTCTGCCACCACATGAACCGCGCACATCTGCTCAGCCAAACGTGTCTCGTTGGGAGAGTTATTGTTTTACTTTAGGCAGATTACAGTCACTCTCCAGCATGCGCCAGTCGCACGATTGCTTACGTGTGTATATCTATTATGATTTCAAAATCTATTGACGCAGCAGCCGATGCATACAGATGACGCTACAAAGCTTGCGATCAATAGCGCAGTGTTATATTTGAAGTTAAAACAACCTAAGGTATGCTCATTTATACGTGATGGGAAACAGTGACGCAGTGGTTCACGCAGTGTCCTTGGTTCAGTTCCCGGCACGGCTAACATCAGTGGCGAGTGATATCCTCGTTACACCTGCTTACCCAGAGAAGCCTCACGTATTCTCAAGACACAAATCGGCTCTTCCTGCGCGAGCGAGGTTTTTAGCTGCGTCTTGTTTCTCTCTCTCCCCCTCCCTCCCCTTCCCCTCCTGTGCTTCTCTTCCAGTTCTTTCTTCCCCTCATCCTACCACATCCCTCCTGATCTTCCTCCGGTCACCACGCGCTACATCCACCTTCCAATCCCCCCCCAACCCCCCACCTCCTCCCTCACCCCCCGGCGCTCCACGTCGCCATCGCCGCCACCGTCGCCTTCGCCGCCCCGTCTTCATTGTGGCCCCAGCAGGCATGTCGCGCGGCGTGGGCTTCATCCGCTTCGACAAGCGCGTCGAGGCCGAAGAGGCCATCAAGGGCCTCAACGGGCAGAAGCCGCCGGGGGCCGCCGAGCCCGTCACCGTCAAGTTCGCCAACAACCCGAGCCAGAAGACCAGCCAGGCCCTGCTGGCCCAGCTCTACCAGTCGCCAATCCGCCGCTACCCAGGGGCCCCTGCACCACCAGGCGCAGAGGTTCAGGTGAGCTTCCTGGACGCTGGGCCGCGTCGGACTCGATGGCCTGCGCCATCGCGGGGGTTGAGGACAATCCCAAGGGCACGCTTCTCCCGGGGGTCGGGCCAACCGCCGAGCGTTTCTCTCCTCGGGAAGATGTCGCCGTCCAGAGTTCGCAGCGACGGCGGGGTGGAGACGTCCGTTGGGGATTAGCCCTCACGGGGGGCCTCCCTTAGCGGGGAGGATCCCTCCCCCCTACTAGCGGCGAGGAAGCGCTGAACACGCGATGACAACCCCTGGAATTAGCGCACTTTAGGTCGATCGCAACTGGCTGTGCAAACTCGCGTGCCAGGAGTGTTCACGGCGGACTTGTGTAAAACACTTGCTGTGTGAGTGGGGATAGTTGTTGAGTGGGCAGAGCTGTGTGTGTGTGTGATATTGGAGGCGGGAGGGAGGAGAGGGAGGAGAGGGCTGCCAGCTCACCACGTGCCGGTTGAGCCTCCCGGAAAATGTTGCAGCTTTATTGGTGGGGGACAGACGGGATGAGATATATATGGGAATAAATATGGTTATGGCCTCAGACACAATAAAGTGTAAGTAGCTGGCCCTCATGTGTTATTCTGGTCAACAGGCTTGATTCAGGCCTTGAGGCCTGATTCTTGTGATAGATTTTGTTGGGGGGGGCTTTTGACAGTGCTGACATTTTGTCGGATAGAAAGGATGCGTTACTACTGTATTATGCATTATGATACTCACCTCTCCTTTGATACAGTGAATCTGGGGGGGGAGGGGGTCAAATTATGTACGGAGGATATCCGAGCAAGACAACAGTTAACCCTTTTACCAACCGACATTGACCATTGTGGTGAAGTATGGTCATGAACTCCAGAGTTGGGTGAAGGCTTAATCTAACAGTGGGTTGATATAATGATGTATACAGTCGTATTTTTTTAAAAAGAGCAATTAGAAAGGACTGGGTGGAACAGCGCCTGCAGTGAATCTCGGCCACGTCTGACGTCAGTGGCGAGCGATATCTGAACGCGTCACGGGGCCTCACTGTTCACCGAGCCACACTGACCAAGATGGTGAAGTATGGTCAAACAAAAGAAGATACGGGAGGTGGGGATAGAAGGAAATCCGTTCTCTCTGGCCTCATTCGGGTTTTTAAGAAAAGAAAAAACAAGCGGCAGAAGCATATGAGGGGGAAAAAAAAGACGAAGAATTTTCCACTAAGTCAAACATGAGATGCTTGGCGGCAATTGCTGAGCACTGTCATGTTCAGCTTGTGGTTGTCTGTAGATTAACACTAATTGCTTGCTATCACAGGAACCCAATGCTGCCACATTAATCTAAGGCTGTCTACGCATTAACACAGAGTACTCGTATTATTATTATTATTCCGAGTACGACCACGCTCGGCTGTGATGGGACTCCGTTATATTTTAACACGGCAGCAACCGGGTAATTACGCGCGTTATTGTGCGGCACTGGGAAATGGCGTTCAGATTCGTACGGCAACGATGACTCAACGCGGGGGCTTATATTTCTCACCCGAAAAAAATGTTGCATGTGGCTTTTGCCCGGTAGGCCTAAAATAGGTGGCGCGTGACCAGTAGCCACAGCCATATCTGGAGGTATACTGGATGTGGTGTGCCGAAGTGAGGAAATATTTTCCAGGTCGCAGCACCCAAAATGCGAGGCCTCCCGAGTCCACGACTCGTGATTGGTCCCGAACTGGGCCTCGTGGTTATGTCTTGCTGCACCAGCCAGCAGCCACCACCGCCACTGGCTCTCTCCACCCGCAATCTGCCCCCACCAATCGCTCCTCCTCCTCCCCCCTTTGCGCACAGCCACGCGGATCGGCTCCTTCCGCCCGACTGCCCACGCTGACGTTAGGTGACCCAGGCAGCCTCTGCCTAATAATAGCCACTGCCACTCGGGCTCAGGTGTTTGAGACGTTCTCGACCAAACGCTCTCACTGGTGCCCAAGCACCCACATGACCACCAACGCGCCCATCCATACACACACCCACGTACCGACACACCCGCGCACCCCACGCACCACGTACGCACCCGCGCACCTGAGCACCCACGGACCCACGTGTTGACACACCAACACACCCATGTACCCACACACCCTACTTATCCACGCACCGGCAAACCCATGTACTCATGTACCCACGCACTGACGTACCCACACACCCACGCATCGACACACCCACGTAGCCACACACCCACACACCTATGCACCCACACACCCACGAACTCGCTCACCCGCACGCTCTCTGACCCGCTCGCTCATGTGTGCACTCGATCACTCGTACACATGTGCTCACACATGCACTCGCTCACTCGCACGCACGCCCACACGCGCGCTCACGCACTCACTCATCCACTCACTCTCTCACACGCTCTCTCCGAATAAATTTGGCACAAAAACTGGGTGGCCTTAAAAAACCGCCTTGACACCAAACCCACGGCCTGTCCCAACGGTGTTGATGATGCACACAGTTTTAGTTTTGTGTGTGCACGCGTGTGTACGCGTGTGTACGGCGTGTATGTGCAGTGTGTTTCTGCACACATTAACCAATGCAACAAAGACAAAGATCCTCCATATAGCCTTAACAGACTGTTGGGCCAAGTGCTGTAAGCGAGCACCTATGAAGGCCGGCAAGGCACACGAGGGCGTGGGTGGCCAGCACCACGCCCGGCCGCCTTTGTCTCCCCAGTGGCGATGTTCGCACATCGTGCCAGGTATTCATTTGAGGCTGAGTCGACCTAGGGGAGGCCCAGGACCAGTTCAGATAATAATCACTGGTGGTAGTGGCCGTGAGCGGGCATCGAATTCGGGTCTTCAGGGTTTGTAGCGCGGCGCGCTAACCACTACACTACCGCTCCCGATAGAGACAGACACACACGCGCATGCACGTGCTCTATATACACACACACATACAGGGAGTGTTTGATGGACGTGTGCTGGAGGGCGCGTCGTCGTATGACAGAGCCCTTGCTTTGGGACGATTGATAAATGCGGCCACTAAAACGAAGTGAGTCAAATGCAATTAAGCCGGCGGACAATGGCCAACAAATCAAAGGGCAATTACGAAAGAAGCTCCACGTACACTCTGGTAGATTGCTTTCTCAGCGGTGCACGGCGAGAATAACGACGCATAATAATCGCGATTCTTCACAGTTGGCTTCAGCAGAACACAACTCTGGCGGGAGGGAGCGTCCGCCGCAGAGATGGAGCGATGAAACGCGCTCGCGCGCTGATCTATTGTTACGTCGCGGGGCAGTGAGATACAACAGCTTGGGGAGGCCTTCATCCAGCAGTGGATGCACCACGTGGCTGATGATGATTGGCCATGACGAGAGGGGTAGGTCAAGAGATAGATTCAAGAGATGCGCTGTGTTTGCAGAGCAGCGAAATTGATTGGCTCCGTTACATCACTTGGGCAGTCACTTTGGAAGGGTTCGGAGGTCACGGCAGGGTCAAGAGGCGAAGGATTGAGGCACGGGTCGTGTCCGTGTTGCTGAACCTCAACAAAGCAGCCTGCCTGGACCAGTCCTGGGACTCCCCTAGGCCTCCTCATCCTCCTGGTCCCCTTACAACACTTTACCTCATCCGTCTCGTCACATCACCACACTCCCCCCATCCCTATTCCACAGCTCCTCTTCTTCACGCCCCCCCCCCCGCCCCTTCCCCTACATGCACCACATCGGGCACTCGAACGAGCGTAAACAGCGGCGCCACGGGGAGGCAAAGGCGTGGTGCCGGCCACACCACCACCACCACCTCGTGTGGCCACGCGGGAGCAGACCGGCGCTCGCAGTGCAGCTTTGTTGAAGTCTCCGCGGCGGGTTGCCAGCGTGTGCCTTAAAGGAACATTCCGTCGTAAATTTCCGAGTAAAATTTTTTGTTACTCCCGAGATATTTCCCCGGGCACTCGTTTACAAACAAGATTTAGCGGGAGGTTAATACGGCGCGGGGCCCGTGCGATAAATACATCGCCGCGATCGGAGGGGGAGCTTGTGAGCAGGTTTTGGCGGACGAGCGGGGCGGCCGCCTTCGCCGAGCTCCCGAGGTGTCACCGGCGCCGTAAATCCCATTTATTACTGATTAGGAAAATCTTTCCTGTATGCCACGCTCCATAAGTCTGTCCCACGCTAACAGGTTTATCGCCCAGAGTGTGGGCAGCGAGCCTTCGCCAAATTTAAATCATCGCCGCCGCACGCCATTTGCATGGGAATTAGCAGGGCACTAAAATGATTTATCCCCGCGCGACTTCGTGTGCGGATGATTGCACAGGGGAGAGAAAAAATAATACGGGCACTAAAAAACATAAAATGAGAATGACATTCTAAAAAATATCTATCTATCCCAGTGTAATGTTTGGCTTATTTTTTTATATATTAATTCATCATGTACGGTAACTAATCATACAAAAGTTTGCCAATTCTACTGTCGCGTATAATGGCAGTGGCGACACGTTCAGGAGCTAAATTCAGATGTCGAGGTCTGCTGGCCGCGACGAGAGATCTCGTGTGGTCTTGTTTATCTTATCACATCTAGATTTACACAGCAGCGCCTTAATCCAAAGCACTTTACAATAATTACAGCATTGTACATAAGATGATAGTGGTTGAAATAAAGAGTGGGGTTGTTATTAAAAGTGGTGGTGTAGTTATGGTGACTCGAGGACACGTGGGAGTGGTTGAGGAGAGGTTGGGGTAGTGATAGGGATTGGGGTAGTGATAGGGGTTGGGGTAGTGATAGGGTTTGGGGTAGTGATAGGGGTTGGGGTAGTGATAGGGTTTGGGGTAGTGATAGGGGTTGGGGTAGTGATAGAGGTTGGGGTAGTGATAGGGTTTGGGGTAGTGATAGGGGTTGGGGTAGTGATAGGGGTTGGGGTAGTGATGGGGTTTGGATAGTGATAGGAGTTGGAAATAGGGTATGGGGTAATGATAGGGGTTAGGGTACTGATAGGGGTTGGGGTAGTGATAGGGGTTGGGGTAGTGATAGGGTTTGGGGTAGTGATAGGGGTTGGGGTAGTGATAGGGGTTGGGGTAGTGATAGGGGTTGGGGTAGTGATAGGGTTTGGGGTAGTGATGGGGGTTGGGGTAGTGATGGGGCTGGGGTAGTGATAGGGGTTGGGGTAGTGATGGGGTTTGGATAGTGATAGGAGTTGGAGATAGGGTATGGGGTAATGATAGGGGTTGGGGTACTGATAGGGGTTGGGGTAGTGATAGGGGTTGGGGTAGTGATAGGGTTTGGGGTAGTGATAGGGGTTGGGGTAGTGATGGGGTTTGGATAGTGATAGGAGTTGGACATAGGGTATGGGGTAATGATAGGGGTTGGGGTACTGATAGGGGTTGGGGTAGTGATAGGGGTTGGGGTAGTGATAGGGTTTGGGGTAGTGATAGGGGTTGGGGTAGTGATAGGGGTTGGGGTAGTGACAGGGGTTGGGGTAGTGATAGGGGTTGGGGTAGTGATAGGGGTTGGGGTAGTGATAGGGGTTGGGGTAGTGATAGGGATTGGGGTAGTGATAGGGGTAGGGGTAGTGATAGGGGTTGGGGTAGTGATAGGGGTTGGGGTAGTGATAGGGGTTGGGGCAGTGATAGGGGTTGGGGTAGTGATAGGGGTTGGGGCAGTGATAGGGGTTGGGGTAGTGATAGGGGTTGGGGTAGTGATAGGGGTTGGGGTAGTGATAGGGGTAGGGGTAGTGATAGGGTTTGGGGCAGTGATAGGGGTTGGGGTAGTGATAGGGGTTGGGGTAGTGATAGGGGTTGGGGTAGTGATAGGGGTTGGGGTAGTGGGAGTGATAGGGGTTGGGGTAGGCCTGGTCGTAGCTGGGGGGCGAGTACAGGGAGTAGCAGTGGCAGGATGGGCTCAGTAGAAGAGATGGTGGTTGCTTTAAGGAAGGAGGAGGGGAAGCTGCAGGCTCTCGTGAAGATGATTGTTTGATGCGGTGTAGTGGGAGTTGTTTCCAGTGAAGGGAATCAAGAATGTAGAAGTAACGCGAGAGCGAGACTGGGCACAGGGCGAGGGAGTCAGAGAGGGGCCATTAGAGATTGGGAACGTAGAGGACGTGGTGGGACAGAGAAGTAAGATTTGAGAGGAGTGAGATAGGGTAGTGCAAAACTATTGGAGATATTTATCGACCAGAGTGAGACATTTAAACTGCGACAGTCGACAGGGAGACAGCATTCCAGGAGAAACCAGAGCAGACGTGTCGCGAATTGTGAGGCATTTTGTTCCCGTTGTTACGACGGCGTAGGGAGGGGGCCTCGAACAGGAGGCGGGGCCTCTAAGAGTCCTGCTCCTCGGTGTGGAGATGTTGGTGGTCGTGGCCCGCACGCAACCTCACCAGAACGTGTCTCCAGAGTGTGGACAGTTTAACGTGGCACGGCGTGCTCATTTAAGGCGGAGTCGACCAAGAAGAGGCCCGGATATTGCTCGCCACCTATGCGAGGCCGCTGCGCTACCCAGTGCACCAGTGCTGCACACAAAGACCCCGGCCCCGTGAACCCACTGTTGGGGCAAGTGCTGTCGATGAAGGCCGGCACGGCACAGTCGAAGGGGTTTGGTGGCCAACACCATGCCCGAACGCCCAGGGAATGATGCTTTACACACAGCACCGGGGACTAAATTGACGCCGAGTCGACCTAGGGGAGGCCCAGCACCAGTTTCAAATATTCGTCACTGATATTGTCCGTGAACGGCAATCGAACTCGGCATGCGGTTGTTAGCGCATCGCGCATCGCGCTAACAACTGCTGCACAACCACAACAACAACAACCGCCATTCGCCACTTAGTGGCGGTGACGTCACCACGACGCTTGTGCCAGGCTATGTACACCTTGAGGCCACGTGAAGTGTCGAACGCCCGCTGGCAGGAGGTCACGGGGCAGACCAAGGTGCCACGGGTCGACTGACTGAGATGACTGAGACGACTGGCTGATGCACCACCTGTGCCCCCTACTGTGCCAACTTGCTGTGCTTTAGCCACCCAGCACTCCACTCGTTGTTGTGAGCATCGCTCCTCCGCCCTCTGTTGTTGTTGGAGGGCGACTGCCTCCAACTGCCCAGTAGCGTCCTTCACGAGCCTCCTCCACAGAAGCCGATCTTGACACCGCTGGTACCAGTCATCGGCAAGTCCACTCAGCTCCACATCCTCTTGTACCACATCACTCAATCTCTTCTATAGTCCGTGCCGTGCCCGTTTAGCCCCCTCGATCCGGCCGAACAAAAGCTGTTTAGGCATGCGGTGACTTGGCATGCGGGCTACATGGCCCAGCCAACGCAGCCTTGTCTGCCGGAGGAGCTCACCGATGGGACTTTGTCCAGATCTTTCAAGGATTTGTGAGCTCCTCACACAATCCAGCCTGGTTAAACCCAGGATGGATAGTAGGCAGGCCAGCCTAAATGTTTCCAACCAGCGAAGATGTTCCATTAGAGGGGTCCATGTTTCGCAAGCGTAGAGAAGGGATGGAATGACTATGACAAAGAAGACCTGAAGCTTCGTGCGGTTCAAAAGACCAAGTAACTTCCACACAGCATTACGCAGCCGATAAAAAGATAATGCCACTCGACTGATTCGGAGTGAGACCTCTGCTGTTAAACCGGAGCCGGTCATAAGCACACTGCCCAGGATATGGGAAACTCTCCACTCTCTCCACAACTGCCCCATCACCAATTGGGAGTTGTGGGGGTGGAGTGTCCGATGGTACATAATACCCTGGCAGGTGCTTAGTTTTGGTAGGGCTGATGGTAAGGCCCCACCTCTTAGTGGCAAGCTCCAGGTTTAGCAGCAGCGTCTCCAACTCCTCCTCTGAGTGAGCAGTGATTACCAGATCATCGGCAAACAAAACATGGTTGAGCAATAGGGAGCCATACCTTGACCGCACCTGGGCATCGATTAGCCTCCCATTATATCTCTACTAGATGGAAATTCCTCCAGTGCAGCTATTGAAGGCCTCACAAACTACGTGGTCAAAATAGATGTTAAATAATGTGGGAGCCAGAGGACATCCCTGTCGCACCTCAAGGTGTATAAGGAATGGCTCTGACTCCTGGCCACGTCGTTTCACCCGGGCCTGCTCACCATTATGAAGGTCCTTAATGATCGTGAGCAGAAGGTCAGGGACTTTGAAAGCACGAAGAACAACCCAGAGCCCAGGCCTACTGATGGTATCATAGGCCTTGACCAGGTCAATAAAGCAGAGATGTAGGTCTTGTTGGAATTCCCTACACCTCTGCTGTAGCAGACGGACAGAAAATATGGCATCCGTGCAGGACCGCCCTTTCCTGAAACCACATTGAGGCTCCGCAAGCCTCTCCTCAGCGTGCGTAGCAAGGCGATGTTGAATAATCCTTGCCAGGACCTTTCCCGGCACACTGAGGAGTGAGATGCCCCTGTAGTTGTTACAGTCTGTGCGGTCCCCTTTCTTAAAGAGGGGGACAACCAGGGCATCCTTCCAGTCACAACCACACATACTGACACACACACACACTGAAACACACAGACACTGACACACACACAACCTCACACACAACCACACACAACAACACAACCACACACCCACACACTGACACACACGCGCGCTCACACGCCGCGCGCTCCCACACTGCGGTGGCTGCATTAAGCGCCGACTCATTAATTAGAGAGAGAGGTGGGGGGGTGTTGTGGTCGGCGATGTTTGCTTTGTCGGCAAACGGTGCCGTGTGCAGCCGGCTGCCGCTAATAAGGCCCTCGAATGTGTATGGGGGGCCGGGTGGGGGGGTTGGTGGTTGGAAGGGGATGGTGGGGGGCAGGGGGTAAGAGAGTGGGGGTGCAGGTGCGACTCCCGTGTTTGCGAGTCGCCCCTCCCCTCCGCCCCCCATGTCTTGCTGAGCCCCCCCCCCCCCACCGATCGCTCCAGACGGTCATTAGAGCGAGTGGAGGAGCCGTTGCTTCGCAGCCCCCGACACTTTGACCCCTCCTGTTGCCACAAATTACGATCAGCCCAAAGCGAAATCGCGCCCGCCAGCGACTATTTATAGGCCGGGGTATTGATTGCGAGCGTATTTACGCGTCTGTAGTACGGTATATAGAAAACGACTTAGGTTTCTATCCCCCCCCCCACCACCGTGGGGCAAGTGCAGTTAGCGAGTACCTATGAAGGCACGCTGCTGATGTTGACAGGTACTTGTTTGAGTAATCTAATCCTAGCCAAGTAATCCTGGCCTAGAGCGTGCGTGGTGGTGGTGGTGGTGGTGGCGGCAGCAGCACTGTGGTTCAGGAGCTCGGTGGCAATGTCGAGGTCTGCTGCTGGGCACGGCGAGTGGGGCATCAGGAGAGACAGAGAGAGAGAGAGAGAGTTCGTGTTGTTCTGTTGTTCCTCCTCCTTCGTTGACGCAGCGCAGTGGCTTTACTGCGGCACGCATTCCCTCGCGATTGCATAACGATGCGCAAGAAGGACTGCGTCAGATTGCGGAGTCCTGCGACAAACAAAAGACAATCACCGACTGCTGAGAGATTTCCAAATGGATTCTTCATCGCAAAACACGGTGCCGATAGCAGAGTTGAGATAAACCAAGGGTGAGGGGTGGGGGGTGGAACAGGAGGCTGGAATGGAACGCTCTTGCTATTTCCATTACCCCGAGCCAAATAGAAATCATGCGACGATACCGTCAGCGACGTCTAAGTCCGTGTTGATGCCGCTACAATCCCAGGTACATTTGCGTGTTGCCAAAAAGAGAAAAAGCTCATCCCCGCCTGTGAAAAGAATAAAAAAGCAACACTGCTGTCCGGTACCTTCATATTAGAACAACACCAACAAAAACAACTAACAACTACAGACACAGAAAACTAGTGCAAAGTTTGCGGTGCTGATCGCAAGAGACAAGCGAGACGCGGGGAGACAAATGAGGAACGGAGAACGGGAAAACTTTTATTCCACGTTACTTCGAGTGGGGGGAGAAGGCGGAGGAGAAGTGAGGGAGGCAATTTAGTCACCATCACAGCGAGATGGGAGAGGGGGGGGGGGAAGGCAGCCCGGTCGGAGCCGTGCAATCGCCTGCCGTGCACCAGGGAGATTACATTCGGAGGCCGGCCCGCTACGGTTTGTCAGGCCTCTTGAGCAGTGGGGGAGTTGGGAGGGGGGGGCAAGGGGGGGCACGTTGGCCTACGGGATGCATAGCGGCCGTGGCGGCGGCAGTGCGAGGAGCTTGTGTGTGTGTGTGTTTTTTTTAAAGAGCTTTATATATATTTATATATATTTATTTGAAAAATCCCTTGTGTGGAGGAGGTCAAGCCCCAGCAAATATGAACCCGGAGTGGCGACGGGGCTGTCGAGGCACGCGCTCGATTTTCTGGGGGGTGGGGACGGGGCGCGGAGCCCCCACCCCACGGGCTCGACTGGGAGCGCCCCCCTACCTGCTCCCCCCCCGTCTCCCGGCCGTGCCGACCCCGCGTGATTGAAATAAAATCCGCTGCGCTCGCCTGCTCAGCTCTGCCGGAATCCCTCGGCGCAAGTAGTGGTGGCCAAGTGGCCCAGGGCCGGTCGTGGCTGTTGGCACGCGGCCGGCACGAGGGGGGGGGGGGCAGTGACCCCACGGAGCCCGGCACGAGGGGGGGTGGCAGTGACCCCGCGGAGCCCGGCGGGAGAGATGTCCCCACCGTGGGGCGAGTCGCCCACACGACCCCCACGGCTTGTGGGCGAGGCAGGAGGCAGGTTTCTTAGAGGAAGTCGGCCCAATGCAATCTCATCTGCTGACATCTACAACGGTGCTCCTTGTTGCTGTGCCAAGCAATGGTGGTAAAACAGAATCACCATCCTTCGTCTTACACGAGTGATGCGTGTGCCTTGCCGGCCTTCATAGCTGCTACTCGCTCACAGTACGAGCCCCAAAAGTCTGCTAAAGGCTACACGGGGGATCTTTTAATTTGTCTTTGTGGGGAGCAGTGGCACGGTGGTTAGAGCATTGCACTACGAACCCTGGTGACCTGGGTTCGACGTCCGGTCACGACCAACATCAGTGGCCCGTAATATCTGAACCAGTCGCAACCAGTTCCGGGCCTCCCTGAGGTTTATCCAGCCCTCAAATGGTTACCTCAAGTTCTGCATAAACATCGGTACCTGGGAGACAAAGGTGGTCGGATGTGGTGAAGGCCACACCGCCATTCCATTGTCTCGTGATGATCGAGAATTTGGAAAAGTTTTCTGACCAAAAATACTTCACAACAACAACAACAACCGTAATTGTTCTTGATTAAGTTTGAGAGATATTCGTCTTGATTAGCTCATTTAAAATCCGAGACTTGTGTAACTGCATTTATAATAATGTTTTGCAATATTAAGTTGATAAATGCAAAGTTGGAGCAGCGGCATCGGTGCGCAATGGCCTACACTTGTGCTTACGCTAATTGCTTAAAACTTTGTTTTCAATAATAATAAAAAAGGTCAATTATGCAGCCGATGCAATAATTCCCTTACGATGGAAAATTAACGGACCGCTCTCCGATTCCCTCACCCGATCTGTGCAGATTTCCAGTTCTAAACTTACTGAGCTGATCCGCCGGTTGACTGTTTATGCCTTTGCTCAGGTCGGCAGATTGAAGCAGACACCTCTAACGTTGTGTGTGTCTCTCTCTCTCCCGTCTCTTTCTCTATTTCCCTGCCCATATCTCTCTCTCTCTATCTATCTCCCTTTACCTCTCCTCGTCTCTCACTCTGTCCATTGCTGCTCTCCTCCAACCTTGACACTGCCTTGACTATCCCTCTCTCCCCAACCTCCCCGTCTTCCTCCCTCTCTCCCTCTCTCTCATCATGCCTTCACACCTTTAGGCTGGACAATCTCCTAAACATGGCTTACGGAGTAAAGAGGTAATTTCTTCCCCCCCCCCCCCATGGCCCCGCCCCCTGCCCCCCTCCCCCCGGACCCCTCAACCCCCACCCCCCAGGACCCTGTCCTACACCTGCGGTTGCTCTTTGTCATACATTTTATATTTTTTCCCACACTCTTCGCTTTCAATTTCTAGGTTAAGCACCCCCCCCCCCCAACCTTCACGGCCACTTCTTCCCAACGCCGACAGCTAATGTTCATTTTCTGTTTGTTTTTCTTTTTAGAACGAGGAAGCTTTGCATTTTGCTCTTTTTGTTTGTTTGCATATTGAATGATTACAACGACGCGATCGCCGCGTCTCGGCATGGAATTTCCGCTCGCATTTCCTGCAAAAGCCTCTCATATTCCTCATCCGCACGCCCGCGTTCCTCTTTCATTTAATTTCTCTTCCCGTCGCTCGGATTGCTTTTTGATGGCATTACCCCCCCCCCCCCTCGCTCGCGCACGCGCGCGCAAGCCAGAAGCGTCGTGCGTGCCTCGGCCAACCGCAAACGACACAACGCTTCCCCGACGCGCGCGCGCACCCACAAATATAATGACAATTTTTTGTTCCGAAACAAATCCCCCTTCCCCCACCCCACCCCCAAAAAAAGAAACATCGCCGTTTAATCGACGGTTACAAAATGCGGGCGTAATTTTTAACCTCCGGCCCCCGTCGTCCCGTCCCGCGCTGCTGGGAGCCGGCGATGCGCTGCCAGGCCGCGACGCGGCGCGCGCGAGAGAGGGAGAGGATTTCACCAGGAGAATCTCGGGGAGGGGGGGCGGGGGGGTGCGAACCCATGTCCACCATCGGCGATTGTGCCCACGGTAGAAATTCCTTTGGCCTCCGCCGGCCTGGTGGGGGGGGTGGGGGGGGAACGGTAATTTTTTGTCGTGGGGAAATGAGAAGTTAGCTTCGCGAGGAAAAAAAAACCACCGACAACGCACGAGTGGTGGGGAAGGACGGAGTGGGCGGGTGGGCGGGCGGGTGGGTGGTGGGGGGAAGGAAATATAGAAAAAGCAATAAAAACCATTTGCTTTATTTACGACTCAATTTATCATTAAAACGGCCGTGAAATTCCTGAAGGGAGGAGGCGATAGGCTTTTTTCAAGCCGGGTCGTTTCTCACCAAGCCGTCATTGCCGTTTTTACGCATTTTTTTGTTGTTTAGCTGAGCTCTCTCCCTCTCCTCCTCTCCCCCCTCGTTGGCGATCAATGTTAATTCTGCCCGTCGTAAAGTGTGACTCGGTTTGGTCGCGTTGAACCTGGGAGGGATGAAGGCGATGGGCGTGGGGCGGAGGGTGGCGGCTTTCTAGGCTGGGGAGGGGGGGCTGTTGGGGGGAATTGTCGGCGATTGGTGGGGGGGGGTGGGCGAGCAGGGTGGGAGATGATGGGTCAAGAGGTCAGATATTCTCCAGACGCGGGCAGACACAGAGGCGAGGTTGGGGCGTCAGCGGAGCCGTCGTAAACAAAACCGGCTTTCAACATTTTCCACCGATCGATGACTCCCCTTTGATATTCACGGCATTCGGTTTTTTGGCCCTCCTGCGCGCACCCCGGGTAGCCGCCGCACGGGGACAAGCAGGCACGTCGTGGCGATTCCACATTCAAGTCTGCTTATTTCTCTTTATTACCTCTGTGCTAAAAGGAACCAAAATCGTTCATTCTTTCCATGCCCTCTCGCCCCTCCCCTCGTTGTGCGAATCCTGACACCCGCCCCCCTCCTTGCATTCGTACACTTTACACATCCAAACCGTGATAGTTCCGTTGTAATTGCAGATTAGATTGTAAAGCAACGGAGCTCACAGTTATGCGAATGGAGAGTCGAATTCCTGGCCTCAGCGTACTGAATCCCATTATCATTGCCATCATCGTCGTCATCGGTATCACTGTCATCATCGTCATCACCATAATCAGGATCACTAACATCATTAATGATGCTGCAGCACCGCTGAGCAGGAAGTCACCGGTGAATAATATGTTAATAAGCAGTAACTGGGCCTCGTCACGGTAATGTGGAATTTCCACCACCTAGCCATAGGGCTTCCCGACGGATGCTCGCTTGAACGGTTGGGGGAAAAAAACACTTTTAAATTTGTTTTCACTCCGCAAACCAAACCCTAATTCTCATTGTGGGAGACGACAGAGATCCTGGAAGGGGGGTGGGGGGGGCGACATCCATCAGTGGGGGCTTTGGTGGTGGGCTCCGGTCTCACTCAGTGGTCGCCCCTAGTACAGAACAACTGCCCCCCTGAGACGGACGGTGGGTGACAGCGGCGTTAACGCCGTCCCCAGCAGACACGGGCGCGTGACCTCCGCGGGGTTCGTGGGCGCGGAACGGTGCACGCGAACTCATTTGCATGTGGAATTGTACACCGCACAGGACCGCTGGGCCCATTAGCAACCTCAGCAGCTGCGGGGGCGATGATACATTGCCCGCGATTACACAATGGGCAGGTCATTCATCAGTTGGTTAGTGTTGTTTCTTATATTTACGAGTCGCTGAAACAACACGTTATGGATTCAAAAAGTAAAAACACCCCCTTTCGTCCAGCCCTCCGTGCAGTCAACTCACTGCCCCTGTTTAAATAATAATCAGTAATAAGAATAATGATGCCAACTCTTAACGACTCGAGAGGCGCCAGGAGGAGGAATCACAGACAAGCGGCACAGTGAGCCGGTGCCAAGAATTGCCCAAGCTCTGCGGTCCTCTATATATACTGAAAAGTTATCGGCCAATGAACCCTTTCCCGTTCCGATACTTCTGCAAGTTTCAGGGTGGGGGGGGGGGGGGGTCTCGTTCACGGAATCTCCGGACGCGCAAGCGGCTCGGCATTAATTTTAAAGATGTTGCACTCACCGCAGAGAATCGTAGCGACACGACCGCACTCTACGATAGCTGGCACCAAACTGCGCCACACACGCCCCTCACCCCGCATGGCCTTCTGGGAGCCTCGGTGCATCTTCCGACCTGAAGATTACCGACAAAGTTCTTTGTCTAAATTTTTTCACTTTTCTTTCTGATAAAGTTCTTCAACAGTTTGTTTTCTTCCGGAATAGGGAAAAATAACTGATGACGTACACGTACGTCATCGGAATGGGAAAGGGTCAAGGTGGTTTCAGCCAATAAATGAGCATTTACAAGTCGAGATTCCCTTTTGCCCTGGCTGGCTGAGTGCCCCCTTCTCTCTGTACGATCAACAGAGCCCCCGCCCCCGTCCCCCCCACCCCTCCACTGCTCGCAAGCAGCATCCAGAGACACGCTGACACTTAAAGACGCTACGTCGAACTGCCTCTGTACCGCTATCGTTGCTTACCCCAGTGTCTCTCCGCACAAGCGAGCAACAGGTGATGCTCACCTCCGTGTGGCAGCCCTGCGCCAGTGGTGGAAATTCCACATTCGTATGACAGGGGCCAGTCGCTCCAGCGGACAAGCAACTGTTGATTTCCCGTGAAGTAGGTATTTAGTCTCCCCACCCCGGCGCTAGGGTTTAAGCGCCACGTGGGTCGAGCGATTTCACCACAGCACTCGGGCGGACCATATAATATTCTGTATATGACCAGCGTGGTGACGTACGGTCAAACAACTCGCAGGACCGACACGCATGGGGGAGAGCCTTTATTCAGCAGCGGATTGGCAAAGTGCCGGAAATTATTGATGGTAAAATTAAAAAAATTGTACGTGCAGACCGTACATGAAGTCAGTCGGAAATGACTCCCGTTGGCGCGTATAATCATAGCGACAGTCATTTTACCGGTGCTCCTTGGCTCACACGTTGAGATGTACACGTTGGCAATTAAACACGAGCCCTTCGCCTTGTGTCCCACCTAAACCCTCACTTGAAGCGGTGTGAAAAATCACGCAACCGTCGCGTTCGCGCGGCCCCCCCCCCCCCGCCGGCGACGCGCCGCGATCACGCTCGCAGCGGCGCACTCCGTGACATCCAGACGCACGCCCGGCACTCGGAGCGGGAGTATCGTGACCGGTAGAAGGCGGCGCAGCGAGTTGTGGGTTTTCGTCGACCTAAATAGTTTGAGTCCGCTGCGCACGTGAGGACGTCCGTCGAATCGCTCGTTTGCCCCGAGTGTTCCCAGCGTAGCGGGACCCCTCCCCCCTGTAAAGGAGTCCTGATACTCTGCGAGGCTTTCCTAGGTAAATAATGGATGTTATTGGAACATTATTATTCATCTCTTGCCTCTCGCTTTGCCTACATTTCACCGTTCCCTTGCGGGAGAGGCATTAACATTTTTTCTTAAACACGCTTAATCTTATTAAAGTCAGATGTGCTGTTAATAATTGGTGTTTGCATACTCGACGCGTGCGCGAGCACGGTAATTCGGCCATTAAACCCGCGAGCACGCACCGTGGCACAGTAATTTTTATATTATATATTTTTTGACGAAACGATTGTAAAAATGAGCCATGTTGATGCGAAACAAGGCGCTCAGAATGGCATCCGACACAAAATCCCCCTGCCTCTCATCTGACGTAAAAGGTTTAAGGGTTTAATTCGAAATGCCATGTCACCCCCGCTCAACGGGACGCATCAAAACATTGCACAAACACGTTCCAAGATAAAATCGGGTAAAATTCCCAACCCTATAGGACGCTTAACAGAAAGCAATGAGGCAGCAGAGTCCCTCATTCCCTCCTGAACCAAACAAAATTTTGAACTGGAACTATTTGTTATTTTACGCAGGTAAGGGCCCACTGAGCCATGTCACTCTTTTTCAGAAGCGACCTGGCCATCACAAACGATAGCTCAACGGAGTAGCAGCCAAATACTCTAAGCGCACGTTGATTCTCAAAGTCGACGGAAAAATCGGAGAACCCGGAGAAAAATTTACGCGACCACAATGAGAGAGAGATGAAACTCATGACTCCATGTGTACCAGGCGAGGGAGTTAACATCTTGCCACCGTGGCGCCCCAGGCAGCGAGGCCTCGCTGGCGCTAGGAGCGGTGCTCAAGGAGACCCCCGCCACCGGGTGGTGGCGTCGGGCGCAGGCTCCGTGTCTGGGCGAGTTGAGCCCTGCTCCGAGCTGTCACAGCACGTGGGCCCCAGTGGCACGAGGGACCAAGCGGGCCCCTAGATCTATATATAGGTAATAGGTCCAAGGCCGTGCTCGGCTTACTCGGCAAAAGATCTCCACGTTACGCCGGAGACAGAAGCTGACTGGAAGGCAGCGGCGCCGAGTCGTGGAGAGGGGGGGTCACGCGCTCGGAGCGGGCGACGTGCCTCGGAACTCGAGCCGTTCCGCACTGGCCGAATCCGTGTTGTCGGTGGATACACCGGAGTAGGTGGCACGTGACTGCAAGCCGTAGCGAGAGGAGGTATAATAGACGCGGTTGTACCGGGAGGCAGGTAGACCGGGCGTGGCGCGGCGAAGGACGCTGCTCCCGTGCCTGACGGAGCGCCGCATCTGCTGCCCCCCCCCCCTCTCCGCCCCTCTGCTCCGCAGGTTCTCCCCGCTCACCATCGACAGCGTGACTAGCCTGGCCGGCGTGGCAATCCCCGGCCACACGGGCACAGGCTGGTGCATCTTCGTGTACAACCTGTCGCCCGAGGCCGACGAGGGCATCCTGTGGCAGATGTTCGGCCCCTTCGGAGCGGTGACCAACGTGAAGGTGATCCGCGACTTCGCCACCAACAAGTGCAAGGGCTTCGGCTTCGTGACCATGACCAACTACGACGAGGCCGCCATGGCCATCGCCAGCCTCAACGGCTACCGACTCGGTGACCGTGTCCTCCAGGTCTCCTTCAAGACGAGCAAAGCTCACAAGGCGTAGTGCGGTGGGGTGGGTGGGTGTGCGGCTGAGCGGGAGAGAGAGAGAGAGAGGGAGGGCGGGTGGGGGATGAGTTGTGGGGATGGTGCGGGGAGGAAGCCGGGCGGGCGGGCGTCCCGCTCCCGACTCGGATCGGACGCCGCCGCGGTTAACGTGGCGGCACCGATTTGCGTGAGAGAGGGTGAAACACGATTACCCACGACTTGGTTCCGTTTTGACTTGTGTGGGTTTTTTTTTGGGGGGGGGGGGTGGGGTGGGGAGGGAGGGGGGGGCGGTTTCCTTCAGGTTCTCTTTTTTCTTTTCAAAAACGACAAAGGTCACCCGTCCACCGACCTCGAGGACATCCCGTCGCCATTAATCCGAGGTCGCTATTTATTAATTGACTTAACTTATTTATTTATTTGTTGGCACGCCTGCTTGTTATTTATTTGCTTCCTCGCTGCGGCTTGATCTTTCATCGGGAGGGGGAGAGCCGTAGGCGCCTGGAGGCGTGCGAGCGCGGCCTTTTCTAGGCACGCGGACGACAATGCGGTTATCGTTCGTTTTTTTTTCTCTTCCGAAAGTAAAATTATCTCGCAAACTGATTTTTTTTTTTGCTAATAAGAAGCTTGCGTGCTTATTCGTAACAGAGAACAAATTGCAATGCTTTTTCTTCTCGTGAGTTCAGTGACTCTGCGACGATGTCACTCTGACGACATCGCCAGTGGAACAGTTGGAGACTTTTGTGCGCACAGGTACTGGAACAAATGACGACAGGTAGATTTGTATGGCGCGTAAAGATATGAATGCCCTTTGTACATTGGTGTTGACTTCCGTGCGGCAATTTGAAAAGATGAATACTTTTTGAAATGAAGTAGACAAATCGCCGACTTATTATATCACCGACTTGGTAATGCGAATGAGCGTTTGTGGAATCATTTTCTATGGCTATGAAACCCAAGTTGGCATCGGCTACGTGCGACGGATAAAAAAATAAATATTTACGAAAATAAATTATCGCGCATTGCTTTAGAGCCGTGCCGCTAAGCTGAACTCTTGTCACGAGGCGATAGACGTTGAAGCAGGAAACAAGGGACATTTACGTAGCCTCAGCTGAAACAAAAACAAAAAACGATGCAGTTATTATATAACGTAATATATAATAACTTTAATCTTGAATGTGAACCTTCAATTTTTATTGTCTTTTTTTCTCCCGAACTCTTAATTTTCGTAGTTTTTTGTGTTCGTTTGTGTTCATCACCCCCGTGGCACCGTAGTTATTTATCTCTCTGAGCCAGTGCTCCTCTTCATTCTGTTTGTTTCTCTGGCCCACGTCGTGAGGCTTCAGTTGAGTCGCCCTGTGCGATCGTTCAAAACACCGATCCCCATTGTGCATCACTGTTGTTATTGTTGTTGCTATTATTATTGTACACGTTTCCTCGTTCCGTCTTGTCACCAATGCAAAAGGGTCTTTAATCATCAAATAAATAATTTATCGATCCGTTATTTATTATCATATTTATTGGTGTTGTTTATTAATCTATTTATTACTTATTTATTGTTACTCGGCAATTGATGTTTCAACGCGAGTTGCTTTTTCACGCAAGTACTTATAGCCGGACGGCGGAGATTACAAATTGATGAGACAAAACAAGGTCGGGCCTAAATCGTCGCGTAAACATTTAAACCCTAAACCCTGGGGATGAAGAGCAGGGGGCATCTATTTACCACGGAGGAAATACAAGTAGAATCGTTAAAATCGCAACGAGCTTACTTGTAAAAATAATTACACTCGAGCCAATTACTACATCGGTAATACTAATGATGACGATTACGATCATAGGAATAACCAACAAACAACAATAATATTAATAATAATAAAACTACTTGCCAAAGAGAGCATTCGCGAACTTATAGGTTTCCAAAAAATGAAAAATAAAAAAGCGTCTATTTTTATAAAGAAATTTGCCGGGTGGACATTTTTACAGGCTGGGATATCATAACTATTTAGACAGACGGGGGGGGGGGGGCTGGGGAGGGGGGCTTGGGGGGCTGGGGGGGGCGAGGTTCGTGGGTAAACACTGGGGTTGGAGAGACACGCGTGTGTCAGGCTACTACAGCCAGCCCTCACCCAGGCCACGCGAATGCTCAAATTTCCGAGCAGCGACGGTGGGGGGCATTGACGGCGGGGAGGAGGGCGGGCGTGGGGGGGGGCTCAGACCCACCCGGAGCGCCGTCAAGCCCCCCACGTCGCAGCGCCCTGCCCCGCCATGCGGCGTGGGCCGTGCGACGTATTTAACTCAAAATCGCTAAATAATCTACACATTATATATATATATCAGTGAGGGGGTGGGTGGAAGCTGATGAACAATGAGTGACGACGCCCGGAGGCTGAAAGCATTTGAGCCTCGATTTGGTGGGGGGGGGGGGGGGGTGTGGGGGGGGGTGTGGGGGGGGGGGGGCGGGAGGGGTGGGGGGGATTAGTGGGGTTATAAGGCAGCCGCAGCAGAACTTAAACTCAAACTCCGCGTAGTGAACGGACCGTGGCCGCGTGTTGTTACACTTACATTGGGTATTTGCTCAGCGCGAGCGGTGTGACCCCGAGCGGTGTGTGACCCCGAGCGGTGTGTGACCCCGAGCGGTGTGTGACCCCGAGTGGTGTGACCCTGAGCGGTGTGACCCCGAGCGGTGTGTGACCCCGAGTGGTGTGACCCCGAGCGGTGTGACCCCGAGTGGTGTGACCCCGAGCGGTGTGTGACCCCGAGCGGTGTGTGACCCCGAGCGGTGTGACCCCGAGCGGTGTGTGACCCCGAGTGGTGTGACCCCGAGCGGTGTGTGACCCCGAGTGATGTGTGACCCCGAGCGGTGTGACCCCGAGTGGTGTGTGACCCCGAGCGGTGTGTGACCCCGAGTGATGTGTGACCCCGAGCGGTGTGACCCCGAGTGATGTGTGACCCCGAGCGGTGCCCCGCGCATGCTCACGTGGACGCGCGCACGCGAAACGTTCGCTCCATTACTTACCGAACGGTTTGCTCTTTTTTTTGCGTTTCGTTTTTTTTTTCTCCCAGAGTTTAAAGAGTAAAAAAAAGAAATCTGTTGATCGCGCGCCCGACTTTTGTTCCCCCCCCCCCCCCCCCCTCGTTAAATTTTGCCTCGAAAGCCACCTCCAAGTTACGATGTCCGGAAACCCATTCCTTCCAGAGCTATCGGAAACAAAACGTTCGAACAAAAAAAACAGAAAGGAAAGATCAACCTGTCGTCGAGTGCGACACTCACCGCGTGTTGAAGGTACGAGTCGAAAAGTGGAGCCGATGCGCTCGCATCGGCACCTGCATCTGTGCTCTCAACCGTATCTCGGCACCACCAAGTGTTTTTGCAACAATGGAAAAAAGCAATAACGCTAAAATATCAACTCCGCAGAGCGGTGCACAAACGCAAACCCAGCCCGCCAGCTTGCGCGCCACGCACAGGCTCTTAACGTTGTAACGTTATTAAGGATAACGACGATTATTATTATGTTAATTGTACTTAAATATATGCACACTTGCCAAACACACAGTGATCAAAGATTCTCCGGTCAGCCACGACGGACTGTTGTGGGGCAAAAGTGCTCTTAACGGGCACATTTTAAAGGCCAAACGCAAGCGCACACGCGCGCACAAAGACGCCCGCAACGCACGCAGCTACGCGCTGTCCATCTCTTCCAAACAGACACGCGGTGACACAACGCTGAATTCCATTGGGCCTGCGCTCGCCACCTTACGCCGTAGTGCGGGGAAAGAGGACAGTCTCTCTCTCTCTCTCTAAGTGCTTCATGTGCGGCGGTCGATGATCAAAGGTGACGGGGGGTGCTGGGCAAACTTGCACATGCCATAGGTGGGCCGAGAGAGACAGAGAGAGAGAGACAGAGAGAGATGTAGAGAGCGAGAAAGAGAAAGACGAAGAGCAACAGAAAGAGGGACACAGAGAGAGAGAGAGGCTTAGAGAGAGATAATTTAGGTCCTTCACAACACACACAGGCCATATCACGTGCTAGGTGAGAACAAATTTGTTTGCGCAGTGACGAGCTGCAATTGTCAGGGTGTGCATATGTGCAATTGCTTTGTGTCAAAACACAATCATATCAGCCGGAGGGCTAATCGGAGGCGAATATATCACCGGCATCACTCTCGTCATCCTCGTCACCATCATCATCATCGCCGCCATCATCACCATCATCGCCGCCATCATCACCACCATCATCGCCGCCATCATCATCGTCATGGAACACTACAGACAGGAGGAGGAAAGGAGAGAGAGAGAACAAAAAAAAGCAGTTCTGAAAAACGACAAACGGAATATAAAACGACTAAAAAAAAAATAATCGCGACATTATAATGACACAACTCTGTCTCGTAGTGCATATCTTGGTGTATTTTTGCTGTACTTGTCTTTTCGTTGTGGCTGCGTTTAGTTATGACTTTATACTTATCTTGCTTATCTTGCGTATCCTATTTACGAGTCAGCTTGGTTAAACTTATTATGAATGGAACGTTTGCAGGTCATTTTCGCAGACTGAATGCAATCATTGAGATCCCCTAATCCATGTCTCGGGCGTTTAGCGAGTGTGTGTGTGTAAACGTCTTACCTTATACAGCACGCACGGTTTTTACTCAGCGAGCCAGACAAATTCCCACCGGATGATGCAAAGAAACAAAACGAACAAAGCTTTTTAAAGAAATGTGGAAAAAAATGAACAACAACAACAACAAGTAACGATGACGATACAACCATTTACCTGTGCAGCTTTCCAGACGAGAATCCTGTGAACATCACACCGCAAACGATCGGGTGCCGAGGAGGGAGATCGAGTCTGGGTATCTAACCCGACGGGGCGGACATATGGGATTGGGAAGGGGGGGGGTTAGAGAGAATAATTGATTGTACGATATGGTCCAGGGGGGGGGGGTGTAGGGCGGGTTTGGGGGGCTATATCATTTTCCGCCAGGCTATTACAGCAAGCGCGCGTTTTGTTAAGACGCTCGGGCGCAAAACAAGCGATGGTTCCTGAATTTTCTCGCGTAATAAACAGACACACACACACACGACGTCGCACGCAAACAAGCTGGAGAAGGGTCGGCTGAAGACAACGGCTTAATTGTAAATCCGAGTGACAAGACATTTCCAAATGACCATTAATATCACGATATACCGCGCTAAGCTGCAGCGGGTGCGAACGTTCACGTAATAGTTTTCACACCACCACAAAAAACGAATTAAGCAGAAAAAAAGGAAAACCTACAAAAAAATACGACGATGATGAAGAAGTTAAAGATAATATTATTGTGCTTAAAAAAAAAACCAAGATAAATTCTTTTCTATTTTCAGACGAGTGGTCATAGATGCATAGAATTATTCTTATAAGAGGGAGCTGTCTTAAAGGACGCCTAACTTTATCCACATGCACTGAAGTTCAAAATTCTGTGGTTCGTAAAAAAGATGATTTAAGAGAAAAGAAAAAACTTTACACGAAAATTTAAAAAAAATAAAAATAAACATCGAAAAATAAAAAGTCACTAAAAAAAGTTAAAAATTTTCCTGTGCTCTTCCTTGTATTAAACACCTAGAGAATCTGCGATATAACTTGCTATGCATAACAATAGCTCTTTGTAGTGAATTAGAATTGCTTTTGTCTTCTCTTTGTCGTACATTTTCTGATTGCTATTTATCAGTCCGTGTAAGTATATTTAATATTGTAACGCTGAGTTTAATGACCCGCACTCTCGCCCAACACAGCTGTGAGCCACCCCTCCCCCCCGCGCGATCGCACCTCCTTCGCGCGTGCGTGCGTGCACGCATGTGTGTGTGCGGGCATATACACACGTGTGTGTGTGTGTGCGCGTGCCACACACGTACCTGTACGCATACACGTGCACCGCCGCTGATAAATATCCCTTTTGGCTACAATATCGATCCGCGGGTGGCTACGTACTCCGCAGCCGGTGGCGGATACATCGGTTTAGTTTGGCGGCGGAGGCTTGCCGGGAAACTTTCCCCGGCACGCCGAGCGCAAATATCGCGAAGGCGACACGGACGAATGGGCGAACGGCGGCCGCGCATCGCTGATGACACCTGGTGAAGTGGAAGCCGCGCACCAATCCCAAACGTCGGCTCGTTCAAAAAAGTCAAAAACAAACGCTACTGTCAAACGATCATCAGCGACGAGGCAAAGCGCGCTGATTATAAATACACCGTTAATTCTGCTCGACGATTAAACGCCGATGGGGGAGGGGGGGGGTGGCGCACGTTTTTAGTCCACGTGCAACGACTTCTCCCGTGCGTCGCCTGTGCAAACACCAGAAGCAAGCGTCGCCAAAGCCACCGGTCGATCCCCTTTTGCAAGGATACCGCTCAGCCAAACAGCGCCAGTATTTGTGGGCTCCGATCATCCCTGCGAACCCCCTCACCCCCCCTCTCTCCCCCCCCCCCCCCCCCCCCCCCACAAATTTAACCTGTTTCTTCCCTCCGCGCAAGTTCCGCCGACAAACTTCTCAGCCCGATGGCTTTTGGCGACCGTTTGCCGTGGTTACCTTGGGGGCGGGTTTTTTTTCTTTGTTGTTGTTAAACACGAAATTGTATTTGGGCAGCGGAAAACGTGCCGACGGTGTAAATCGGCGCTACTCTCGCCGGGTCGTTTACCGTGCGCCATCACCGCCGTTGCCCGGCACGACGCACTGCGGTGCCGACTTCAGAATCGTGCTCCATGTCCCCCCCCCCCCCCGCTTCACGCCTGCGTGCGTGAGCGTGGCGCAAACCCCCGCAGACGCAAACGGGCGAGGAGCTGGAGCCGTGCCACCGTGGGGAAACCCCTTAACGCGGCGGGGAGCGGTCCACTTTCATCCTGGGACGCGCGTGCGTGTGCGCGTCTTCTTGTGGCATTCATAGGTGCTCGCTCACGGCATTTGCCCCTAACAGTCTGTTAAGGCGACCCGAGTCCGATTCCCGATCACGGCCGACGCCGGTGACGATTATCTGAACCGGTCCTGGGCCCGCCCCTCGATTGACTCAGCCACAAATGCGTACACCGGTGCGGTGTGTAAACATCGCCACTGGGGAGACAAAGGCGGCCGGGCGTGGTGCTGGCCACCCACCCCCACGTGTACGGTGCAGGCCTCCATAGGTGCTCGCTAACAGCACTTGCCCTAACAGTCTGCTGAGGCTATACGGGGGATCTTTTCCTCGTGTCTTCTTGCACGAGTGTAGTCACGTGACACAGCACACGGGCCTTTGTGACGACACAAAGATAAAGATCCCCCCGTGTAGCCTTTACAGGCTGCTGGGTGCAAGGGCTGTTAGCGAGCACCGATGTATGTACGTTGAACTTCTTTCGCACCGTACGTGGCCAACAATGCTCATCGGAGGACAACAAACGGCCTCAAAGAAATAGTTCGTCAATCTCGATGATGATGATTTAAAAGTGCATAGCTCCCAGTGGCTTCCTAATATCGGAAGGAAGAGCGTTCCAGACGGCCGCAGAAGCGCGTCTGAAGGCGCGCGATGCGGTGACCGTCTTTGTCCGATGACTATGACGCACACACGCGCGTGACCCTACGTGGACACGCGTCCCTTGTACTGGATGCCGGTTTTGCGCGGCCGCGTTCGGTTTTTGACGGGACACCTTCGGTTGGAATCGGCTGCCGGGCTCGTCGGGTCAACGGGCCGCGTCGCGTTTTGTCCACGAATTTCATCGCGGTTCATGTCGCGTGCAGATTTCGAAAGAAAGCAAAATATTTTTTACTAAAATAAAGAATGGGAACAGAAAAACGGGCCGACCAACCCGTCGACTCGCCGAGCCTTCCAGCAGCCGAAGGTGACCAATGATTGACAGGCACACAATCATCGGCACATCGTTTCGTGGCTTCGTTATAATTACCGTCGCCGTTGTTGTTATTATTTAGAGCGCATTGAACAAAGAGAATAATAAAACAATGACCCAATCTTGACGAGGGGCTGGCGGGGAGGGGCGGAGGAGGTGGGGGGGGGGTGTGGCCGGGGGGTGGACTTAGCTGTGTGGGTGTGGGTCGGGTCAGAATTGATCTTAAAAAAAAACCTATATTATCCTCGTTCTTTAGTTATAATCTATTATTGAGATGTTTCTGTATCTACTTCCTCTTTACACCGAGGCTCTCGTAGTAATGTTTCTTAAGTTCGGGTATGTACAA
Source organism: Lethenteron reissneri (assembly GCF_015708825.2). NCBI lineage: Eukaryota > Metazoa > Chordata > Hyperoartia > Petromyzontiformes > Petromyzontidae > Lethenteron > Lethenteron reissneri. The sequence continues at coordinate 10,115,103 of NC_083817.1, forward strand.
CGGCGAGTTCTTTCGAGAGGAAAATAATAATAATAATTGATAGACTATCGGTTAATTTATTGTGACTCGTTGGCTGTAAATGTTTTCATAAACTTGTTGTGTTGGAGAAATTTGTACTTTTTCATGTTCAGTATCTTAATAAAGGAAATCAAGACCTTAACACAATTAAGTGGAGTTACTACCCCGGCTGATTACTGCGTGTTTGTTGTTGTTGTGTGTTTGTTGTTGTTGTTGTGTGTTTGTCTGTTGTGATTGCGAGAGGGATTTTTTTTAAAGGGTTTATACCGCAGCTGCCAGCATGATTACCAACAGCATCGTCATCACCATCACCATCTACAGCATCATCACCATCACCATCCACATCATCATCACCATCTGCAGCATCATCACCATCACCATCTACAGCATCATCACCATCCACATCATCATCACCATCTGCAGCATCATCACCATCACCATCCACATCATCATCACCATCTACAGCATCATCACCATCCACATCACCATCTGCAGCATCATCACCATCACCATCTACAGCATCATCACCATCACCATCCACATCATCATTACCATCTACAGCATCATCACCATCACCTATCCACATCATCATCACCATCTGCAGCGGCTGTAAGAACGCACCACCTGGTTTCACAGTGGACTTGAGAGATTCCATTGGCCACGCGTGTCAGTGCTGGTGGTTCAAAGTTGACACATTTGAAAAACTACCAGCAAGGTGGTACTCAATTGGAATAAAAACACGCAGCAGCAGCAGCAGCAACAACATCGCTCCCCTTCCTGCGAAACCTGGCAGGACCCTCCCTCGTCGGTGAGTCTTGAGACTCGGTAAGACTTTGCCCGGATATTTTTTTTTTTATATTTTTATTTTACCAGGTAAGGCCCACTGAGCTATATAGCTGTACGTTGAGAAGCGACCTGGCTGTCATGGATGATAGGTCAACGAAGTGGCTAATCATCACGTGGAAATGTACAGCAGCCAAATACTCTAAATACGTGACGTTGATTCTAAATTTGGAGAGAAAAAACCAGAGGACCCGGAGAAAAATCCACGCGACCATCAGGAGAGAGACAAAAACTCCAATATACAGCAGCAGGCGTCAGGGTCGGGTTCGAACCCACGAGCACCTGTATACCAGGCGAGGTCGTTAACATCTCGCGACCGTGGCGTAAATAAGTGAATGACTTCGTGTAAACTCTGAAAGACAGAGGGCTTGAGCAGGACACCTCCCTGCGAGGGACGATCGCCAAATATCGAGAATATTAGCGGCAGAGTGGCAGCCAAAAGGAACGGAACGCATTCATTTGAGAGGACGGCTGCGGTTGGAGATGGAGCGACGGAATCATCCCATGCGCCCGCGTCTGGTGGATTAACACATCGCGAGAGGCGGCGGCGGTGGTGGTGGTGGCTTCTTCAAAGGAGGCCTTCATCCAGCAGTGATGGCAGATCGCAATTAAACAGACGGTCGTCTAGCTGCTCAGACGAGCGGGTTGGGGTGGGCATTGTGTCCGATGACAGCGCTGAGCCCGGCGGTAGAGAAACGCCCCACACTCGCATGGGGCGTCCACCACCAATGGGATGCAGGGCGGCGTTGACCCTCGAGTGGGATTTGAACTCACAAACTGGCTGCCTGGGTTCATGGCGACAGCAACAACAACAGCAACGAATGATCAGAATAGTTGAAAAGTTTAAACGATGTATTTTTAAAAAATATATAAGTGCTGTTGAAATATAATTGAGTGGGTAAATCATCCATGGTCAGGGATGATGAGGGTGATGAAACGATGAGAGAGATGGGATTATGATGATGGTTGTAAAGGCTGTGGCTATGAAGATGGTGGTCGTGACGGTGATGATGATGGTGGAGGTATCAGTGGTGTTTATGAAGATGGTGGAGAGGGATGATAATGATCGTTATTTTAGTGGTGGTGGTTGGTTATGAATAATAATGTTGCAGTGGTGATGATAATGATTATTGGCAGCAGTAGTGCTGGTGGTTATGATGATGATGAGTAATGTTGTGGCGGTGATGATTATGAAGATGGTGACTGTGATGATGATGGTGTTCGTGTTGTTGATAATGAACATGTGACCCAGGCCAGCAATTGCCATTGACCCTAAACCGACAACGTTGCATGGACATTGTTCTATGATAATGCCTCTTGTGCTGTCTAATTACCTAACAGTTTTCTCTCTCTCTCTCATTAAAAGCCACACTCTCCCAGCATCATGTCTCACACACGACACCACTCTGCATCCTCTCCTGCCGAACACAAACGGCGAGTGAACCACAGAATCTCTGAGATGTCTCGTCTTCAGCAGGGCCCACAAAGCCATCAAATCAAAATTGCCCTGCGTTTAAAACAATTAAGGGCTGCTGGCTGAATGGGGGGGGGGGCAGGGGGGGGGGTGGAGGAAAGGGAGTGGGAGGTGCACAGCCAGATAAATTACTCTACCCCACAAAGCAATCGCTCACACTCTTAATGGCTTGGCCAATTACAGCAGCGTGGTGCCTCGCGCTGATAATGGGACAATTACGCGGGCGATGTTTTCAAACTGCTCTCCAAAAAAAAACGTAACACAAAAAAACCCAACAACAACCACAACCACCACCGCCGCCACCGAAGCCCCCCCCCCACCCATCTCTCAATGGAGACAGAAGTGGGTAACGCGCATCGGCTTGGTAATTAATACAAATGGGGGAGGGGGGTGTACGGGGGCGTGCATTTTCAAATGAAGTGGCTAAATTTGGGCTGTTGATAAAATCGACGTGGAACCTCCTCCACCATCACCACCACCACCGTCTGTGATGAGCGGGGTGAGTTCAGCCCCAGGCGCTCGGGGGGGTGGAGGGGTGGTTAGCAACCAAAATAACAACAACAATAACAACAAACCCCTCCCCCTCCCTCAATATTTCAAGAGGCCCGTTGCACCGCGGTGGCGAACACGAGACGGACGGGTTCCTTCGTGATGAACTCTCACGAGGCGGGTTCCTTAAACAGAGCCGCGTGCGGCCTCACGAGTCGCAGGTTACCGGGGGGCAGGGGGGTTCAGGGGGGGGGGGGCAGGGGGGTTCAGGGGGGGCAGGGGGGTTCAGGGGGGGGGCGTCCTATCTGGGCGGCAGGGCCACGCGTCTCGTTGCGGGTCACGTGGCCGCACGGCGCTCGGCCTCTCTCCAAGCCTGCGCCGCGCGTGCCTCTCACGCGCCTCCGGTGAGTACGGTTGCCTACGTACGGCGCGAAAGAAGTTCAACACTTCAGGACGTACGTACATGCCCTCGCGGTTTCTTCAAGCGAGGGCCGGTGGCTATGACGATGAGCATGTTAACACAGAAACTGGGGGTTTATTGTTTGAAAAATTATAGTCTTTGGTTCTTTCGGTAAAGTCACGTCGGTATAAAATAAAATAAATCACGTGATTTATTTTATTTTATACCTACGTGACTTTACCGAAAGAACCAAAGAGTATGGACCTCACCCGGTATACAGGAGGTCGTGGGTTCGGTCCCAACCCTGACGCCTGTTGTGTTTTTGAAGTTTGCATGTCTCTCTCTCCCCGTGGTAGCGTGGATTTGTCTCTGAGTGCTCCAGTTTTTCCCTCCACATATTTGGCTGATGTACATTTCCACGTGATAAGCCACTTCGTTGAGCTATCATTTGTAATAACCAGAGTATGGATTCCTGTAGTCACGAAAGCTTCAAATAAAGTTTGAAATTTTTTTGGGGGAAGTTCCGTGGCACATCGCCGAAAAACTCACCGCTCATCTGGGGATCACACTCACCACTCACCCCCACATCACTCATCACTCACCCCACACCACTCACTAGACATTCACCACTGACTCCACACCACTAACCCCACCCCACTCACTAGACACTCAACCCACACCACTCACTTTACACTCACCACTCACCCCACACCACTCACCCCAACCCACTCACCCCACACTACTCACTTGACACTTACCACTCCCCACTCACCACTCACCCCACCCCACTCACTTGACACTCACCACTTACCTCACACCACTCACTAGACACTCACCACTCACCCCACACCACTCACTAGACACTCACCACTCACCCCACACTACTCACCCCACACCACTCACCCCACACCACTCACCACTCACTACTCACCCCACACCACTCACCACTCACTTGACACTTACCACTCCCCACTCACCACTCACCCCACCCCACTCACCTGACACCCACCACTTACCTCACACCACTCACTAGACACTCACCACTCACCCCACACCACTCACTTGACACTCACCACTCACCCCACACCACTCACCACTCACCCCACACCACTCACCACTCACTAGACACTCACCCCACACCACTCACTTGACACTCACCACTCACCCCACACCACTCACCCCACTCTACTCACCACTCACCCCACACCACTCACCACACACCCCACACCACTCACCCCACACCACTCACCCCACATCACTCACCACTCACCCCACACCACTCACCCCACACCACTCACCCCACACCACTCACCCCACACCACTCACCACTCACACCACTCACTAGACACTCACCCCACACCACTCACTTGACACTCACCACTCACCCCACACCACTCACCCCATACCACTCACCACTCACCCCACACCACTCACCACTCACCCCACACCACTCACTAGACACCCACCACTCACCCCACACCCCACACCACTCACCCCACACCACTCACCCCACACCACTCACTTGACATCCACCACTCACCCCACACCACTCACCCCACCACACCACTCACCCCACACCACTCACCCCACACCACTCACTAGACACTCACCCCACTCCTCACACCACTCCCCACTCACCACTCACCCCACACCACTCACTAGACACTCACCACTCACCCCACACTACTCACCACTCACCCCACACCACTCACCACTCACTACTCACCCCACACCACTCACCACTCACCCCACACCACTCACTAGACACTCACCCCACACCACTCACTTGACACTCACCACTCACCCCACACCACTCACCCCACACTACTCACCACTCACCCCACACCACTCACCACACACCACTCACCCCACACCACTCACCACTCACACCACTCACTAGACACTCACCCCACACCACTCACTTGACACTCACCCCACACCACTCACCCCACACCACTCACTAGACACCCACCACTCACCCCACACCCCACACCACTCACCCCACACCACTCACCCCACACCACTCACTTGACATTCACCACTCACCCCACACCACTCACCCCACCACACCACTCACCCCACACCACTCACCCCACACCACTCACTAGACACTCACCCCACTCCTCACACCACTCACCCCACACCACTCACCCCACACCACTCACTAAACACTCACCACTCACCCCACACCACTCACCACTCACACCACTGACCACTCACCCGGTACCCACGTACGCAGCGAGTACGAACACCACTGGGGGAACGTCAAATGAACAATTTACATTTCCCATCTCACGCAAAGTGGTGGTGGTGGTGGTGATGCCTGCGACAACACTGATGATAATGATGATCGCGATGCGACGTTCGCGTGGACGAAAGCACAAAGAGGTGCTCGAGTCGGAATCATCAGGGTTTATGGCTCCGTGAGTGGAGCTGCATGATGATGATGATAATGCGCTTCCACTTAAAGTGGCCTAATTAAACGGCCCATTTACCGATGCCGCTTGCACGGTTGCGAGGGCGAGCGCCGTCTCCCGCTTGCGTTCTGCCCACTCAGCAGCAGCATCATCAGCAGCAGCAGCATCAACGGCAGAGTTACGCATCACGAGAGAGCCGCAACAGCGCGGCAAATCACCGCTGCGAAGTCGCGCGCCTCCTCTGGGGACGGCAGTGTCCGTGCACACCGCCACCACCGCAAGAGCGCACACCCCACGTGCACAGCGGCGGTGGATGCACTGTGTGCTCACGTGGATGCACTGCGTGCATCCACGTGTGCACGCAGAGACGAAGATACGCCCATCAATATCGGTGGGGTTTTTTTTCTTTTGTTAGGTTAGATCGCGTAAATATAAATGCGTCGTTAAACCCCGCCACCACCCGAAACTATGCCCGGCCGCCTTTGTCTCCCCAAGCGGCGATGACTACACACCGCACCAGCTACTCATTTGAGGGTGAGTCGACCTAAGAGAGGTCCAGGCCCGGGTTGGTAGCGCAGCGCGCTGTCCGTTCCACTACACACCTGCATACACACTTGCACATACCTGAATACACACACACCAGGGACGTGCGGTCAGGGGAGGCAGGGGAGGCAGAGCCTCACCTGCCATACTCCAATGAAAATAGCTGTTACGAAAAGTAAAAAAAAGGATAAAATAAATATTAAGATTTTGCCATTGATCTGTGTTATAAATGTCGTTTCTGTACGATTCCAATCATTTTTATAGTCAAAATATCCAAATTTGCGGAACTCTGCTGCAAATACAGGAAGAGACGAGAGGTGAGGCAGCGACGCGCTCAGCCTCCCCTCTGATTGCGCAACCCCTCAGTAACTGGATGGAGCGCGGGCAATAAGCGCGTGCCTGTTACTATCTCAGTATGTCACCAATATAATGTTTTTAGACCTCTAAATTTCATGTCCTCGCCTTCCATACTCCAGGTAACTTATTTCACGTATGTGTATAAAGATATTTAGGCTCGCTGGTCTCGTCATGAAACTGCAATGAAAAAGCACCAGGGGAGGCAGCTATCACATCTGCCTCACTGAGGGGGGTGTGTCTGACACGCCCCCCTCAGTGTGTGAATCTGGCTCTGACACGAGCCAGTGCCTCCCCAGCCATTGACCTCACCGCACGACACTGACATATACACCCACAGATACGCATGCATGCACACCGGTGCAAGGACAACGATAACCCCGTATAGCCTTAACAGACTGCTGGGGTAAGTTCTCTTTGCGAGCACCTGTGAAGGCCGGCACACACAAGCACACAATTGCACACACGGCCACAACAACCGCCATTCGCCACTAGGCGGCGGCGACGTCACTAAGGCGCATGTGCCAGGCTAGGTGCACTACTTTAAGGTCACGCGAAGTGTCGAACGGCCGCTGGCAGGAAGGTCACCGGACAGACCCAGCAGGTGCCATGGCTCGACTGAGTGTGACGTGTGTGATGTGTTGTGACGTGTTGTGACTTGTTGTGTACGTGCTGTGACGTGTTGTGACGTGTTGTGTACGTGGTGTGCGCGTTGTGACGTGTTGTGTCGCGTTGTGACGTGTTGTGACGTGTTGCGACGCGTTGTGACGCGTTGTGAAAAAAAACCGGAGGACTCGCAGAGAAGAAAAATCCACGCGACCACGGGGAGAGAGACACGCAAAACTCCAAACACACAGCAGGCGCCAGGGTCGGGATCGGACCCACGACCTCCTGTATACCAGGCGAGGTAGTTAACATCTCGCTACCGCGGCATCCAAACACGAGACGGACCCAGCTGCAATTCACCCCGGCGACGGAAACTCCACGTTCCTGTGACCTCTCCAAAGATGACCGGCCGACGACTTCCCACGAAATCATCCCCGGAACCAAAAACAATCAAAACAATTCTCGCATTCAGTCAGCCCCGACCTAGCATTGAACTCCCCCCCCCGCCCCACTCCCACCCGCTCCCGGTCGCAAGCTGCGGGTTTCAGTTGCTCCGATCAGGCAGCGGTGCGACGCGGCGTTCATAGCGAGAGAGACAGACAGAGAGAGAGCGAGCGAGCGCGCGGTTATGTTATCTGAAACCAGAGGCTCACTGGCCAGGCAATCGACCGCACGCCACGGCACCGCAGAAATCGCTCCGGGGTAATTACATATCGAGTGGGAAGCTGACCACTCGGAGGCGCGATGGCGAACGAGCGTCGATAAGCCAATTCTTGAGGCTACCGCACGGCTCGCCCGTGTGTTTATATTCCTGCCAACCCGTCAGCCAGAGAACGAGGAACGGCGCCGTCGCGTTTGTTGTGATTCGTGGTCCACGTGGCGCTGCAGCCCGCGTGGCCCCTTCTCGGTTGCGCACGAGACAGAGGGGAGAGCGGCAAGGGAGGTGGTCGTCTCGCCAGCGATTGTTTCGTGGAATGGAAGTACGCATACACAGGAACAAAACGCGATGGCGAGATGTTAACTACCTCGCCTGGTTTGGAGGAGGTCGTGGGTCCGATACCGACCCTGACACCTGCTGCTGTATATTTGGAGTTTGAGTGTCACTTTCCCCGTGGTCGCGTGGATTTTTCTCGGGGTCCTCCGGCTTTATCTCTCTAAATGTAAATTTCCACGTGATAATCCACTTCGTTGAGCTATCAATTGTGGCCAGGTCGCTTTTGAAAAAAACTACACAGCTCAGTGGGCCTTGCCTTGTAAAATAAAACGAAACTTGTTTAGTTTCAGTGTTAGCGACCAGGAAAATGTCTGCGCGCCACGCACAACACACCCACCATTTGTGAGACTGTGGCCTCCCGCTCAGGCTGCGGCATGTGGCCCTATGGACTGTTTTTTGTTTGTATTATTGTTGAGGCAGGTGCGTTAGCGAGCACCTATGATGGCTGGCATCACACAAGATGGACTGGAGTGACTAATACGACGCCGGGACATCCTCGTCTCCCCGGTGCTGATGTTCACACATCGCATCACTTCGGGTACTCAGTTTTGGCCGAGTTGACACAAGCGACGCAACAAGACGGGCTTCAGACACCATGAGCCACAGATAAATCCAGGTCACCGAGATGATAGCAAAATGTGCGAACCACTCCACCACACACGAATGCTACAGGAACAACAGCCGGCATTTATCTCGAAATGGCAGTGATGAGACCACGGCATTTGTGCCATGCGATGCTCACTATTGTTATGCTAGGAGCATTGTCAAAAGCTTGCTGGCAGATCATGCGGCAGGCCCAATTGCTGCATTACGGGTTGACTGAGAAGGACCACCTTAGCTCCCCACTGTTGTCATCCTACTACTACGCCTGAGCCACCCGGCGCTCTGCTCGTTGTTGTGAGCGTCGCTCCTCCATTTGTAGCTGGAGGTTACTGCCGCTCACTGCCCCAGGAGAATAATTCACGAGCCTCCTCCACAGAGGGTGATCCTGACTCCACGGGGTATCAGCCGACTGCAAGTCCACTCAGCCCGAAATATTTTTCTACCAACACATCAGCTCATCTCATCTCCATTCTGTGCGTCTGCCCATTCAGGCCCTCCTTCTGCCACAAACAGAAGCTGCTTGAAACGGCCAACGCAATCTCGTCTGCCCCCAGGAGCCTTTCTGATGGGGCTATGCTCAGACGTTTTATCTTTGAGCTCCGCACGCAAATCCAGCCAGGCTGAATCCGAGAGGGATCATAGGCAGGCGAGGCTGGGCTGTCTGAAGCCGGCGCAGGTGTTCCTGTAAGCATGGAGAGGGGAGGGCATGGATTGCGGCCGAGAAAACCCGGAGCTTCGTGTGGAGTGAAAGGCCAGGCAGCTTCCACACAGCGTTACACAGCCGATGAAAAGATTATGCTGCTCGACCGATTTGGAGCGAGACCTCTGCTGACAAACCAGAGCTGGCGATGAGCACACTGCCCTAGCTATATATGGAAACGCTATACCTGGATACACAAAGACAAATAAACACACACATACACGGAAAGATGCCCCGGTAGTTGTTGCAATCAGTGCGGCCGACCGTAAACAAAAAAGTCGGACCACCAGGGCATACTTCCAATCCTGCGAAACCCATCCTGTGGAAAAAAAGAAAGATCCCCCGGACAGTCTGATCAGACTGTTGGGGCAAGTGCTCTTTGCGAGGAGCACCTATGAAGGCCGCCACGGCGCACGGGGGGTGGGTGGCCAGCACCACGCCCGGCCGCCTTTGTCTCCCCAATGGCGATGTTTTACGCACCGCACCAGGAACTCATTTTAGGCTGAGTCGACCTAGGAGAGGCCCAGGACCAGTTCAGATCATCGTCACCGGTGTTGACCGTGAGCGAGAATCGAACTCGGGCCGCCCTGTTCGTAGCGCGGAGCGCTTAAATGCAACACTAGCGCTCCCCACACACCGCACACACACACACGTGTACTTACAACACATACCAACCCCGAAGCACACAGACGCGCACATCCACAGCAGTAAGGCACGCGCGCAGACACAAAGCCACGCGCGGCGTGACCTCGCCTCCTCGCACGCTCTATTTGGCGCGCGCACGCAGAGGCGTTGTCACAGGGCACCGCGGGATGGACGCCGGGGGGAGGGGGGGCGCGAGAAGTACAAATAAATAAATAAATACTCCGCGTTATTTACGCACAATTAGAGGCAACTCTCACTTATCGATTAACGGTGTCTGCCGTGCAGCTCCTTTCTCTCTCTCTCCCCGTGTGTGCACCACGTGCGCGCGCGTGCTGTGCGCGCGTGTCGTGTGCTGCGCGTGCTGCTCACAATGAGACCAAAGTAATCTCTACTATGGAGGGGGGGGAGGAGGTTTTGCTTCTTCTGATCATTCAATGCATTTGGCTCACAGAACTGCAAACCCGTGGAAATTGGACACCCCGCCGATGCACTTTTTTTCCTTCCCTTTCATTGAACTCTACATGGGCAGCCTTCTCTCCGAGCCACAATCTAATGGCTGTGGGAGGGCGGCGAGTCAAACATCAATAGAGGGGGGATCAGTCGACACGGACTATGCGCGGTCAACTCCATTTACTCAAATGATCCCGCGGGTGGTTCAATCCGAAGTGGCGGATTAACGGCGCCCGCCTGGAACGTTCCCCGCAGCGCCGTGCCGGGGCTCTGTCGCTCGCCGCAGCTGCTCCTCGCTCGTGCAGGGGTCAGGTGACTGCGGTGCTCACGCGATCGCAAAAATAAAAGTGATTTGCGCACAAGTGTAGGGGTGTTACGGGAGGGTCTACTACACAAGCAGGCGCCAACAGCGCTTCATCAGAGCTCGACGAACTCCTTGTCGTGAAAGACGCGACGCGGAGATGCCCCCCGGGGGTTTGATCTTCGACGAAGCGGCTTCACGGTCCACCCTAAGCCGCATCCACTGCACGAAGCATGGCAGTAGATGTGCATAGCTGACGCACACTCTCCAGCGGCGTGCGTGTGACCGCGGTCATCCAGAACAGCCCGGACCACGTGTGACGACGCAAACGCGCCACTCCACGCACACGGAGACGTCACGGCGATGATGATGATGAGACGCGACTCGGCTAACTCCGGACGCGGCTGTCTGCTGTCTTGACCACCTGAATGTGACGTGGCAGTTGTTGCTCCGCATCTGACGACGACGAGGAGGAGGAGGATATCGCAAACACGTCGCCAAGTAAACCGGTTATTCTCAGAAGCGACGCAATCGGACGACGCATCAGACGTCTCGAGCCTCGTCAATACAAAGGCTGTTCCCCAGTCTTGGAGACCACTTTGGATGTTATACACGAATGATATCGTGGCACAACAGATGCGCTTTTGCGGCCGTCTGGAACGATCCTCCTGCCGATATTAGGAAGCCACTGGAGCTATGCACTTTTAAATCACGTAGATTGAAAACTCATTTCTTGATGACCGCTGTTTAGTGCTTAGCTTGCTGTTCTCCCCCCCCCCCGCACCTCCGATTAGCATGGTTGGCTACGCACGGTGTGAAAGAAGTCTAACCTACACACAGCATACGTTTAAACACGTCGGCTTTCGCGACCAATATTATACACAATAGAGGTTTTTGGGTCAGATCGCGTAAGATAAACGTGTCGTTAAACCCCGCCGCCACCAGACACAGCCAATTCGTTCCTAGTACAACACACCGGTGCGCTGGAGAGTAAACCCACGACATTTACGATTCGAGTACGACGTTTCGCCCAATAATTACAACCAGCATCGTCATCATCATCATCGGGCGACGGCCATCATCAGGCTCATCGCCTGATATGCAACGTCCGTACGAGACAATCCACACAGCACCACTGGCGGGCGGCTGGCGTGACCGGCAGCGCGTTCAGCTCGTCGCAGAACTCGGCCGGTTTCGAGGCCCCCTGTTTCGCGCACGCCGGTTCATGCTGCGGGGGAATTGAACCACGGGCACGGCCCCCCCACCCCGCTCCCCGTCAGCTGCAGGTGTGGACCCTCGAAGCGATTGCGGCGATATTCCGATGAAGAGTTTGGTCACGTGTGCTGTTGTCGTGGTACAAACATGGTTGGAACAACGTGTGTGTGCGTGCGTGCTTGTCAGCAGCAAACCACGTGTACCGTCTCCTGAGATCCCCTGCAGCACCACAATGCGCCGCTCCAGATTTGGCAATGACAACACCAGAAGCGGTGAATATTGGGAAGAGACTACATAGGTTGGGCAGAAGACAAGAAAGAAGAAGTGCTCCACATTTGAAAGGAAGACGAAAAAATTACCAAATTACTGAACTCGCAGCGTTGCCTGCAACTGACGGACGAATGTCCACGAGCAGGCCACGTGTTGCCGTCACCTTGTGCAAGCAGCACAGGGACAGACGTCTCCAGGGGCTCCCCCTAGGGCTAAACATGAAGAAACCCACAGGCCGGCATTGGCGGAATGAAATGACCGAGACGAGATTGCGACGAAAGGTGCGCTCGAGATGCCGTGCCAGCAATCGAAGCAGATAAATGAAAATCCGTATCCTCAAACCCCCTTATCGCGACTTCTGTAGTCACCATGCCCTGTGCTGCGGAGTGGTTTGCCCGCCTGTCAAGCAACTGATTTATATGTATACGTTTGAGCCTTCGGAGATGGACTCGGTTGAATTCAAGTAGAACAAAAAAAAGACAAGTGGATTTATACAGAGTCTAAATGCAAGCGCATCTCCGGACGCTATACACAAACAGTGAGCGAATTGATTTTTATAGAGAGAGAGTTAGGGGCAGGCAAGCCGGTCATGGCAGAGGCAAAGAGGGCGGTCTTGAGTGTGGATTTGAACAGGGAGTCAACAGCACAGATGGTTGGGGGAAAGGGATTTTAGATTAGTGGAGCAGCAGAGGAGAAACGGCGAGCGTTCAGTAAAGCCTTACTTGGTAAAATAAAAACAATTCGTTGGGGAGTTTTTGTTTTGTTTAAGTCAATGTTGACTGGGGACTTCGACAGACAACCTTGGTTACTGGAGGGGAGTAGAGGAAGATGAGTGGGGAGAGGCAGGAGAGTGCGTGGAGGGGAGTAGAGTGAGATGAGAGGGGAGAGATAGGAGAGTGCGTGGAGGGGAGTAAAGTGAGATGAGAGGGGAGAGGCAGGAGAGTGTGTGGAGGGGAGTAGAGTGAGATGAGAGGGGAGAGGCAGGAGAGTGCGTGGAGGGGAGTAGAGTGAGATGAGAGGGGAGAGGTAGGAGAGTGCGTGCAGGGGAGTAGAGTGAGATGGGAGGGGAGAGGTAGGATAGTGCGTGGAGGGGAGTAGAGTGAGATGGGAGGGGAGAGGCAGGAGAGTGCGTGGAGGGGAGTAGAGTGAGATGGGAGGGGAGAGGTAGGATAGTGCGTGGAGGGGAGTAGAGTGAGATGGGAGGGGAGAGGTAGGATAGTGCGTGGAGGGGAGTAGAGTGAGATGGGAGGGGAGAGGCAGGAGAGTGCGTGGAGGGGAGTAGAGTGAAATGAGAGGAGAGACGTAGGAGAGTGCGTGGAGGGGAGTAGAGTGAGATGAGAGGTAGGAGAGTGCGTAGAGGGGAGTAGAGTGAGATGGGAGGGGAGAGATAGGAGAGAGCGTGGAGGGGAGTGGAGTGAGATGAGAGGGGAGAGGCAGGAGAGTGCTTGGAGGGGAGTACAGTGAGATGAGAGGGGAGAGGCAGCAGAGTGCGTGGAGGGGAGTAGAGTGAGTTGAGAGGGGAGAGGTAGGAGAGTGTGTGGAGGGGAGTAGAGTGAGATGAGAGAGGAGAGGCAGGAGAGTGCGTGGAGGGGAGTAGAGTGAGATGAGAGGGGAGAGGCAGGAGAGTGCGTGGAGGGGAGTAGAGTGAGATGAGAGGGGAGAGGCAGGAGAGTGCGTGGAGGGGAGTAAAATGAGATGAGAGGGGAGAGGTAGGAGAGTGCGCGGAGGAGAGTAGAGTGAGATGACAGGGGAGAGGCAGGAGAGTGCGTGGAGGGGAGTAGAGTGAGATGAGAGGGGAGAGGCAGGAGAGTGCGTGGAGGGGAGTAAAATGAGATGAGAGGGGAGAGGTAGGAGAGTGCGCGGAGGAGAGTAGAGTGAGATGACAGGGGAGAGGCAGGAGAGTGCGTGGAGGGGAGTAGAGTGAGATGAGAGGGGAGAGGTAGGAGAGTGCGTGGAGGGGAGTCGAGTGAGATGAGAGGGAAGAGGTAGGAGAGTGCGTGGATGGGAGCAGAGTGAGATGACAGGGGAGAGGCAGGCAGGCTTTAGTAAAAGTGTGATCTTAAAATTGACCTGGAATTGGATTTGGAGCCATGGGAGGGGAATGAGCACTGGGAACGAGGTGGTCTCCTTCATGCGCCGCGGGACAAGAGTCTGGTGGCTTAGGCATTTTGGATGATTCGGAGTTTGAAGACGAGGCACTTGTGGACACCACGGCGGAGGAGAGAGCGGTGGTTGAGTCGGAATGTCGTCGATGGTGAGCGGCTTGAAACCATCAACCCGGCACGACGCTGGAGAACCCCTTGGGTTCAATCACGAAGCGGGGCCATCGCCCAAAACTCCCACCTATTACATATTCGTCATTTTAACGCCGAAGAATTATGAACGCTTGCGTTGAGTGCTTGGTCTATGCACAGGTGGGTGGCGCTGCTTGTGTTCAACCAAAGGAGCTTTCTCCCTCCCTGCACCCTTCCACTGGGATCAACTCCCCCTGTACATGAAGCAGTCCCCCTCCGTGACCTCCTGTCGCTGCTCTCTTAAAAGCCTCACCACCTCTCCCCCATCGCCCATTCCCTTCCTCTTCCCTCGCCCTTCGCCCCTCCACTCCGTCCCGTCCCTCCCCTGTCGACCTCTCGTGACCCCTGCGTGCCCTCTCCATCGTAAAGGTTTATTTTGGGTTACATCTCGTCGATATAAATGTGTAGTTAACACACCACCACCACCACCCGACACAGCCAACCGCTAAGGTTTGTCTCGTAAACAAAACGTACCAGTTAGTTGTTACTACTTCAGCACACCGGCCACGTGGTGGGAAGTCAACCCCGCGACATTTACAAGTTGGTCGCGAAAGCCTCCGTGGTTAAACCGCGTGCCCTCTGTTAAGGTCACTCATTCCTGGGCCCCTCTGCACGCCGCTCGCCACCGAAGACCACACTCTACGTTTGTTACCGCTTCTAAACCACGCCACATGGAGCACCTTCAGCTAAGGTGCTCCATGTAAATATGAAAGGTGATGGACTCAATGTTGCGAATTGGCCATTGCGAGCCACATCAGCCAGAAGAAACCGATGAGTATGACTCGATTATCAGCCTAGGAACGCGACGACAACAACGCGCTTGGAATGCAAACGGTGGAAGATAAAAAACCAAAATGCAATTAAAAACCATCAATCGTTAACTATAAACTCCAAAGTTTTCATTGAAATATTGTGATACAAACACAAACAATTCCGCTTTGAGGTTCGCAAGCCAATTTGCCAAGCCTCTGTAGACTAAAGATACAGGCTCTTGAATGGCCATTACTTACAAAATAAACGCTTTTATCTCTGGCACTCCATGCAGCATAACATAATTCATCACGCGGTTACACGCGCAGGCACGCACGCGCGCGTGTGCGTGTAATCCACACAGGCATCGCAAGCGAAGCACTTCGGCCATGCAGGTATTTGTTTAAACCAAGAAAACAACTCGACTCTTGCAAATGGAGCGCACGGTCGCTTTCGGTGGTGGACGTTTCTCAACACGTAGACACGCGCACGTCAAGCACATACACTGCGATGAAGTATAACCACCCGTGATCCTGCAGTGCCTTGAACGTGGGGTTGATGGAGTTTGCAGGGATTGCAGTGTCCATAAGACGCATCCAACTAACAGAACGGGAGGCAGGACATTTATTTCAATGTTATCATTTCTTCGCAGGCGTGGGCTTTCCCCAGTGGCATCTTAACGTCTGTTTTTTTCTTAACGTGTGTGTATGTTGAACTTCTTTCGCACCGTACGTAGCCAACCGTGCCAATCGGAGGTGCAGGGCTGGGGGGGAGGACAGCAGGCTAAACACAAAAAGTTTAACACGTAGGATTTGGCGACCAATATTATTCATAATAAACGTTTTTGGGTTAGAATGCGTTATTTATAAATGTGTCATAACCCTCCACCACCCGACACGGCCAATCAGCAAAGAAGTGTCACGTTGACAAAAGACAAACATTGTAAATGTTGTTGTTTCACTCTTTCCAACACACCGGTGGGCTAAAGTAGCGAACTATTTGTCTTTTGTCAACGTGACACTTTTTTGCTGATTGGCCGTGTCGGGTGGTGGAGGGTTACGACACATTTATAAATAACGCGATCTAACCCAAAAACGTTTATTATAAACACAAAAAGCAGTTGCAAAGAAACGAGTTTTTCATAGAGATTTCAAAAGTGCACAACTGCAGTGGTTTCCTAATGTCGGAAGGTGCTCGTGAGAGGAGGCGGCTATGAAGGTGGCTGGGTGGTCACAGAGGCGACACCACTAAAGCGACCCTGAGTTGAAGCCCGGCTGTGATGAAACCGGGTTGTCAAGGTGTATGGAGTTCACGATGTTGGCCTCGGGTCACGTTGCCAATGACTGCAACAAAACAACAATCATGTTCAGAGTGTTCTTGGTTCTTTCGGTAAAGTCACGTAAAAGGGAAATAATAAAATAATGAAAATATAAAACAATAAAAATTCTCACGACGTTTCGATTGCAACACAAGCAATCATCATCAGGTGTGAAATCCACAGCAAGAAATTTTGAAAAAAGAAACGTCGTGAGAATTTTTTATTGTTTTATATTTTTACTAGCTGTACTACCCGGCTTCGCCCGGGACTTGTATCCACCACGGCCGGCCGCCTTTGTCTCCCCAGTGGCGATGTTAATACGCCACACCAGTTACTCGTTTGAGGCTGAGTCGACCTAGGGGAGGTTCAAATAATCGTCACCGGTGGTGGCCGTGAGCGGGAATCGAACTCGGTTCGCCGGGTTGGTAGCGCAGCGTAGCGTTAACCACTACACCCACCACTCCTCACACACCACACACGCACAGACACACACACAGACACACACACAGACACACGCAGACACACACAGACAGACACACACACACAGACACACAGACAGCACGCTAAGCACTACACTACCGCTCCCCACACACCACACACAGACACACACACAGACACACACACAGACACACACACACAGACACAGACAGCACGCTAAGCACTACACTACCGTTCCCCCTACACAACACACGCGCGCGCGTCCATAGGTACACATACACGCGCTTGCTGCAGACACACACGACTTTCAGGGTGCGCACGGCAGTAAACGACTGCAATAATAAAGCGGCAATGCTGCGCGAGGAACGCCTTAGACCAGCAACACATTTGTGTAATGCGAGCGTAAACACACAAACACATACACACACATACGTACACACACATACACACAAACACATACACACACATACACACACATACATACACACAGACATACACATACACACAAACACACACATACATACACACAAACACATACACAATACACACAGACATACATGCAGACACACAGAGACACACATAACACACATACATACACACACATACATACACAGAAACACATACACACACACATACATACACACACATACATACACACAAACACAAACACACACGTACATACACACATACATACAGACACACAGACATAGACATAAACACATAAAAAAACCCACATACATACACACACAGACATACACACAAACACATACACACACATACATACACACACACATACATGCACACAAACACATGCACACACGTACATACACACATACATACAGACACGCAGACATACACAAAAGACAT